>NC_069499.1:755913157-756285657 GCF_027579735.1 Bombina bombina | reverse complement strand
ACTATAATACAAAACAAACAAAACACTAAATTACAGAAAATAGAAGAATGCCCCCACCCTATCCTAAATTACAAAGTAATCAGCTCTTTTACCAGCCCTTGAAAGGGCTTTTTGCGGGGCATTGCCCCAAAGTAATCAACTCTTTTACCTGTAAATAAAAATAAAATACCCCCCAACATTGCAACCCACCACCCACCATACCCCTACTCTAAAAACCCACCCAAAACCCCCCTTAAAAAACCTAACACTAACCCCCTGAAGATCTCCCTACCTTGAGTCGTCTTCACTCAGCCGAGCCAAATTCTTCATCCAAGCAGGGCAGAAGAGGTCCTCCATCCGGTTGAAGTCTTCATCCAAGCGGGGGCAGAAGAGGTCTTCCATCCGATTGAAGTCTTCAATCCAAGCCGAATCTTCTATCTTCATCCATCCGGAGCGGAGCGGGCAGCATCCTGAAGGACCTCCGACATGGAACATCCATCCTGGCCGACGACTTCCCGACGAATGAACGGTTCCTTTAAATGACATCATCCAGATGGTGTCCCCTCGAATTCCGATTGGCTGATAGTATCCAATCAGCCAATTGGATTGACCTCACATTCTATTGGCTGTTAATCTTACCCATTGCCCTGAAAAGGGCATTTGTATGGGGCATTGCCCTTAGAAGGGCATTCAGCTCTTTTACTGCCCTTAAAAGGACACTCAGCTCTTTTTCGGCCCCACAAAAACAAAAAAATACTCACACTAACCCTAAAATCGGTACTCACAGTTGCTAGAAGCATCTTCCTCCAGGCAACTCCATCTTTATCCCATTGCGGGACCGGTATCATCTACTTCTTGCATCCCTCGCGTTGGTGGAGGCGGTCGGCGGATGCGCGGAGGAGGCGGAGGTCCAGGCCAGAGTTCTATCTGACCAACATAGTGGTCCTCTTTCATGCGAGCAAACCGCCGCACAACCGAAGATTGAATGAAGGTACCCCTTTATATTGGGGCTACCGTTGCATTCCTATTGGCTGGAATAATTCAAATCAGCCAATAAGAAATGAGAGCTGCTTAAATCCCTATTGGCTGATTTGACAGCCAAAAGGATTTAAGCAGCTCTAATTCCTATTGGCTGTTCAAAAACGCCGAACTGTGAGTACCGGTTTAGGGGTTAATGTTTTAATGGGCCAAAAAAGAGCTGAATGTCCTTTTAAGTGCAGTAAAAGAGCCCTTAGGCTTAGTTTTTTTCTTTTTATTTTGTGGGTTTGGGGGTGGTGGCGGTTTGTAATGTTAGGGGGTGTTTGTTGTAATATTTTTAGCAAACAGAGCTGTTAACTTTAGGGCATGCCCCTACAAAAGGCCCTCTTCTAAGGGCCTATGGAGTTTATTATAGATTAAGGGATTCTTTATTTTGGGGTCTTTTTTTCTATTTAAATGGGTATTTGAATAGGATAATTTTCATTATTTTGGATAAATTTCATTTGATATTTTTTGTAATGGATTTTTTTTATTTTTTGAGTGTTATTTTTTTTCAGATTAGGCATTTTTTTATTTTTATTCACCCAAAAAGAGCTGAATGCCCTTTTAAGGGCAGTAAAAGAGCTGAATGCCCTTTTAAGGGCAACACCCATACAAATGCCCTTTTCAGGGCAATGGGTAGATACGTTTTTTTTAGTTAGGTTTATTTTATTTTGTGGGTTTGGGGGCTGGGGGTTTGTAATGTTAGGAGGTGTTTGTTTTTATTTTTTTGCAAAAGAGCTGTTAGCTTTAGGTCAATGCCCCACAAAAGGCCCTTTTAAGGGCTCTTTGTAGTTTATTATAGATTAGTTTTTTTTATTTTGGGGTGGTTTTTTTTTAAACGGGTTATTAGATAGTAATAATTTTTATTGTTTTGGATAATTTTGTTTGTTATTTTTTGCAATGGTAGTTTTTTTATTTTTTGTAATTTTAGTGTTTATAATTTTTTGTAATTGTAGTTTAAATTTTTTAGTAATGTTAGGTTTTTTTATTTTTATTAATGTTAGGTTTTATTATTTTTAGTAATGTTAGGTTTTATTTTTATTTCACAGGTAAGTTTGTATTTATTTTAACTAGTTAGTTAGCAAATAGTTATATTGTAGCTAGCTTAAGTTTTATTTTTATTTCACAGGTAAGTTTGTATTTATTTTTAAATAGCTAGTTAGCTAATAATTGTAACTTTAATTTAAAGGGACACTGAACCCAAATTTTTTATTTTGTGATTCAGATAGAGCATGAATTTTTTTTTTTAAATGGAAGTAAATTGGAAAGTTGTTTAAAATTCCATGCTCTATTTGAATCATTAAAGGGACAGTAAAGTAAAAAAAAAATCTTTCATGATTTAAATAGGGCATGTAATTTTTTTTTATATATATTTTATTTTGCATCAGCAAACAAAATATTAATGATTTCATAGTAACATATAGTTCAAAACATGACATTCTTCTAAACACTTATGGCATGATATTAATTTCAAATCAATACATCACAAAACATGACATTATTCTAAGTACATATGGCATGATATTAGTTTCATATCAATTCATCAAGCAGACAAGTCAAGAAGAAAGTTTCAAACCTTATACAGTGTGTTTAAATTACTACTCAGTTCAATCTGACGAGAATGAGTCTGCTGAAGTTTTCTATTTAATAACAAAGAATAACCAGAGGGATTGTATTCCTATTGATGAATTTATCTAATTATTAGGTTTGATTAAATTAAGATTATATCAAATTGTGTCCAGGGCTGTAGGGAGAAAGAAAGAGAAAAAAAAAATTTAAGGGGAAAGCTGCTTATTACCCAAAGAGATTTAGTTCTGCTACCATATATCTAACAAAACAATTTCGGTGTTCCGGAATGGGAATATTAAAGTATCTATCTCATTAGGATTGAATATCCTAATAAATTTTGACCACTTTTGAAAAAATCTGATTATCTCAATTCCCAAATTTAGGTCAGTTGCTAGTTGTTCAACCATACATTGTTTCTTAAGATAATTCTTGATCTCCGCTATTGTAGGTATTATATTATACTTCCAGTTTTTGAATAACAAATTTCTAGCTGCTAAGATGATGAGGTTTACTATTTTAACTTCTTTTAAAGCTAGGTTCTTATCTTTCAGAAAAATTATGTCTACAGGGAGTGCAGAATTATTAGGCAAATGAGTATTTTGACCACATCATCCTCTTTATGCATGTTGTCTTACTCCAAGCTGTATAGGCTCGAAAGCCTTCTACCAATTAAGCATATTAGGTGATGTGCATCTCTGTAATGAGAAGGGGTGTGGTCTAATGACATCAACACCCTATATCAGGTGTGCATAATTATTAGGCAACTTCCTTTCCTTTGGCAAAATGGGTCAAAAGAAGGACTTGACAGGCTCAGAAAAGTAAAAAATAGTGAGATATCTTGCAGAGGGATGCAGCACTCTTAAAATTGCAAATCTTCTGAAGCGTGATCATCGAACAATCAAGCATTTCATTCAAAATAGTCAACAGGGTCGCAAGAAGCGTGTGGAAAAACCAAGGCGCAAAATAACTGCCCATGAACTGAGAAAAGTCAAGCGTGCAGCTGCCAAGATGCCACTTGCCACCAGTTTGGCCATATTTCAGAGCTGCAACATCACTGGAGTGCCCAAAAGCACAAGGTGTGCAATACTCAGAGACATGGCCAAGGTAAGAAAGGCTGAAAGACGACCACCACTGAACAAGACACACAAGCTGAAACGTCAAGACTGGGCCAAGAAATATCTCAAGACTGATTTTTCTAAGGTTTTATGGACTGATGAAATGAGAGTGAGTCTTGATGGGCCAGATGGATGGGCCCGTGGCTGGATTGGTAAAGGGCAGAGAGCTCCAGTCCGACTCAGACGCCAGCAAGGTGGAGGTGGAGTACTGGTTTGGGCTGGTATCATCAAAGATGAGCTTGTGGGGCCTTTTCGGGTTGAGGATGGAGTCAAGTTCAACTCCCAGTCCTACTGCCAGTTTCTGGAAGACACCTTCTTCAAGCAGTGGTACAGGAAGAAGTCTGCATCCTTCAAGAAAAACATGATTTTCATGCAGGACAATGCTCCATCACACGCGTCCAAGTACTCCACAGCGTGGCTGGCAAGAAAGGGTATAAAAGAAGAAAATCTAATGACATGGCCTCCTTGTTCACCTGATCTGAACCCCATTGAGAACCTGTGGTCCATCATCAAATGTGAGATTTACAAGTAGGGAAAACAGTACACCTCTCTGAACAGTGTCTGGGAGGCTGTGGTTGCTGCTGCACGCAATGTTGATGGTGAACAGATCAAAACACTGACAGAATCCATGGATGGCAGGCTTTTGAGTGTCCTTGCAAAGAAAGGTGGCTATATTGGTCACTGATTTGTTTTTGTTTTGTTTTTGAATGTCAGAAATGTATATTTGTGAATGTTGAGATGTTATATTGGTTTCACTGGTAAAAATAAATAATTGAAATGGGTATATATTTGTTTTTTTGTTAAGTTGCCTAATAATTATGCACAGTAATAGTCACCTGCACACACAGATATCCCCCTAAAATAGCTATAACTAAAAACAAACTAAAAACTACTTCCAAAACTATTCAGCTTTGATATTAATGAGTTTTTTGGGTTCTTTGAGAACATGGTTGTTGTTCAATAATAAAATTAATCCTCAAAAATACAACTTGCCTAATAATTCTGCACTCCCTGTATACTTGTGAATTTAAAAGGAGTTATTTTTAAAACTTTTTCTATCCAGAATTCCACTTTGAGCCAAAATTGTTGTATTTTAGGACAGGACCATAATACATGAATTATGTCAGACGCCGGTAATCTGCACTTAGGACAGCTATTAAAGTTTAAATTGTGCCACCTATAACCTTTATCTGGAGAATAATACGTTAAATGTATAAGTTTTATATGGGACTCCCTCCAAGTCTTAGCTATGGTGGTTGCATGAAGTAAGACTAAGGATTGTGAAACCTGTCTCTCGTGATCAATATTAATTGCAAAGAGATTCAGCCATTTTCGTGCTATTTGCGTGATACACTTTTCACCCTTAAACCCTACCACATAGGTATACCATGAAGAGGTAGAGGTTAGTCCGGCTTTAACCAGTACTGGCCAGTTCCCTAGTCTGCCCCACGTCCAATTCCACGGAAACTTATGAACTAGCTGCGTTACATAGTGTCTGACTTGAAGGTATGTAAAAAAGTCACGATTGTCCAGACTAAACTATTGTTTTAATTCTTCAAAGGATTTAATAATCCCTGACACTGGATTAACCACTTGTTTTACATAGTATAATCCAAGTCTCTTCCATTTCAGCAAAAGTGGAGAGAATACCCCTTCCTGAAATTCTGGATTACCAATAAGAGTTTGGTATTTAGGTATATCTGTATTAATTCCTACTTTTGCTCCGATATTCTTCCACGCCTTGATGATCGTGGAAATTGTTTTAAACTTCTTCACCTATTTAGGAATGGAATGATAAGAAAGATGCAGCAAGGATAATGATATTATTGGGAATGTTATATTTGACTCTAATTCATTATCCGTGAAATAGTCAGCTTCTGCTATCCAGTCAGAGGCTATGCGTCCTAGGAAAACAAGGTTATAGAGATGCAGATCAGGAAGTGCCAGTCCAGCCTGTTGCCTAGGAAGAGATAATTTCTGGAGTGAAATTCTAGGTTTTTTTAATTGCCATATGAAACGCCTGAGGGTGGAATTAAATTTCTTAATATCATATGATTTCACCATAATGGGAAGATTCTGCAAAATATAGAGAATTTTAGGTAGGATAATCATTTTGTAGAGAGCTATTCGCCCTGATATAGATAACGGCAAATGCTGCCATCTCTTCATATAATTCATTGCTTGTTTCAATATGGGAGATATATTTAAAGAGTACCACTCTTGAGGATTATCTGATATTATAATTCCTAGATACCTGAAGGAACAACTGACTATCTTAAAGGGGTTTTCTGTACAGGAATCTTTTGTTTTCCTCAACCACAATAGTTCCGACTTTGAGTTATTTATTTTATATCCTGAACACCGGCCAAGTAGATCTACTATTTTATTAAACTAGGGAATATTTGAAGATGTATTTGAGATATATAATAACAGGTCATCTGCATATAAAGAGACCACCTCTTTTTTATTAATTTTTATTCCTTCGATCTGTTGTCTAATTTTCATTGCTAATGGTTCGATTGCAAGATCAAATAGTAAAGGTGAAAGGGGACAACCGTGACGGGTCCCCATTCCCATTCAAATTGTCTCTGATACTTGCCCATTAAGAACTAGATTCGTAGAAGAGTGTAAACAAATATTTTCCACGAGTTTATGGAATTTATTGCTGAGCCCAAAGCGCTGTATTGTGTCTAGCAAATAGTCATGATTAACCCAATCAAACGCCTTTTCAGCGTCTACCGCTAATACTGCGGCATCTGGTTGATCTTTCAGTGCACTATCCTCAATATTCTTGAAATAGTCAATAATTAGAAGTAGTTGCCTAATTTTTGCTGCTGAGCTGCGATTGCGAAGGAAACCAACCTGGTCTTCATGAATGATATCTGCTAACCCCTCCTGTAGTCTTGCTGCTAAAATTGACGTAAATATCTTATAATCGGAGTTTAACAGTGCTATTGGTCTATAAGAGTCTCTGTTAACTGGATCTTTCCCAGGCTTAAGTAGAAAGATGGTATATGATTCTAGAAACTTATCTGGTATTTGAGCCTCACCAGAAAGGTATTGGTTAAAAAGTTTGGTTAAATAGGGGGTTAAAGAAGACGCCATGGTTTTATAGAAGTCATTAGGCATTGCGTCCGGGCCTGGAGCTTTCTCTAGCTTTAATGATTGGATAGCTTTTAAGACTTCAAGTTCAGAGATAGGCCTGTTCAATTTATGATCGTGCTCAGGTTTAATTTTCATGATCTTTAAGTCTTTCCAAAACAAATCCCTAACGGGCTTATCCTTAGATATAGCTAAGTAAATTATTTTATAATGTTGGTAAAAAGATTCCAAGATATCTTCGGGAGTATTTAATTGATTATCATTGATCTGAATTGATTCTATTGTTGATGATTATTTGAAGTTTTTTACTAATCTAGATAATAGCTTGCCAGATTTATTCCCGAACTTATATAGATTTGCTTGGTACTTTAACTCTGAACGAATTGTATAGGCTGTTAAGAAGGAATCCCGTTCTTTTTTCACTTTAATATATCTAGTCCAGTTTTCTTCCATTAAGGAATTTAAATATCTATTGTATGCGTTACTTTCTGCTGCTGTTAATTGCTTTTCCTTTAAACGGGATTTGCGCTTACCTCTTGCCACATAAGCAATAATTTCTCCCCTTAATACCGCTTTTGCCGATTCCCAGACAACTGAAAAATTAGAAACTGATCCAATGTTAAAATAAAAAAATTCCTCTAATTTATTTTTAAGCCAATTACTAAATTTCGGGTCGTTGTTCAAATATTTGGGATAGAAAAAACGGGCCCTCTTTGCAGAAAGACTATTCCCTGGAACATCTAGCATCACAGGAGCGTGATCTGAGATACAAATTTCCAAGATGGCAGCTCTAGCTCTCTTTTGATATAAACTATCATTTACAAGAATAAGATCGATCCTGGATAATGATTTAAATACTTTTGAATAACATGTATAATTTTTAAGATCCGGGTTTTGAGCCCGCCAGATATGTCTAACTGCTAAATTTTGGAAGATAGCATTAAAGATTTTGCCTCTAAATTGCCTTTTTTAGGGTTTTTTTTGCGAAATACCTCTTCTTAATCTGTCAATAGGGTGACGCGGTGCCATGTTAAAGTCGCCTGCAATAGTTATGTGGCCTTCTGCTACTTGAAGTAGTTGAGACTGGAGGGAGTCCCAAAAATCAAGATTAATTATGTTGGGAGCATATATATTACAAATTGTATATATGGATCCTGCTATTTTCAATTTTAGTATCAAAAATCTATTGTCCGGGTCTGCGATTGTGAGTAGTTTTTCATATACTAATTTTTTACCTAGCAAAATAGCTACCCCATTTTTTCTATTTAAAGTGGGAGCACAAATTACCTCTGACAACCGCATTAGTTTGAGTTTCATGGACTCCTCTAAGTTTAGATGTGTTTCCTGAATTAATGCTATTGAGGTATTAAGCCTCTGTAGGTGTGTTAAGATCATTTTCCGCTTAATGGGGGATGTAATTCCCCCTACATTCCATGTTGTAAGTCTAAAGTTTTTACTCATCTGTTTTTGCTAAGTGGGCAGCAAAATAGAGGGGAAGAGAGAGAAGAGAAGGAAAAAAAAAATCCCTCAGCCCTGGGGGTGCGGATTTTAAAGAGTTTAACTAATGTTAATACCATAGTTTAGCTTTACACACATTTGCTAGAGGAAAGAACTTGTATAAGACTTATTAAAACCCGTGCTCAGCTAGTTTTTTCTCTGCCTCGGCTACCGTCTGAAAAAAAAAAGTTTGGCCTTCTACACTTACCTTAAGTTTAGCGGGGTAAATAACTGTGGCCTGCCAACCAACTTTCAACATTTTTCCACATATTGGGGAGAGTTCCTTTCTTTTCGAAGATATCTCCATAAAGAAATCTTGAAATAATAAGATCTTTGAACCATCATAAAGTATAGGCTGATTTTTTCGATAATATTGTAAGTAAAGTAATTTATCTTGGTAATTTAAAAATTTAGCAATAATTGGTCTTGTTTTAGAAACATTAGAAGATCTCCCCAATCTGTGAACTCTCTCTATCAGAAAGGGTGTGGATGGTGGAGGAATTTTTAGCATTTGAGGGAGTGTTAATACCATAAATTTCATGAGGTCTTCCTGCTGTGAGGATTCTGGATACCCTATGATTCTTAAGCTCTCTCTCTCTTTCTCTCTCTCTCTCTCTGTCTCTCTCTCTCTCTCTCGATATGACATATAACGCGGGCCGCAAATAGTAGGTTTTAATTATAGCTGAACCAGTGCACAGGTGAAATAATCAGCTGATGGGTAAGAGCAAGTTAGTAACCATGGTGTTACTGATCAGCTGATTACTTCACCTGTGCACCGGTTCAGCTATAATGAAAACCTGGCCTGTTGGGGGTACTTGAGGACCATGGTTGAGAAACACTGCACTAATTCACCAGCTTATCTGAAAAGTGTTGATTACCTGGAGAATAAATCACACATACTCAATGACACACACACACACTACACGCACACACAAACTCTGCTTACCTACTTATTCACACAATTCTGTGGCACAGTGCCAGTTACTAAGCAATTAGAATGATACACAATTGTACTCACTACTGTGTTGTAAAAAGAAAAATAATTTACAATACTAAGAGGTGCCACAAATCTTGCCTAACTTTTAGCCTAACAAGGAATTGCTATATAACGCTTAAAAATTTGATTCCTAACCCATTACCAGCAGATAAAACCATGTAGTAAAGTAATAGATATATCTCAAATTCAGCTCCAATACCAGCTCCAATATATTGACCTCCTGCATTATATTACTCACTAAATAAAGCTTAAGTTAACCCATCTGCTACTGAGAAAAAAAAGGCCAGAGCAATTCGTTCACGCCTGCCAACCTGTGCAAAATCATATATATATAATGTTGAACAAAAAGATTGTGGCAGGTGCAAATAAAATGCAATCAAAGACTGATACCTAGTGCAGTTTTCACTATTAGGCTATGTAGCTGGATGATTCCTAGTCCTACTAGTACCATAAGTGGGTTATATAGTTGAATAACCACGCATTATATATAAAAAGCCTTTCTTAGAGTCTTAAACCTTATTTCTGTGGTAACATTTAATTGCTCAGTGATGTCTCTGCAAGAGAGACATCACTGAGCAATTAAATTTTACCACAGAAATAAGGGGATACTAAACATATCTTCTCAACAATGAACTCCAGAGACAGTGTCCAGAGGACCACCTCCGCCACCATAGATGACACTGACAGCAGTTAACTTACCGGCGTGAGGCATCCTCCACCCATCCAGACTGCTGGCACTTCTAGTTCTATTAGGCTCAAGCTGAACAGATCCTCTTCATCTTCTTCACCTGAGTCCTCAGGCCTTGCACATCAAAATCTTGAAACCTAAAAAATATCCAGTAACAGTTCTAGGGAGGTGCTTAAGCAAAAACAGTTTTTATTTTGGCACCTCAGCTGTACAGTCACCTGCTTTTTTCTTCCTTGGAACTTACTTTATTAACCCTTCTGCCGTGAGTGTCTAGATTCCTGCCCTTTCTGATGAGATCAATCTCATTGTCTGTAGGGTAGGGGGCATAGGACTAATCAACAACTATAAAGTTTAATTAGAAAATTTAAGCAAGGGTAGGCTTTATTATTTTCAGTAAAAACATGCCTTTTCCAATTTCCAAACATAGGGTAGGGGGCATAGGACTAATCAACAACTATAAAGTTTAATTAGAAAATTTTAACAAGAGTAGGCTTTATTATTTTAGTAAAAACATGGGGTTTCCACACTTATATTGTGTTTATATATGCATGTATTTAATTTAATAATGTCTTAGCTTTAGCTGCAAGGGAAATATTATATTTTACTTGCAGCTAACTTAGCTAAGACATTATTAAATTAAATACATGCATATAAAAACACAATATAAGTGTGGAAACCCCATGTTTTTACTAAAATAATAAAGCCTACTCTTGTTAAAATTTTCTAATTAAACTATTGAGACATTATCATAATGCTACTCGGCATTAAAATCGTTCAAAGGCAAAACGGCATACTTTTCTGGTATTCAGTCGGGACTCTGCCTGGAGACTGGTAATTGGCAATGGTTATGGCACTGACAGCTCCGCTCCACACCGCAAGTCCGTTAGTCCGCGATTGGTCTGGCACCCTCTTGCTCTCTTGTGCCTGCAACACCTGTGGTGACTGACTCTCACGGACGTCAATGACACACATTGTCACTCACATGTGACGGCAGCAGCTCCCTCCTGTTGTTCCCGCCAGCGCGGCCAGTATCAGTCCGACAGCCTACTCTGACTCCAACGTCATCACAACACTCGCGTCCACATTCCAACCACGCCTCCCGGCAGCTGTTTGGCTGTTTCTTTAGCTCCATCATAGAGGCGGTTTGAAGAACCGCCTCTATTGGAGCATGGTGTGGGCCCGCAAGGATACCACTAGGTGGCGCTAGCTCATAGTGAGATAGTAACACTATGGCGCTCAATGTTGCGCAATCAGTTTTAGGGCAGCTGAACGGCTCACTGCCTCTCTGTAATAATTTGCGCAACGTGGATTCATGGTATTGCATGGCTATGGTGGAGGGAGGGGGGTACCTGGAGGGGCATGGCCAGTAAAATGTTAATAAGCAACACCATAAAACTTTTTTTTTATTATTAACTATTAAAAACGTTTTTTTATGATTTTGACAGGGTAGGCACTGCCTCCCTTGCCTCCTATCACTGCACGTCACTGATATACATATATAGACGTTTATGTATGTATCTCTATGTTAAAGCCTTTTGCCTGCCTTTTTATTTCTAACACCTGAGATCTCATATTGTTGAGCCTTTATAACATTTGCGTGCAATACTTTTTAAAATCATTTTATTAGATGTTCAACATTATATAGAAATATTTATTTAACAATAAATTGAATATATCCTTTTTGAAGAACATTGGAATGTGAAATATTTATATTTTGTGTAGAAAAAAAACATGTTTTTCTACCAATGTGTTTTTTTAGAAAGTTTACATTTTTTAGTATAAAAGGTATTTAGTTGTTTAACCCCTTAAAGACCAGCATCGTTATGCCCTTATGGACCAGCAATGTACCTTGTGCATCTCTGCAGTCCTGGGCTTCTCTCTGGCGCGATCTTGCTCAAAATAGCGAGATTGTGCTATTTCTGCATGCCCCACAAGTGGGGCACTGCAGAAATAGATTTGCAGAGATACCGATGCAGAGAGGGCTGATGCAGAGGTGGTGCCTATCGTTGGTCGGTGGGAGCATAAGGAGGGAGGCGAATGGGCAGCCCATCGCTGGAGGGAGTGGAAGGAGGGCGGGACCGCTACCCCACGCTAAACAGATAGGGGGGAAAAAAAGCCGGGAACTGAGTGGGAAGGAGGGAGGAGGGAGGAAGGTCAATAAGGGGGATCCTATGTGGGATCCATTGTGGGAAAGGGATCTGGGAGGGGGAGGGGGGTAGGGTAATGAGGGCGGCAGCTACACTACAGAAAAAAATTTGTTGTTTTTTTTTTTAAATATGCATAAATTGAGATAAACTGGGTACTTGCAGACAGCTGCCAGTACCTAAGATAGGTAGGGAGGGAGAGTTAGAAAGCTGTTTGGGGGGGGGGATCATGGAGGTTGGGGGCAAAAAGGAGATCCTACACTGCAATAAATATAAAAATATATATATATATATATATATATATATATATAAAAAGCAGCCTTTTATTTTAGTACTTGCCGACTTTCTGCCAGTACTTAAGATAGGGGTGACAATTGTGGGATGGGGGATTGAAGACAGTTTGAGAGGGGTCAGGGAGGGAGCAGGGGGAGGGATGTGTCTCTACACTAAAGCTAAAATTGACCCTACAAGCTACCTAATTAACCCATTCACTGCTGGGCATAATACAAGTGTGGTGCGCAGCAGCATTTAGTGGCCTTCTAATTACCAAAAAGCAATGCTAAAGCCATATATGTCTGCTATTTCTGAACAAAGGGGATCACATAGAATAATTTACAACCATTTGTGCCATGATTGCAAAAGCTGTTTGTAAATAATTTCAGTGAGAAACCTAAAATTGTGAAAAAGTGAAGTTTTTTTTAATTTGATCGCATTTGGCGGTGAAATGGTGGCATGAAATATACCAAGATGGGCCTAGATCAATACTTTGGGTTGTCTACTAAAAAAAAAATATATAGTTTTGATAGGTAAATGTAAAAAAAAGGCTCTATTTATGTTTAAATGTAGTGGTGGCAAAAATGCTAAAAATGCTCTGGTCTTTTGGAAAAGCTTGTGCAATCATGGCACAAATGGTTGTAAATGGTTCTCTGGGATCCCCTTTGTTCAGAAATAGCATACATATATGGCTTTGGCATTGTTTTTTTTGTAATTAAAAGGCTGATAAATGCCCCTTTGCACCACACTTGTATTATGCCCAGCAGTGAAGGGGTTAATTAGGTTACTTGTAGGGTTAATGTTAGCTTTATTGTAGAGATCAGCCTCCCTTTTTTTTATATATATTTTCTGCAATGTAGTATCTCCCCTTACCTCCCAACCTCCCTGATCCCCCCTCCAAACAGCTCTCTAATCCTCCCCCACTACCTATTTGCCAGCATCTTAGGTACTGGTAGCTGTCTGCCAGTACCCAGTTTGCTGCAAATTAGGCAAATTTAAAAAAATAAATAAATTAAAATACCCATTTTTTCTGTAGTGTAGCTGCCCCACCTCAATACCTTAAACCCTCCCAGATCCCTTTCTGTCAACTGATCCCACATTGGATCCCCCTCATTGGCCCTCCTTCCCCCTCAATGATGCACTTATTTTCTTTATTTTTTTCAATCCCTGTAGTGTGGCGTAGCAGTCCCACCATAGTTGTCAACATTTCAAAAAAAATTCCAGGGACACTTTGCAGCAGAGCAAGCAAGCGGGTTACTGGAGTATTGACGACCTATGGCACATGTGTCAACTTGCCCAATTTCAATGCCGCCACCAAATTACTTCCGTTGTCAGAAACCACTTTGCCGATCTCCAGTTGGTGCGGAGTCAGCCACTGAGCCACCTGTGCGTTCAGGGCTGACAGGAGTGCTGATCCGGTGTGATTCTCTGCTTTCAGGCAAGTCAACCCCAAGACGGCGTGACACTGCCGTATCCGGGATGTGGAATAGTACCTGGGGAGCTGGGGGGGTGCCGTTGATGTGGAGCAAGACGCAGCAGCAGAAGAGGACTCAGCCGAGGAGGTTATGGAAGAGGATGGAGTAGGAGGAGTAGAGGAGGTGGCAGCAGGCCTGCCTGCAAGTCGTGGCGGTGTCACCAACTCCTCTGCAGAGCCACGCATTCCATGCTTGGCAGCCGTCAGCAGGTTTACCCAATGCGCAGTGTAGGTGATATACCTGCCCTGGCCATGCTTTGCAAACCAGGTATCAGTGGTCAGATGGACCCTTGCCCCAACACTGTGTGCCAGACATGCCATTACTTCCTTTCGCACAATCGAGTACAGGTTGGGGATTGCCTTTTGTGCAAAGAAATTTTGGCCGGGTACCTTCCACTGCGGTGTCCCAATAGCTACACATTTTTTTTTTTTTATAACATCTGTTTATTGGAAAACGTACAACAATACAGACATCAAGCCAAGATAAAGTTTCCACGGACATTACTCCAAAGTCTGCAGATTGATATTTAGTACAGATGGTGATATTGAACATGACTTCAACCAAAATAAAATAAAACAAAATAATACACAACATTTTCACAGCATTTTCCCGTGCTCACTAGTGCAAGATAAATTGTCTCTGGATCCAATATCTCACCTATTTCTCTAAGTAGAATACCCAAAGGTATGTATAGGTCTTATAGATTAAAAGTTTCTTCGGTTAACTTCTGCTTCATATAACATTAGATAATGTATGAAAGGGGTGATAGGGTATACAGGCGGGGACCTCCGGAGTTTCGTCTATTATACTAATCGTCTCTGTGATGGTGGTAATGATTCCTCCCAAATGAAGCGTATGTCAGCTAAAGTGTTTAATATATGTCTTTTCACATAGCCATATTCCTCTAAGGACAGGAGACTAGACACTTTCATCCTCCATACTGGAATAGAGGGTATGTCTGGTGATTTCCATTTGTGTGCAATCAGGGCCTTGGCACCGTTTAGTCCCATTTGCAATAGTGTGAGTCTCAATGTACATGTGATATTTGGTTTGTCATTAAGTAAAGCTATGTTATGTGTCAATCTGAAACTATCTGGCAGTATTTTTCTAAAATGCGTCTCTATACCTTCCCACAATGGCTTAACTCTGTCGCACTCCCACCACATATGTATATAACTCCCTCTCTGCCCACATCCTCTCCAACACCCATCACTCGCATCTGGGTAAATCGAATGTAACCTCGCCGGTGTCAGATACCATTGCATCATAACTTTAATATTGAGCTCTATTATTTGTGGGGATGTGGAAGATTTTTTAGTGTTTTTAAATGTCTTTATCCAGTCCTCTGTTCCTATATCTATGTCCAGGTCATGGTGCCATTTAGTGGTATATGTGGGGAGCCGTGTAGTTTGCGGTGTCTGTAACAGTTTTCTTGAAAGTGATAGAGAGTGTGGTGTTGTCTCTTCTTTGAGGCACAGTTGCTCAAAGGCTGTCAGATCTCTCAGGTAGTCGGCTCTATGAGGAGATGTGTGAATAAAGTGAGCTAATTGATGGTATTTGAGCCACCTCGCATAGTTACCGTTTGCAATATTTCTGATATCTTCCCTGGGTTTAAGTTTCCGATTCAGTGTAAAGTCTATTAATGGTGTTGTGAAGCCCCACTCCGTCAGACGTTGTTGTCCACTGTCCAAACCCCCTATTAATTCTGCATTGGTGGGAATAGGGAACAAGGGGGATCTAATCCCTGTGATATGTGGTTTTGTGGCAGTTATTTTGTCCCAAGAGTCAAACATCTGTCTGTGTATCTCTAGGTTCATACATTGTGGGGGCCTTAGATGTTTCGGTATCCAACATAGTGTACCCACCCTGGGGACTTTCAGTATATGTGAATCGATTGCTACCCAAGCCTTTGATTCCCTCGCTCCATGCCAGTCTAATACCCTCTGTAGTGTGACAGCTTCCAAATATACTGATATACAGGGGATGCCCAGGCCCCCATTGGCCAGGGTTCTGTACATTGTTTCCTTGTTGATCCTGGGTGTGCTTGCTCCCCATATGAAAGTGTTAATGTGTTTTTGTAGTCTGGCCTGATACCATTTTGGGAGAGTCATGGGAAGTGTCTGCATAATATACAATATTCTTGGGAGAGTTGTCATTTTTATGCATTGAATCCTTCCCCACCATGAGATGGGTTTGGTCGCCCAGTGTTGTAAGTCTCGCGATATGCTATGTAACAGGGGGGCATAATTATTCTCAAATAAAACTTTTTTGTCCGGTGACAGCTGAATACCAAGGTATTTCAATGTTTTAAATTGAAACTGAAGAGGGCAAATGGATGATAGATTCCTAAATGTTAATTGGGGAAGGAAGATGTTAAGAATTTCTGATTTCTGTAAGTTTATCTTAAAGTTTGAATAACGACCGAATTCAGTGATTTCAGACAAGGTGGCAGGGATCGACTGTGAGGGAGAAGTCATTGTGAAAAGGACATCGTCCGCATATAGGGCAATTTTAAAATCATGCGGGCCTATAGTTATTCCCTGGATGTTTGGGTTTGTTCTAACTCTAGCTGCAAGTACTTCCATCATTAATATAAATAGAGTGGGGGAAAGCGGGCAGCCCTGTCGTGTCCCATTTCTGATTTTAAATGTATCTGATAGTACTCCATTCACTTTAATCTGAGCAGAAGGGTGGGTGTATAGGCTGAATATTCATGATATTATTGCAGGACCTAAGCCGATCGTTAAGAGTGTTTCTTTTAGAAATCCCCAGTTTATGCGGTCAAACGCCTTTTCGGCATCCGTTGCTAATAAAACCGCTGGTATGTTATTTTGTTTGGCATAATTCATTAAGGACAACACTCTAATGGTGTTGTCTCTTGCCTCTCTCCTAGGGACAAATCCTACCTGATCTGTATGGATTATGTCTTGTATAATTTCATTAAGTCTGTTTGATAGTATCTTCCCCCATATCTTTACATCTGTGTTTAGGAGTGATATTGGGCGATAATTGCTTGGGTCCGTTGGAGTTTTACCTGGTTTGGGTATTACAGTTATATGCGCCAATAAGGAATTGGTGGGCAGACTGTTTGTCTCGTCAAGTGTGTGAAAAAGAGATAGGAGATGGGGAGCTAGAATTTGCCTGAACTTCTTGTAATAGATGTTAGTAAAACCGTCCGGTCCTGGACTTTTACCTGTGGGGATCTCTTTTATTATTTTTAGTATTTCTTGTTTTGATATGGGGCTATCCAATTTGTCAATTTCTGTTTGAGTCAGTTTAGGGAGATTAGCCTGTTTGATATATTCTCTCATTCGATTCTGGTGTTCTGGAGAGGAATCTGAGTCTAAGTTATAGAGCTTAGCATAGTAGAGGAGAGGTTAGCTATTTCTTTGCTGTCGTATATAGGACTGTTGTCTGAGGTGTGGAGTTTATCTATTTGGGAAGCTCTTGTTTGAGCTTTCATTAATTTTGCTAAGAAAGGGCCTGCCCTGTTACTCTCGTAAAAGTACGTCTTTCTAAGTGAGAGGGCTTTCCTTTGTGATTCTTTTGTTAGAATGGCATTTAGTTCTTGTCTGATCTTCATTAGGTGAACATACTCTGTTTGTCCCTTGGGATTATTTTTACGTTGTAGTTGTATAAGTGGTATATTTGGGAAGTTAATCTGTTTATTTCAGTATTGTATAACCTCCTTCTGTGAGCTGATAGTTTAATACATTCCCCCCTGATCACCGCTTTGTGTGCCTCCCACAAGCAGTCTGGCGTCATCCCTGGTGTCTGGTTAATTTGGAAGTATTCCGTCAACGCTTGGCAAATGCATTTCTCTGAGGTTGGGTAGTGGAGTAAGGAATTATCCAGTCTCCACAGGAATTGTGTATTCGGCTTGTTTGGCCAGACCAGCTGCATGGAGACCGCTGAGTGATCTGACCAAACCGTGGGTGTTATGTCTGCCTCCCTAAGTTGTGACACGTATGCCCTGTCTAAGTAGAGGTGGTCAATACGTGTGTATACCGACCATGGGTGGGAATAGAATGTGTAATTCCTCTGAGTAGGGTGTAAGATGCGCCAAGTATCTAATAATCCTAGGACCTCTAAGCATTTAAGGACTGCGTTCGGAGGTCTCGTGTCAGAGAGGGGTGATCCTGTAGAAGTGTCTAGTGTTGAGTCTATTGTCACATTCATATCTCCTCCCAATATCAGAAGACCTTTCTTGTGTACTAAGTCTAGAAGGTGTTTGTAAAACTTTTGCCGTCTGCTATTGGGGGCGTAGACATTTACTATTGTGATTGGTTTGTTGTATAAGAGCCCCACTAACAGTAGGATTCTACCCTCTGCGTCAATGATTTTATTTAGTAATTGAAAGTGTACACTCCTATGAAACAGGATTCCCACCCCATTCTTTTTAGCACTGTGAGAATTAAAATATCCCGTTGGGAAATCTTTTGATTTAAATTTGGGTTCCTCCCCATTAACAAAGTGAGTCTCCTGCAAAAATACTATAGAGTCTTTATGTTTCGCTAAAGCTTTCATGGCTATAGAGCGTTTTGTAGGAGAGTTTAATCCCCTAACGTTTTGCGTAACAATATTAATCAGAGGGACAGCCATTCTCCTGGTGTCTAATGTGTGTACTGTAGTGGTTATTTGAGCTTACCTGTGTTGCCCCGGAGGCCCCCTCCCGAACACAAAGGGTTATGTAGAAAAAGAAGATGCTTGATGAGATAAGTAAAAGGCACATACTGCTAACGGTTGGTACACTAGAAAATGTGAGCACAATGTTAGAACATACACAACAGTAAATAAAATGAAAACACAGTAAACTAAACATTTCTTTAACCAAGGGAGTTAACCTATGGGACAACCACCAGGCCAGCAAGGTGACCTGACTGATCGCCGCATCCATATCCAACTCCGTGAAAAAATGGGAGGGGGGGTAGTAGGCACTCAGAGATGCCAATCTTTCCAGGTGGGCTAATTGAATAATAAGCATAACATTTGTAAAATAACAACTAATTAGAATTATCAATTCTGAACTCTATCTTATTGAGCAAGAAATAATACTTATTCTTTCACTATAGTGACTAATGTTAATGATCAGGATGAGTCCCGTGAGTGACCAGGGGTGTCTGCTTGAGGAGCAGATGGTTTTCGTCTCTTCTTCGTGACCAGAGACCATTCCTGTCGTTGTGGCTTAGGGGCTGATTCTTTTCTTTTTGCCAAAGTGATAGGGCTAAGATCTGCAAAGATCTGAAGTGAATCTTCTCCAAAAGTTATTGGCGTTTGCCTCTTGGCCGCTTGTATTATTCTTTCTTTATCTGAGTACTTGTGGCACCTAAGTATAATATCTCTGGGAGGTGCTGTTGCTGAGGGCTTAGGTCTCAATGCCCTATGCGCCCTATCCAGGCTGACTCTCTCATCCCCTTCTGTTCTTAGTAGGAATTTGAATAGGTTTTGAAGATATAATGGGATCTGAGCGGATTGAATATCCTCTGGAACCCCACGAATTCGTAGGTTTTGGCGGCGACCTCTATTGTCTAGGTCTTCAACCTGTTCTTGCAGTTGTATAATGGTCGAATTTTGGTATTGTAGCTCTGTGGTCATGGACATGGCTGACTGCGTGTTTTCCTCCACCTGCTCCTCTATTTGTATGACCCTATTCCCCAAACCCGCCACATCTTTTTTAATGTCTGCCAGGCCTTCTTTTATAACCCTGCTAACTTGATTCATGAATGAAGAGAAATCCTCCTTAGAGGGTAGAGCCTTTAGATCAGCCCTGGTTATGCTGCCATTATTATCATTATCTCCCACATTCTGTAATGGACTGTCTTTGTCTCCTATTTCAGTCAGCATAGAGGGGTCAGGGTCTCCAGAGGAGGCTGTTTCACAGGGTTTAAAGAAATTGTTCAATTTTCCCCCATTTATATTTGGTCCTTTAGGGTGCTTGTCCATGCGGTGTGGGCGCTTATTTGCCATAGTGAGAGTTGCAGTCTGTAAATGATCCCCTCCCCTGGTATCCAGACTGGATGCAGTGACGCAGTTAATATTATTATCACAAGGCCTTGTGGTATTTCAGTCAGTGTATGTATATTAACCACTGCGTCAAACAAACAAGCTCAGTGTTGTAGCCAAGTTAGTTTTATGTACTGTGACCGATAATATCAGTTTATAATATATGGTGCTCAACAGTGGCTAGAAAGGGTTGCTGACAGCCTCTATCTTCGCTCCCTTTTCAGATTAATGTTAGCCCCCTAGTAACGGTCTCACCTCAAGCAGAGTCTCTCTTAATTATTGGATTCCTCCAGTCCGGTCTGTGTTACCGCTATTATAAACTTCAATTCCCACTCCGGAGCAACTCTGTAACGTAGGCCTGCTCCTCGAGTTGTACTCTGATGTTTGCGGCGGTTGAGGATTACCTCGGGGCTGGTGGTATTAGAAGCGGTATTGTCGCCTTAATTTATCTCTTCGCTTGCTCACCGGGTGTTTAGTCACATATAGCCAGTTTTTCCATCCTTGATCTCGCTCTTTTAAGTTGTTTTTGGCGCCCACCTGTTAGATCCTACACGGAGCTTTAAGCTATTGCGGCCATATTCTCAGATGGCCGGCTCCGCCCCCCCAATAGCTACACATTTTTTGAACGCCTCAGACTCCACCAGCTTGTATGGTAAAAGCTGCCGGGCTAAGAGTTCAGACAAGCCAGCTGTCAGACGCCGGGCAAGGGGGTGACTTTGTGACATTGTCTTCTTACGCTCAAACATGTCCTTGACAGACACCTGACTGTGGGCAGATGAGCAGGAAATGCTCCAGAAGAGAGACAGAGTGGCGGATGGTTGAGAGGGGCAAGGAGGACAGCAGTGGTTGACGTGGCTGAAGATGCTGGACCAGGAGGAGGATGGCGGCTTTGAGTTTGTGTGCTGCTTGTACTCATGTGTTGATCCCATAGGCGTTTGTGATGTGCGATCATGTGCCTTCGCAAAGCAGTTGTACCTAGGTGGGTGTTGGACTTCCCATGACTCAGTTTCTTTTGGCACAGGTTGCAAATGGCATCGCTGTTGTCAGAGGCAGACACACACAAAAAATGCCACACTGCTGAGCTCTGCGATGACGGCATTCTGGTGGTGGCAACAGCATGCGTTGATTGGCGTGCTGTCTGGCTGACCCCGGGTGCCGATGCATGCTGTCTGACTGTGCCACTAGCTCCTTGCGACGACCTCTCCCTGCTTCCAACTCGTCTCCTCCTCCTCCTCTCTGTCTCCCTATCTGAACTTTCCCCCTGTTCTCTTCTAGCGGGCACCCACGTGACATCCACGGATGCATCGTCATCATCAACCGCTTCACTTGTATCTGAAAAATCAACAAAGGAAGCAGCAGCGGGTACAACATCATCATCATCACACCGTACGTCCATGTCTGTAATGCTGCCTGACTGAGACATATCACTGTTATCTACATCCTCTGTCAATGATGGTTGTGCATCACTCATTTCTTCCAACTGATGTGTAAATAACTCCTCTGACAGATCAAGTGAAACGGCTCTGGTGCTAGTATTGCTGGTGGCGGCAGGCGGGCGAGTGGTAACTTAAGAGGTGCCTGAAGATAAGCTGGAGGAGGATGGTGCGTCAAGGTTCGGAGCGGAAGCTATAGAAGATTGGGTGTCCTGTGTTAAAAAGTCAACTATGTCCTCAGATCTTTTCGAGTTCATAGTACGTGGCCTCTGAACACTGGGCATTATTCTAGGGCCAAAGGGAATCACAGCACCATGACCACGACGGCACCTGCGGGGTGGCCTGCCTCTGCCTGTCATTTTTTTTAAATGTACACTTACACTACTATTAAACAAGATATGAGTGGTGGCACTGGGCAAGTGGGCACAGTATACGCTGTGAGCCTGACACAAAAAAGCAGACTGATGTTTCACAGTCCAAAAAGTTTTTTTTGTTTTAAATGTACACTTACACTACTATTAAACAAGATATGAGTGGTGGCACTGGGCAAGTGGGCACAGTATACGCTGTGAGCCTGACACAAAAAAGCAGACTGATGTTTCACAGTCCAAAAAGTTTTTTTTTTTAAATGTACACTTACACTACTATTAAACAAGATATGAGTGGTGGCACTGGGCAAGTGGGCACAGTATACGCTGTGAGCCTGACACAAAAAAGCAGACTGATGTTTCACAGTCAAAAAAGTTTTTTTTTTTAAATGTACACTTACACTACTATTAAACAAGATATGAGTGGTGGCACTGGGCAAGTGGGCACAGTATACGCTGTGAGCCTGACACAAAAAAGCAGACTGATGTTTCACAGTCCAAAAAGTTTTTTTTGTTTTAAATGTACACTTACACTACTATTAAACAAGATATGAGTGGTGGCACTGGGCAAGTGAGCACAGTATACGCTGTGAGCCTGACACAAAAAAGCAGACTGATGTTTCACAGTCCAAAAAGTTTTTTTTGTTTTAAATGTACACTTACGCTACTATTAAACAAGATATGAGTGGTGGCACTGGGCAAGTGGGCACAGTATACGCTGTGAGCCTGACACAAAAAAGCAGACTGATGTTTCACAGTCAAAAAAGTTTTTTTTTTTTTAAATGTACACTTACACTACTATTAAACAAGATATGAGTGGTGGCACTGGGCAAGTGGGCACAGTATACGCTGTGAGCCTGACACAAAAAAGCAGACTGATGTTTCACTATCCAAAAAGTTTTTTTTTTTTTAAATGTACACTTACACTACTATTAAACAAGAAATGAGTGGTGGCACTGGGCAAGTGGGCACAGTATATGCTGTGAGCCTGACACAAAAAAGCAGACTGATGTTTCACTATCCAAAAAGTTTTTTCTTTTTTTAAATGTACACTTACACTACTATTAAACAAGATATGAGTGGTGCCACTGGGCAAGTGGGCACAGTATACGCTGTGAGTCTGACACAAAAAAGCAGACTGATGTTTCACAGTCCAAAAAGTTTTTTTTGTTTTAAATGTACACTTACACTACTATTGAACAAGATATTAGTGGTGGCACTGGGCAAGTGGGCACAGTATACGCTGTGAGCCTGACACAAAAAAGCAGACTGATGTTTCACAGTCAAAATAGTTTTTTTTTTATTTTTATAAATGTACACTTACACTACTATTAAACAAGATATGAGTGGTGGCACTGGGCAAGTGGGCACAGTATACGATGGGAGCCTGACACAAAAAAGCAGACTGATGTTTCACAGTCAAAAAAGTTTTTTTTTTTTTAAATGTACACTTACACTACTATTAAACAAGATATGAATGGTGGCACTGGGCAAGTGGGCACAGTATACGCTGTGAGCCTGACACAAAAAAGCAGACTGATGTTTCACAGTCCAAAAAGTTTTTTTGTTTTAAATGTACACTTACACTACTATTAAACAAGATATGAGTGGTGGCACTGGGCAAGTGGGCACAGTATATGCTGTGAGCCTGACACAAAAAAGCAGACTGATGTTTCACAGTCCAAAAAGTTTTTTTTTTTAAATGTACACTTACACTACTATTAATCAAGATATGAGTGGTGGCACTGGGCAAGTGGGCACAGTATACGCTGTGAGCCTGACACAAAAAAGCAGACTGATGTTTCACAGTCAAAAAAGTTTTTTTTTTTTTTTAAATGTACACTTACACTACTATTAAACAAGATATGAGTGGTGCCACTGGGCAAGTGGGCACAGTATACGCTGTGAGCCTGACACAAAAAAGCAGACTGATGTTTCACAGTCAAAAAAGTTTTTTTTTTTTTTAAATGTATACTTACACTACTATTAAACAAGATATGAGTGGTGGCACTGGGCAAGTGGGCACAGTATATGCTGTGAGCCTGACACAAAAAAGCAGACTGATGTTTCACAGTCCAAAAAGTTTTTTTTGTTTTAAATGTACACTTACACTACTATTAAACAAAATATGAGTGGTGGCACTGGGCAAGTGGGCACAGTATATGCTGTGAGCATGACACAAAAAAGCAGACTGATGTTCCACAGTCAAAAAAGTTTTTTTTTTTTAAATGTACACTTACACTACTATTAAACAAGATATGAGTGGTGGCACTGGGCAAGTGGGCACAGTATACGCTCTGAGCCTGACACAAAAAAGCAGACTGATGTTTCACAGTCCAAAAAGTATTTTTTGTTTTAAATGTACACTTACACTACTATTTAACAAGATATGAGTGGTGGCACTGGGCAAGTGGGCACAGTATACGCTGTGAGCCTGATACAAAAAAGCAGACTGATGTTTCACAGTCAAAAAAGTTTTTTTTTTTTAAATGTACACTTACACTACTATTAAACAAGATATGAGTGGTGGCACTGGGCAAGTGGGCACAGTATACGCTGTGAGCCTGACACAAAAAAGCAGACTGATGTTTCACAGTCAAAAAAGTTTTTTTTTTTTTAAATGTACTCTTACACTACTATTAAACAAGATATGAGTGGTGGCACTGGGCAAGTGGGCACAGTATACGCTGTGAGCCTGACACAAAAAAGCAGACTGATTTTTCACAGTCAAAAAAGTTTTTTTTTTTAAATGTACACTTACACTACTATTAAACAAGATATGAGTGGTGGCACTGGGCAAGCTGGCACAGTATATGCTGTGAGCCTGGCACACACGCTGGCAGGCAACTGCAATTAGATTACACAAGCAGACTGATGTTTCACAGTCAAAAAAGTTTTTTTTTTTAAATTTACACTACTGTTACACCAGATATGAGTGGTGGCACTGGGCAAGTGGGCACAGCATACGCTGTGAGCCTGGCACACATGCTGGCAGGCAGGCAACTGCAATTAGATTACACAAGCAGACTGATGTTTCACAGTCAAAAAAGTTTTTTTTTTTTACATTTACACTACTGTTACACCAGATATGAGTGGTGGCACTGGGCAAGTGGGCACAGTATACGCTGTGAGGCTGGCACACATGCTGACAGGCAGGCAACTGCAATTAGATTATACTAGCAGACTGATGTTTCACAGTCAAAAAAGTTTTTTTTTTTTTTAAATGTATACTTACACTACTATTAAACAAGATATGAGTGGTGGCACTGGGCAAGTGGGCACAGTATATGCTGTGAGCCTGACACAAAAAAGCAGACTGATGTTTCACAGTCCAAAAAGTTTTTTTTGTTTTAAATGTACACTTACACTACTATTAAACAAAATATGAGTGGTGGCACTGGGCAAGTGGGCACAGTATATGCTGTGAGCATGACACAAAAAAGCAGACTGATGTTCCACAGTCAAAAAAGTTTTTTTTTTTTAAATGTACACTTACACTACTATTAAACAAGATATGAGTGGTGGCACTGGGCAAGTGGGCACAGTATACGCTCTGAGCCTGACACAAAAAAGCAGACTGATGTTTCACAGTCCAAAAAGTATTTTTTGTTTTAAATGTACACTTACACTACTATTTAACAAGATATGAGTGGTGGCACTGGGCAAGTGGGCACAGTATACGCTGTGAGCCTGATACAAAAAAGCAGACTGATGTTTCACAGTCAAAAAAGTTTTTTTTTTTAAATGTACACTTACACTACTATTAAACAAGATATGAGTGGTGGCACTGGGCAAGTGGGCACAGTATACGCTGTGAGCCTGACACAAAAAAGCAGACTGATGTTTCACAGTCAAAAAAGTTTTGTTTTTTTTAAATGTACTCTTACACTACTATTAAACAAGATATGAGTGGTGGCACTGGGCAAGTGGGCACAGTATACGCTGTGAGCCTGACACAAAAAAGCAGACTGATGTTTCACAGTCAAAAAAGTTTTTTTTTTTAAAATGTACACTTACACTACTATTAAACAAGATATGAGTGGTGGCACTGGGCAAGCTGGCACAGTATATGCTGTGAGCCTGACACACACGCTGGCAGGCAACTGCAATTAGATTACACAAGCAGACTGATGTTTCACAGTCAAAAAAGTTTTTTTTTTTTAAATTTACACTACTGTTACACCAGATATGAGTGGTGGCACTGGGCAAGTGGGCACAGCATACGCTGTGAGCCTGGCACACATGCTGGCAGGCAGGCAACTGCAATTAGATTACACAAGCAGACTGATGTTTCACAGTCAAAAAAGTTTTTTTTTTTTACATTTACACTACTGTTACACCAGATATGAGTGGTGGCACTGGGCAAGTGGGCACAGTATACGCTGTGAGGCTGGCACACACGCTGACAGGCAGGCAACTGCAATTAGATTATACTAGCAAACTGATGTTTCACAGTCAAAAAAGTTTTTTTTTTTAAATTTACACTACTGTTACACCAGATATGAGTGGTGGCACTGGGCAAGTGGGCCTGGCACACACGCTGGCAGGCAGGCAGGCAACTGCAATTAGATTACACAAGCAGACTGATGTTTCACAGTCAAAAAAGTTTTTTTTTTTTTAATTTACACTACTGTTACACCAGATATGAGTGGTGGCACTGGGCAAGTGGGCCTGGCACACACGCTGGCAGGCAGGCAGGCAACTGCAATTAGATTACACAAGCAGACTGATGTTTCACAGTCAAAAAAGTTTTATTTTATTTTTTAAATGTACACTTACACTACTATTTAACAAGATATGAGTGGTGGCACTGGGCAAGTGGGCACAGTATACGCTGTGAGCCTGACACAAAAAAGCAGACTGATGTTTCACAGTCAAAAAAGTTTTTTTTTTTAAATGTACACTTACACTACTATTAAACAAGATATGAGTGGTGGCACTGGGCAAGTGGGCACAGTATATGCTGTGAGCCTGACACAAAAAAGTTTTTTTTTTTTTTTTTTTAAATTTACACTACTGTTACACCAGATATGAGTGGTGGCACTGGGCAAGTGGCTTGGCAAGCAGGCAACTGCAATTAGATTACACAGGGAAAAAAAAAAAAAAAAACAGACTGATGTTCTATCCCTAAAAAGTGCTTTTTGGGGTGCTGTCCTTACAGCAGAGATCAGATGAGTCCTTCAGGACTGTAGTGGACACTGAAGTACACTAGCCTAGCTATCAATTTCCCTATTAAATCAGCAGCAGCTACACTGTCCCTCCTCTCACTAAGAATGCAGCTTCTGAATGAATCTAAAATGGCTGCTGTCCAGGAGCTGGGAGGGTCTGGGAGGGAGGGTCTGTTGCTGATTGGCTGGAATGTGTCTGCAGACTGTGAGATACAGGGTCAAAGTTTACTCAATGATGACGAATAGGGGGAGGATCGAACATCGCATATGTTTGCCCGCCGTTGCGAACGCGAACAAGCTATGTTCGCTGGGAACTATTCGCCGGCGAACAATTCGCGACATCACTAAATATAAGTGCATTGGAGCCCTTTGCAGTCAAGTAGATAAAAACATGTAAAGGCAGAACTTCCTCTTATTCCTGTTCTCTTTCAAGAATCGGTCTCTATCTTGCAGCAATTGCTGCAAACTAGAGGATTACAATAAAGAAATATCCCAGGAAGCTAATTTACAATGCTTACAAAAGCGTTAAAAAAAAGATGGATATAAATAGCTTTCTTTCCAAATCCATAATAATAATAACAATCAATAATAAGAACTCCTCAAATCAAGGAATAGGATTTATTACAACCTATATATAGGCAGCAACAGCGATGAAAATATTACCCTGTCCTCAAACAAGACAAGTTATTGGTAAAACAATTAGGTATCTATTAATATGTATTATATTCATATATATTAAATATATACAGTATCTCACAAAATTGAGTCCACCCCTCACAGTTTTGTAAATCTTTTATTATATCTTTTCATGTGACAACACTGAAGGAATGACACTTTACTACAATGTAAAGTAGTGAGAGTACAGCCTGTATAACAGTGTAAATTTGCTGTCCCCTCAAAATAACTCAACACACAGCCATTAATGTCTAAACCGTTGGCAACAAAAGTGAGTATACCACTAAGTGAAAATGTCCAAATTGGGCCCAATTAGCCATTTTCCCTCCCCGAGTGGTGGCACTGGCAAGTGGGCACAGTATACGCTGTGAGCCTGGCACACACGCTGGCAGGCAGGCAACTGCAATTAGATTACACAAGCAGACTGATGTTTCAAGGTGTCATGTGACTCGTTAGTGTTACAAGGTCTCAGGTGTGAATGGGGAGCAGGTGTGTTAAATTTGGTGTTATCGCTCTCACACTCTCTCATACTGGTCACTGGAAGTTCAACATGGCGCCTCATGGCAAAGAACTCTCTGAAGATCTGAAAAAATGAATTGTTGCTCTACATAAAGATGGCCTAGGCTATAAGAAGATTGCAGAACAAATTCTGTGGGAGTACACAAAAAGAAAGGGCGCCTCATGGTGTAATACAGTTTACACAACAAGCAATCAACTAGATGTTTAGACGGGTACTCACAAAGAGGGCAGCACCCACTCGTGCTTAGTTTCGCCTGCTGGGATATCTCAGTGCCCCAGCTCACTGCTCTTAGGAATCCACACACCTCAGTGTTGGGCGTCTCCTCAGGGAGAATAATCAGGCTCTCAATCGGAATAGATGATAAAAAAAATCCTTGCTTTTATTAAAATGCTGTATTTAAAACACACAGAGCACAGCAGTAACACTATGTAATAAAAATAATGCTTAAATTCATAAATTCATGCTATGCGTTTCTCAGCTACCACGCTGTTTCATCAGGCATATGTTTCCTAACTGAGAGCTCTGAGCTATATACTGAACCTAATTAATCAGCATTAATTTCATAAACACACACCTCCCAACACAGGTGTATCTATTCCCAGTTGTTCAAAATTAGCTTCTGATGTTACATACGATAAAATCACATGTTAAATATACAAAGTACAACAACCACTTTCATGTAGTAAGCTGTAGCTATACTAACCATTCCCCAATGTGTGAATCAGAGAGCCTGTATTGTTAGATCCATAAAATAGGAATCAGTGCTTAATAGCGGTTCGTTACTAACCAGTTATGTACATAACAATGTAAATGTTAAACATTTGAACATAAACCCAATTGTATACCTTAAGTCTTGAGTGTGGTAAATACATTAGTCTTCTTTAAATTTAATCCCCTTCATAGTAGTAAACATTTGTAGGTGACCGATTTAAACATATGTTTATTTTCGTATTTTCTACAGCTGGGGTGAAATGGGCGTTTTTTTACCGTTTGTTTCTATTAGTCACCAATCTGAGTGCTTAGCATCATATTGCGTCACACCGCAAACATGCTTCTGTCTCTCCGGAGTGGTAAGGTTAAGGGTGAAATCCCTGATGACAGCTGATCTTATCCCAACAACTATGTCTGTCACTACGAGCTCCGACAGGAGACCGGACCATCAAATAGCGATAATATATCCAAAAACACAATCATATATATGAGATAATATTCAGGGGATGACCGTATCGATAAGCCTACTAACTCTGATCTCCGCTGACAAGAGATGCTAATGCTGGATAGCCGGACATAAAAGTGAAATAAATAGAAAATTTACAATATGAGAAAGCTTGAGATATGCTATGTGGCGCTACAATATTATAGCCACTATTACTATCTATATTGAACAAGTTAATATCAAGTGTATCCGCAAAAAATATATAAGAGATAAAAGTGTACAATGTGAATGTGTCTCACTATAACCATAACCCTATTAAGGGGAATAAAATTAATAATATGTCCAGTCGTGGTCTTTCTACCTAAAAGTTTAGGTGATATTATAATCGACAAATATGTTTCACTTTGAAAGTGAGCAAATAAAATGTAACTGTCAATTACCCTAAATACTAAACCTATAAAAGTGTCTGTGAAAGAAAGATGATAGTTATTTATGATAAACAATAACTATCTGTCTACATAATAACGTGTGGTGGTCTACCAATATTTAGTGAATATATCTATATTTAATATTTTAATGGTAATAAAAAAAACTGATCGATGTATCAATATATACAGTATATAAGTTCGGTAGTTTGTTTCCTGAAGGGTTAAACGAAAACATTATTATGGCTGCTTTTTAAATCGTGGGTCGGACTTGTAATCCTTATATGTGTGCACCACAGAGCCTGGATTATAACATGCACTCACTTAATGATATGATAGGGAAAAATTGAACACAATAATACATTTTTTAGGTTAATACTATATATTCACGGTTCACTATATGCAATTGATTTATCAACCATATTGATACATCCATCAGTTTTTTATTACCATTAAAATATTAAATATAGATATATTCACTAAATATTGGTAGACCACCACACGTTATTATATAGACAGATAGTTATTGTTTATCATAAATAACTATCATCTTTCCTTCACAGACACTTTTATAGGTTTAGTATTTAAGGTAATTGACAGTTACATTTTACTTGCTCACTTTCAAAGTGAAACATATTTGTCGATTATAATATCACCTACATTTTTAGGTACAATGACCACGACTGGACATATTATTAATTTTATTCCCCTTAATAGGGTTATGGTTATAGTGAGACACATTTACATTGTACACTTTTATCTCTTATTTTTGCGGATACACTTGATATTAACTTGTTCAATATAGATAGTAATAGTGGCTATAATATTGTAGCGCCACATAGCATATCTCAAGCTTTCTCATATTGTAAATTTTCTATTTATTTCACTTTTATGTCCGGCTATCCAGCATTAGCATCCCCTGTCAGTGGAGATCAGAGTTAGTAGGCTTATCCATACGGTTATCCACTGAATATTATCTCATATATATGATTGTGTTTTTGGATATATAGATTAGTATCACTTTTAAAATGTGATACGCTTCATGGTATGGGTACTTATTAGGTCCTTCCTTATTTTGTGGGTATTTGGTATTGGCTATATATCGATTTTGTACACAACATTATCGCCATTTCATAGTCCGGTCTCCTGACGGAGCTCGTAATGACAGACATAGTTGTTGGGATAAGATCAGCTGTCGTCAGGGATTTCACCCTTAACCTTACCACTCCGGAGAGACACAAGCATGTTTACTGAGTGACGTAATATGACGCTAAGCGCTCTGATTGGTGGCTAATAGAATCAAACGGAAAAATAACGCCTATTTCACCCCAGCTGTAGAAAATATGAAAATAAACATATGTTTAAATCGGTCACCTACAAATGTTTACTACTATGAAGGGGATTACATTTAAATAAGACTAATGTATTTACCACATTAAAGACTTAAGGTGAACAATTGGGTTTATGTTCAAATGTTTAACATTTACAATGTTATGTACAGTATATAACTGATTATTAACGAACCACTATTAAGCACTGATTCCTATTTTATGGATCTAACAATACGGGCTCTCTGATTCACACATTGGGGAATGGTTAGTATAGCTACGGCTTACTACATGAAAGTGGTTGTTGTACTTTGTATATTTAACATGTGATTTTATCGTATGTAACATCAGAAGCTAATTTTGAACAACTGGGAATAGATACACCTGTGTTGGGAGGTGTGCGTTTTTTAAATTAATGCTGATTAATTAGGTTCAGTATATAGCTCAGGACTCTCAGTTAGGAAACATATGCCTGATGAAACAGCGTGGTAGCTGAGAAACGCGTTGCATGACTTTATGACTTTACGCATTATTTTTATTACATAGTATTACTGCTTTGCACTGTGTGTTTTAAATACAGCATTTTAATAAAAGCAAGGATTTTCTATCATCTATTCTGACTGAGAGCCTAAGTTATTCTCCCTGAAGAGACGCCCTTCACTGAGGTGTGTGGATTCCTAAGAGCAGTGAGCTGGGGCACTGAGATATCCCAGCAGGTGAAACTAAGCACGAGTGGGTGCTGCCCTCTTTGTGAGTACCTGTCTAAGCATCTAGCTGATTTCTTGTTTTGTAAACTGTATTACACCATGAGGCGCCCTTTCTTTTTCTGTACTCCCACAGAATTTGTTCTACATCTCGTTTTGGATTGGGAAGGATGAGCTTTCAGGAGAGACCAAATGGACCTCTCGTGAAATTGGTCTGCAGATGGAAGCCTCTTCCAATCAGACCATCCAGCTAACACTCATCTAAGGCATTGAACAAGATCTGTGATCCTTAAATGCAATGTTATCCTAAGCACTTCAGGGGGGAAAAATTTGTGCAAAAACACACTCAGATGCCGTCCTAGTCAAAATGGTATCAGGCATAAAGTCTGATGCGGAATAGGGCTCTCTTACACACCCACTATTAATATGTGATGCACATAATGTAGACTGTATGTATCAGAACAGCACTATTCTGAGTCCAGTGCTTGTGAAGACAGGTGAGCTGCCCATTCACCAAAAAGTGAATCGGAATATGAGAATGTCCACAGCACTTTAAAATAATCAATGGGGCATATTTATCAAGCTCCGTATGGAGCTTGATGCCCCGTGTTTCTGGCAAGCCTGCAGGCTCGCCAGAAACAGCAGTTATAAAGCAGCGGTCACAAAGACCGCTGCTCCATAACCTGTCAGAGCAGGCGGAGAGACAATGCCACAATTCAACCTGATCGAGTACGATCGGGTTGATTGACACCCCCCTGCTGGCGGCCTATTGGCCGCGAGTCTGCATGGGGCGGCGGACCTCGCATGCATGATTAAGGGGTGTTATCCCCAAAACGTCGCTGTGACTTTTATGTCCTAATAAAGATATTGATTATTTGAAGTGCTGTGGACATTCTCATATTCTGATTCACTTTAAAAATAATGAAGCGTCTGTTTTACCATTTACTGAAAATCCACTTAAGGGGGGTAAAAGGGGGGAGGTGATTTATGAGGATACCTATATCTCACAAACCGAAGATGTTACAGACATGAAAATTGGTATTTACATTCTCCTTTAAAAATAAAGAAACACGTGTTTTACCAGTGCCCGAAAATCCACTTATGGATGTGGAAAGGGGGGGGGGGGTCATTTCTGAGGATACCTATATCTAAAAAACCATAGATGTTACAGACGTGAAAATTGTTATTTACATTCTCCTTTAAAAATAAAAGATCATGTCAGCAAGTGTGCAACCATAACGGGCACAGACGTGAGGGCACACGTCGTTGGGAGTGCTCTTGTTTTTTGCTATTTTTTACAAATCACAAAATCCATGTGAGTGAAGCCGCGGGCAACAGCTAGTAAATACATAAATACATATGTACACATACACTCTTTGCAGCCCTTTTTTTCAAACACCTTATACCATATATCTTTGAGTCCAAATAACTGTTTTATTATTGTTTTTTAATAATTTTTATCAGAATGTGTTTATATGAGTGTGTACATTTACATATATTTATGTAGTGTTTAGTGCATCTTTTTTCTTCCCCATCCTTTACGCAAGCTCTGAAGTTGCGCTAACTTGATGAGCAATTGCACTCTTGCGTTTACTTTTAAATTGTAATACGCAGGCTATTTCTGCCACATGAAAAGAGCTGATATTGCTTGTCTGCTGCAGTTAGCGCTTCACTCATAATCTAGCCCCTATGTGATAAACAGTACGTAGGGTGTACGACCAGGATGCTAAACGATTGCATAAGGGAACATTTATTATCTTTTACCGTTATCTCTCCTTAAACTCCTGTGGAAAGACTTTTTCAAAACATATCGTGAAGCAACAATCGATCTTGAGATTTCAAGCCATTGATCAAGTGATACATCAGCTCAACTTTTCAAAAAAGAAGAGTTTTGGATTTTTAAATAAAAAGTCAAATTTCAAATTATTTAATAACAAAAGATATAAGGAGGGTGGTGCATATAGAACATACACCACACTCCTAGGGGGCGCTAACAATAAGCAGCAAACAGTAAGCAGATATATACAGATAATTAAGAGAATATACAATAAACCTAGCACACTTATATCAGATTATTAGAGATGATATGCTCACAAGTGGACCCAGATGATATTGGTATAATCAAATAACAAAATGTCCACACAAAGAATAATCCAAAAGAAAGAAGGCAGCTCTCTGTCATAGGACGGTCATCCTGGTGTGGCGTGATCTATAAGAGAAAGAAGCACAGAGGCGCCAACATGGCCTAGTAACGTCACGGCAGTCAGATACAAAACATCAGCAGGATAGAAAATATACTCACAAGCGTAGCGCACCCAAATGGTGCTATTGTGGCAGCCTGGAACATCAAACAGTGGTCCAGCTCACTGGTGTCTCCAGCCAGATAGAGATGATCCTTGGCGAGGGCCTATCCTATGATGCCTATAAGGGCAAAAAAGGCACACACATAGCCCAGTAACCTTTGTACACCAGATAAAAAAGGATTCAAGGTTGTACTTACAGGAAACAAAGCACCACCAGGTGCAATATCAGCAGTACTGGGACCTCTCAGCCGCCCAGTGGACTGTGGAATCCAATTTGCAGGATGCAGAAAATCACCACTTTGGAAGATAGAACTAGCACACACACTCTGCCCCCAAACAGGAGCAGAATAATTGTGATAAAGCAAGTGTATATTTAAAAACTTTTATTTTAAAAACAGCGACATGTTTCTCAGCCACCACAGGCTGAGAAACATGTCGCTGTTTTTAAAATAAAAGCGGTAGTGCTTAATGTTGGTGGGTGAGAGGGTAAGGAGGGAGGCAGGCGGCCCGTCACTCAAGGGGTTGGGAGGAGGAAGGGAGTGGGTGGGACTCATAGTTGCCAACAGTCCCTGATTTCCAGGGACAGTCCCTGGATTTTGTTGTATGTCCCTGGATTTTTTTTGTCCCTGGAAATGTCCCTGAAAATCTCTTTTGCACAACATTTGTTGTTTGTATATATATATATATATATATATATATCTATATATATATATATATATATATATAGGAAGAAAAACAAGTGCAAGCAGGTATCTCCAATTCCAACCTCGATTTATTAGTTTAAAAATCCATGTTGTACATGATCAATGGAGAATCACAAGTATTACTTGACAAACAATGGCTGCTGCTGACATGTTTCGCCACTCAAGGCGTAATCATAGCTGCAGTAAAAATCACAGTCTGCCTATTTAAGGCAGCTGGACAACTTCTATTGGTTTAAAACTTTAATTGTTGACAAGTTTCACTTGGGGATTTTTAACCCCATATATACACTTTAAACATTAATGCCTCTTAATAGTTCATATGTATAGTGATTCTTATATGTTACTTGTTTGTTCTATAAATATTTATCAATGCAGAAAACACAGCGCTAAACTAACGTATAAACTATGCATGAAACTAGGTACGCTATGCATGAAAAATAAGAATAATACATATGCAAGGGAATGTAAAGATACATATATATACAAGTACACGAATACAGAAGTAAATATAATGAGTTAAACTTAAGCACTCTTGTGGAAACTAAGTTCTATATATTTATATAAACAAGGAATAACATAATCACTTTTGTTATAGTGCTAATAAACCCAATAATAAGTTATTATATTGATGCTCTACAATTACATATAGCTGTATTAGATAAATAGTGTATATTTATATATGCATAATTTTGTTAGAAAAATTACCAGAAACAATTGCTAGAGAAACTAGAAAAATTGCCAGCAAAATTGCTGAAAACATTTGCTAGAAAAAACCTTTTTCTAGAATTAATTCCAGAAAAGTGTTAGAAAAAATTGTTAGACAAAAATTGCTTGCTAGAATAATTACTAGAAAAATTATTAGAAGAATGGGACTAGGGAGAGTTGACACAATACAACCAGTAAAACTGTCCCGTCTATTTAAATGTTATTTAAAGTATTAGGATACCAAATTAAATCCTTTAACTAAATTGACACCCGTGATCACAGGATTGTGTCACAGGAGAGGGAGATGTATGGACCAACAAATCATTTCCAAAAATTTATTTCCAAAAATTTATTAGGTCATATTCCGAATTCAGACCCAGAGGTACTCTGGTCTGAAGCTTAAATATCCAATACATCTCCCTCTTCTGCAACAGTTTATCGCGATCACCTCCTCTTGGTGGGCATACCACCCTCTCTATAGCCTGCCACCTTAAGCTACTAATGTCTTTATTGTGGCAACGTGCAAAGTGTCTAACTAAAGGAGTACTCGCTTCTCCTGCTTGAATGGTTGATAGATGGTTACGAATACGGACCTTCACCTCATTAGTAGTTAATCCTACATACTGTAGGTGACAACATATGCAGGTGAGAAGATACACTACATAGGTTGATGTGCATTTTAGGCAGCTGTTAATTGGAAAAGTGTCACCCGTAACTTCTGATTTAAAGATGTTTGACACCAAGATGTATTCGCAGACCCGACATTTTTGTCTGTATTTGAACAGACCTTTGTGAGTTAACCATGAACTCACAGGTCTGCTCAATTCGGGTAACATTGATGGAGATAAGACATTTGCCAAGGTTTTCGCTCTCCGATAAGAACATCTTAAACCAGTTTTGACACAATTTTCCAATTTATCGTCAGCTGAGAGAAGTTTAAAATGTTTTTTGACAATCCTGCATATTTCAGTGTATTGTGTGCTGAAATCTGTTACAAAAGTAACGCCTTGGTGGGTGTCTGAGACTGTGTTGGTGGAAGACCCTTGAATTAAAGTGTTCCTATCAAGGTCTAAGACCTGCTCTCTAGCTTTAGAAACCACTTGGTTAGAATAACCACGTCTTTTCAGTCTATCACTTAGTTCTAGTGATTTTTCACAAAAAGTGTCATTCAGAGTGCAGTTCCTTCTAACCCTGACAAACTGCCCCTTTGCTACAGCAAAGGGGACATGTCGGGGATGGCAACTGCTGGCATGCAGTAGTGCATTGCCTGCAGATGGTTTCCGATAGATACTACAGATTATCTTTCCTTGTTTAGTTCCTTCCAAAGAAATATCCAAAAAATTAATGGTATTAGCACATAGTTCAGATGTAAATTGTAGACCAATATTGTTGCTGTTTATAGCATCAATGAATTCCGAGAATGCTGTGCTCCCGCCCACCCAAATCAACAGGAGATCATCAATATAGCGTCCATAATAATGGATCAACTGCCTGTGGGAGTTCCTATCTCCATAGATGTGGGACAGCTCCCACCAACCCATAAAGAGGTTTGCATAGGAGGGGGCAAACTTAGCCCCCATAGCTGTCCCACACCCCTGGAGGAAGAACTCCCCTTCAAATTTGAAGTAATTATGGGTGAGCAGGAACCACAGCACCCTCAGAATGTATTTCTGGAAGTTCAAACTGAAATCCGAATAGTTCTTGAGAAAGAAGGAAATTGCTTCCAGCCCCTCTTTATGGGGGATGGAAGAATACAAAGATACCACATCAGATTGTGGCCCATCGAAATTGACCAAAGTTTTCCATTCTTTAGATTCTAGTATATGAATGACATTTTTCGTATCACCAATGATAACTATCAAAGATAGCACGAATGGTTTGGAGAATTCCATCCATCCATTGTGATACGTGCTCAGTCAGTGAGCCAATCCCACTGACAATGGTCGTCCCCTAACTTCAGTAAGGATTTGTGTATTATTAGGGAAGATGGTGGAAGATGGGCACTACAGGGTGATCAACACATAGAAATTCAAAAGTGTCCACGATCAAAGTGCCCATCCTCCATACCATCATCCAGAATACCCAAAAGTTCACGTTATATATTGATGTGGATCAGCAGGCAAGAGAGTAGTAATTGTCAGTATTATTTAACTGTCGAAAAGCCTCTTGCAAATACATATCTCGGTCGAGGACCACAATAGAACCTCCCTTGTCTGCTGAACGCACCACAATATCTTTATTATTTTTGAGTTCATCAAGGGCTAGTTTTTGTTGTTTAGTAAGATTAGAATGCGTCTTATTTTCTACCGCTTTCAGTACTGTAAGGTCACGTTCAACTCTTTTAAAAAAGGTTTCGAGTACTGGACCTCTAGTGTGTATAGGGTAGAATTCAGAGGGTTTCTTGAAAGTACCGTAGAAATTAGTGTTGTCTGATTGGGTCTTAAAATCGCCCTCTCTCATTAATTGCTCCAGTGTAAGGGTATCACATACCTCACTGAATGTCTGTATATGTCGTGCATTTGTGATGATAATGTTACTCGTGGGTTATCTATCTCAACTGCAGATAAATTACTTGCTCCACAATAAAATTTCTTTAGAGTCATGTTTCTTATCAATTTATTAACATCTAATAACGTTTTAAAAACGTCAAAGTTGCTTGCAGGAGAAAAATTCAAACCCAAACTTAATACAGACAATTGAGCTGGTGTAAGCGTGTACTTGGATAAATTGACAACATTATCTACTACTTGTATTTGTTTTTGTTTTGCCCCCTGTTTCCTCTGTTGCTTCGATTACCCCTCAGCTGATAATTTTTCTGTCCCCGTTGTGCTCCTAACCCTATTCCTGTTTTCTGGGTTGAAAGACAAAAAACCTGAGCCAAATTTACCTGGTCCTCATATATACACACACACACATACATATATACAGATAGATAGATGATAAATAGATATAGTGTATTATTTAAATATAATTCATTCCTAATGGAATATTATTATTATTATTGAATGGGTTCACATATTATTTGTCTTTCTAATTTTAATGCTAATTTTGATGCTGTGTTGTAAAAATAACCATATGCCCAGAATGTGTTCCAGAGACTGGGTAGGTGTAAGAGCTTGGTGCTGTAATCTGTATAATAAACTATGGATAAGTCTAAATTATACTATTACTTTCAAATGGGTGTGTTTTGATTGGCAGAACTGAGTGGGCGGAGCAGTTGATCAGTAGGGTCGTCAATACTCCAGGTAACCCGCTGCTTGCTCTGCTGCAAAGTGTCCCTGGAATTTTTTTTAAATGTCGGCAACTATGAATATATAAGATGTTTTTTTTATAAAATGTAAGTTTGTTTAGGTTTTTGGAAAGTGTATTATTTTATTTAAAATACAAATTATGCTATTTTGTTTATAAATCTTTATTTTGCAAATTGGCAATCAGTTGCAATTTGAATCAGCATAAACCACTGTGAATGAACAAGAAAGCTTCAAAATGTTTAGTTTTCAGAATGATTGTCTATAGGTTGTTTGTTACATTAAAGTTGATTTTAAAAAAAAAAAAAGCAAAGAAAAAAAAGCTTTCAGTGGAGGTCAGGTCACATGTTTCCTGTCTAGCGTCAGAGTGGAGCTCCAATCTGCAGCTAGACCCTTCTTATAAAAAAGCCAAATCTGACACATTCCACACAAAAACTCCAGAAAGGGACTGGACAAAAATTATTGGCACCCTCATTTAATATTTGGTAGCACATCCCTTGGAAAAATAACTGAAATCAATCTCTTCCTGTAACCATCAATACGTTTCTTACACCTCTCTACTGGAATTTAGGACCACTCTTCTTTAAATATGGATTTAAATTAAAGGACATTTGTTTCTTTATGGTTCAGATAGAGCCTACAATTAGCTTCTAATATCAAATTTGCTTCATTCTCTTCATATTCTTTGTTGAAGGAGAAACAATGCATTACTGAGGTGCTAGCTGAACACATTGAGTGAGTTCAAATACAATAGTCACATATGTGCATTTCAATACTCAGCAGCTGGCCTCAAGTAGTGCATTTCTGCTTCTCAGCCTACCTAGGTATGCTTTTCAACAAAGGATAAAGGAAGGTACAACGTAATTTAGATAAAAGAAGAAAATTTGGAAAGTTGATTAAAAATTACATGCTCTGAATCATAAACATTTTGGCCCTATTTATCAAGGGCTGGCAGACCTGATCCGACACTGCGCTCGCCGTATTCAGCATTGCACCAGCAGCTCACAAGAGCTGCTGGTGCAACGCCACCCCCCTGCAGACTCGCGGCCAATGGCCGCCAGCAGGTGGGTGTCCAATCCACCCCGATCGGGTTGAATTTCCGGTGATGTCAGTCCGCCTGCTCAGAGCAGGCGGACAGGTTATGGGAGCAGCGGTCTTTGTGGACCGCTGCTTCATAACTGCTGTTTCTGGCGAGTCTGCAGGCTCGCCAGAAACCACGGGCATCAAGCTCCATACGGGAGCTTGATACATATGGCCCCCATTGACTTTACTGTTCCTTTAAATAAATAATTTTTTAAAATAATTATCAAGGGAAGAAAACATGGTTCTGATATATATTGCAGTGAAAACACCTGGAACTTGCGCACTTTGTAAATTCATCTTAACCAATACTTCTCTGTTTAGAAAACCCCACCCCCCCCCCCCCCCGATCAAATATAACTGAATAGAAAACATAAGGTATTCTCCTAAAAAGTCGTTATACCAGCAAGCAAAAGAGAAAGAGAACCCTCTGAATTGCAAACTTAATAAAACAATGAAAATATATATTTAATTCACAGTACCACCGGGGGTTTTAAATATAAAAATAAAGTTTCATAAAATAAATTTAGAAATGCAATATTTATGCTTCACGTTCTAAGGACCATAAATACGGTAAAAATGTCCAATTTCAGGTAAATCACTATTAAAGGGTATACAGATTTAACCAAGTATTTTCCCCGACACTTTGTGTCAAAAAGGACTGTGTCTCTTTTCAATCAGGCAGGGGAATTTACTCAAAGCGTTTCCTCGATACTCATTGATCAAACTTAGATTCATCCACGCTTTCGTCTGGTTTTGTGTTAATCAGTTATCCAGCATGCCCACCAGGGACACAAATATACAGGGACTACTTGCCGTAAGTAGTATTATTTCAAGACCCTAGGTCTCTGACTTAACGTACCCCTCAGCTAATTACCTTTGCAGTTGTAATGCTCATGGGGATATTTCCCTATCAGACCCAAACTTGGCCAGTAGTCTTCTTATCCCGACGTCAAGTGGAAGGATAAGGAAATATCCCAGAACAAAGTGAGTTTAAGAAATGAGGTAAGCAGTACTCCACGGTAGACAGGGGCAGTCCTTCATGGCGACAAGAGGTAAGGCAGAGAATGGTCAAAGACAGGAAGAGGTTTTGGCAACAGAGAGGCAATCCAGCAGATTAGCAGTTCAGGGGTAGGACCAGCAGAATGGTTAGGAACAGGCAGAGGTCATGCCAACAAAGGTAATTCCCAGCAGTTAGCAGTTCAGGGGTTAACCAGTAGAAAGGTCAGGAAACAGGGGCAGAGGTCAGCAGCAAAAGGTAATCCATGCAGTTTTGCAGTTTAGGGCAAACCAGTAGAATGGTCAGACAGGCACGAGTTCGGTAAAGAAAAGGCAATCCAGCAATTCAAGTAATAAAAGCACGTAGAAGCACACACAGTAACAACCTTACTTGGGCAATGAATGTAGGAAACAGAGGTACTTACATAGGGGTGGATTCGGCGACAGCGTGCAATCAGGACCGGCATTAGAGTAACTTGACGAGCGGCGATGACTTCTTTGCCGCTCACCAGAAGCAACCAAGGCATCCAACGGGCAACGGCCCGCCGCTTCCCATGGCATTGGGCCATGACAACAGAGTGAAGCAGGGGGCCGGAAACCCGGAGCGGTGTGACTTAACCCCCCATTTAAGGGTTCCTTCTGGGAACCAGAGGTCGGCTTTGAAGGGTGAGCAGGCATGGAACCTGGAGACCAGAGATGGAGCATTCATATTTCGGGCAGGGACCCCAGGAACGCTCCGCGCAGAGTAAACCCTTCCAGTGTATAAGGTATTGGAGCTGCTTGTGCCTGATTCTGGAATCCAGAATTTTGGCAATCTCATACTCCGGTTTGCCAGGAATTAGGAGTGGAGGAGGAGGGACGTCTGCATCGAGTGTACTGTTTGTGATGTAGGGTTTGAGGAGATGTGAAAGACTGGATGAATATGCAAGGTCTTAGGCAAGGCCACTCTGTAGGGAACAGGGAGAAAGTCTTTTGAGGACTTTATAGGGGACCAATATACTAGGTCCTAATTTGTGACAGGATTGATGTAAGCGGATATGTCGGGTAGAGGACCCAGACACGGTCACCTGCAGAAAAGGTACGAATATTAGCTTGATGATGATCGGCAAACCTCTTGTATCTGGAGATGGTTGAGATGTAACTAAGAGGCATATCTGTTGCCAATGGGTAGTGGGGGTCAGTGAAGCGATATTCTGCAGCACGGACTCCTGTGGTTTGAACAGAAAGAGGAAAAACACGGAGTTTGATAACCAGCTGCGGCCTGGAAGGGGAGAGGCCATCGTAAGAAAAGAATGACAATAAATGTTCCTTGGGGGGGGGCCCAAGCTCAGCTAGGGGTAACAACCCAGACCAATTAGTATGCTGAGAATTGAAATATGCTCTGAATAAGCTTCAAGATTCTGATTGGTTCTCCTCCGTCTGCCCCGTTAGTCTAGGGGGTGATAACCAGAGGACAAATAAACAGTAGTTCTGAAACAATTTGCAAAGCTTCTCCAGAGTAGAAATGAATTGAGGTCCTCTGTCAGAGATCAATATTTACGGGTAGACCATGTAGCCGTACCACGTGTAACAGAAAAAGAGTGGACATATTTTTGGGCTGTAGGTAACTTAGGTAAAGGTAGGAAAAATGAGCAAGTATGGAGAACTGATCCACCACCACCTATATGACTGTATGATGATCAGAAGTCTGCAACAAACTCCAGAGTCATTAGACTGAGGAAACTGATGGGAAAGGGGCATCAGCCTTTTTATTCTTGGTCCCAGGAAGGTTAGAGAATATAAAGTTAAAACAGGAAAAGAATAGGGCCCACACTGGCCTGTCAAGGCTTGAGTCAATGAGCAGTTCTCTTGGTTCGTCAGATTCTTGTAGTCAGTGACAATTTGAATGGGGTTCGCAGTACCCTCTAGCCATTGATGCCATTCAGTCAGGGGCCATCTTAATGGCTAGAGTTCACGATTACCCACATCGTAATTCCTTTCTGCAGGAGTGAACCATTTGAGAAAAAGGCTACAGGGGTGCAACTTGGAGGTTAAAGGGGTCCCTTTGGGTTAAGAACTGCATCAGCTCCTATCTCGGAGGCATCAACCTCTAAAGTGAACTGCAGGTCAGGGTCAGGATGGCGGAGCACAGGAGCAGAACAAAAAAAAAAAAAAAAAGGCATCCACAGCTACAGGAGGCCAATTGTTGGCAGTCTCTGTTTTGTTTTAGTCAGCTTAGTGAGTTGGGGCAACGATTTGGGAGAAGTTCTTTATAAACTTGCGATAATAGTTGGAGAACCCCAAGAATCTCTGTAGTTTCCTTTAATGAGGTGGGTTGGAGACCATTCCAGAACTGCGGTTAGCTATGTAGGATCCATAGCAAAACCTTCCTTTGAGATGATATAGCCAAGGAACTGGATCTGAACTTAATCAAACTCACATCTCTCCAGTTTGGCTACCAGAGAATTGTTTCTGAGGTGAAGAAGTACCTGTTTTACATGCTCATGATGCTCCTTAAGGGTGAGGAGAATATTAGGATGTCATCCAAATAGACAATGACAGTGTGATTAAGGAGGTCACGGAAGACATCATTGACCAAATGCTTGGAAGACAGCAGGGGCATTACACAGCCCAAAAGGCATTACAAGGTATTCGTAATGCCCTGATCTAGTGATGAAGGCAGTCTTCCATTCATGTCCCGGGAAGATACAAATGAGATTGTAGGCCCCACGTAGGTCTAACTTTGTAAAGTAGCAAGCATTTTGGAGTGAATCATATAGTTCAGTGATCAAAGGAAGTAGAATAACGATTCTTGATAGTAATGTTGTTTAGGGCTCAGTAGTTGATACAGGGTCTGAAACCACAATCCTTTTCACTGACAAAAAAAGCATCCTTAGCAGGAGAGGGAGGAATGGCGAATAAAGCCTTTAGCTAGGTTTTCTTGGAGAGATTACCCCATGGCCTGGTTTCAGCTTTGGAGAATTGATAAGTCCTCCCTTAGGAAGTGGGGCTCCAGGAAAAAGATCTATTTTGCAGTCATAAGGCGTTGAGGTGGCAGCATATCAGCTGCTCTTCTTTTCAAAGACATCCATATATTTTGCATATACTGAGGGAAGATTAGAAGGGGTCAGAAGGCTGGCTATAGGGATGTGATGCAGCGGATAACCTTAGCCAGGCAGGAGTGGAAAACAGGATTTACCCCAAGAGGCCAACTGTCCCTCAGTCCAGTTGAAATGAGGATTATGTTTACGTAGCCAAGGAAGACCAAGGATAACTGGTTGTACAGGAGAATGAATGACATCAAACTGCATCTGTTCGGTATGTAGGACTCCCATAGTCATGGTTAGGGGTGCTGATTTGAAATGGATTAAACCTGATCCAAGGGGAGTGCCATACAGAGTTGTTATTTTAAGACATCGTTATTCTGAAGAAGAGGCCAACCCTGTATGAATCATGAAACGGTGATCTAGAAAATTTCCATCTGCCCCTGAATCAATAAAGGCTTGAGAGTGGACAAAATTCTGATGAAAAGTAAAGGTAACAGGTACTAGGATCCAAGACGAGTGAGGGGAATTAGTAGTGGCCATGTTTAGAGGTACCCCACTTTTATACTCTAAGCGTTGGCTTTTTCCGGCAGTATATCACAATTCTTGAGTTGGTGTGAATTAGAACCACAATAGAAACACAGTTTCAATCTCCTTCTTCTCTTTCTTTCAGATTCAGAGGGCTTAAGGGAAGAGAGATTCATGGGTTCCTCTTCAGAGGTAACTGAAGGTGCTGAAGGGGAAGAGAATAGTCTAGAGACTGGACGAGTAGGAGGACAAGAGAGAAGGATTCTACAAGTTCTCTCTCTCTCAGCTTGTCTTTCCTGAAAGCGAGAATCCAGACTGATACCAAGTGTTTTGAATTCATCCAGGGAAGATGGAACTTCACTATAAGTGATCTCTTCCTTGATAAGCTGATGCACGGCCTCTCCTGAAAGCCGCTTTGAGAGCACTTCCATCCCAACTGGTCTCATGTGCCAAAGTGCAAAACTCTATGGCGTATTGTGCCACAGAGCTATTGCTTTGGCGGAGATCCAAGAGAGAGTACTCTGCAGCAGAAGTGCGGCCAGAGGTCCCAAATAGGGAAGATAATGCAGAAATGAAGGCATCTGCATCGTTCAGCAGCTGAGCGCTCTGTTCCAAAAGGGGAGAGACCCAGGCTAGGGCCTTGTCCTTTCAATAAAGAAATGATAAAAGTGACCTTTGACTGGATGAGACTGGAAGGTGTGAAGATCATTGCGGAAGTGCAGCCTGCACTGGTTGAGAAAACCCCTACAGTCGGTAGTACCATCATACTTCCAGAAACAGGGGGGGGGGAGTTGCAGCACTAGCAGCAGGGGCCGACTGTGTAACAACTGGAGCAGCGTTTTTCTCTGCAACCAGTGAGGAGAGCATAGCGGTTATAGCCTCTAGTTTAGAATCCACATTCTGCAAGTGTATGGCATGGGTTCCCAGGGTCTGTCCCTGAAGAGAGACTGCTCTTGCTAGCTCATTTAGGTCCATGGCCCAAGTATAATGTAATGCTTGTGGGATATTTCCCTATCAGACCAAACTTGGCCAGTAGTCTTCTTATCCCGGCGTCAAATGGACTTATAAGGAAATATCCCAAAACAAAGTGAGTTTAAGAAATGAGGTAAGCAGTACTCATGGTAGACGGGGCAGTTCCTTCACGGCAACAAAGAGCAATGCAGAGAATGGTCAAAGACAGGCAGAGTTTTGGCAACAGAGAGGCAATGCAGCAGATTAGCAGTTCAGGGGTAAACCAGCAGAATGGTTGGGAACAGGCAGAGGTCAGCAACAAAGGTAATTCAGCAGTTTAGCAGTTCAGGGGTAAACCAGTAGAATGGTCAGGAACAGGCAGAGGTCAGCAACAAAGGTAATCCAGCAGTTTAGCAGTTCAGGGGTAATCACCTGATCTAGTGATGAAGGCAGTCTTCCATTCATGTCCTGGGAAGATACAAATTGAGATTGTAGGCCCCACATAGGGTCTAACTTTGTAAAGTAGCAAGCATTTTGGAGCGCATCATATAGTTCAGTGATCAAAGGAATAGGATAACGGTTTCTTGATAGTAATGTTGTTTAGGGCTCAGTAGTTGATACAGGGTCTGAAACCACAATCCTTTTCACTGACAAAAAAAAGCCATCCTTAGCAGGAGAGGAGGAATAGCGAATAAAGCCTTTAGCTAGGTTTTTCTTGGAGATATTCCCCATGGCCTTGGTTTCCAGCTGGAGAATTGATAAGTCCTCCCTTTAGGAAGTGGGGCTCCAGTAAAAAGATCTATTTTGCAGTCATAAGGACATTGAGGTGGCAGCACATCAGCTGCTTTCTTTTCAAAGACATCCATATATTTCTGCATATACTGAGGGAAAATTAGAAGGGGTCAGAAGGCTGGCTATAGGGATATGATGCAGCGGAGTAACCTTAGCCAGGCAGGAGTGAAAACAGGATTTTACCCCAAGAGGCCAACTGTCCCTCAGTCCAGTTGAAATGAGGATTATGTTTACGTAGCCAAGGAAGACCAAGGATAATTGGTTGTACAGGAGAATGAATGACATCAAACTGCATCTGTTCGGTATGTAGGACTCCCACAGTCATGATTAGGGGTGCTGATTTGAAATGGATTAAACCTGATCCAAGGGGGGAGTGCCATACAGAGTTGTTATTTTAAGACATCGTTTATTTCTGAAGAAGAGGCAACCCTGTATGAATCATGAAACGGTGATCTAGAAAATTTCCATCTGCCCCTGAATCAATAAAGGCTTGAGAGTGGACAAAATTCTGATGAAAAGTAAAGGTAACAGGTACTCAGGGATCCAAGACGAGTGAGGGGGAATTAGTAGTGGCCATGTTTAGAGGTACCCCACTTTTATACTCTAAGCTTTGGCTTTTTCCCGGCAGTATATCACAATTCTTGAGTTGTGTGATTAGAACCACAATAGAAACACAGTTTCAATCTCCTTCTTCTCTTTCTTTCAGATTCAGAGGGCTTAGGGAAGAGAGATTCATGGGTTCCTCTTCAGAGGTAACTGAAGGTGCTGAAGGGGGAAGAGGATAGTCCTAGAGACTGGACGAGTAGGAGGGACAAGAGGGAAGGATTCTACAAGTTCTCTCTCTCTCTCAGCTTGTCCTCTCCTGAAAGCGAGAATTCCAGACTGATACCCAAGTGTTTTGAATTCATCCAGGGAAGATGGAACATCACTATAAGTGATCTCATGCCTTGATAAGTCTGATGCAGGGCCTCTCCTGAAAGCCGCTTTGAGAGGCACTTCCATCCCAACTGTCTCATGTGCCAAAGTGCAAAAAACTCTATGGGATATTGTGCCACAGGGAGCTATTGCTTTGGCGGAGGATCCAAGAGAGAGTACTCTGCAGCAGAAGTGCTTCCCAAATAGGGAAGATTAATGCAGAAAATGAAGGCATCTGCATCGTTCAGGAGCTGAGCGCTCTGTCCAAAAGGGGAGAGACCCAGGCTAGGGCCTTGTCTTTTCAATAAAGAAATGATAAAAGTGACCTTTGACTGATGAGACTGGAAGGTGTGAAGATCATTACGGAAGTGCAGCCTGCACTGGTTGAGGAAAACCCCTACAGTCGGAAAGTAGTCCATCATACTTCCAGAAACAGGGGGGGTGGGGGGGGAGTTGACAGCACTAGCAGCAGGGCTGACTGTGTAACACCTGGAGCAAGCGTTTTTTCTCTGCAACCAGTGAGGAGAGCATAGCGGTTATAGGCCTCTAGTTTAGAATCCACATCTGCAAGTGTATGGCATGGGTTCCCAGGGGTCTGTCCCTGAAGAGAGGACTGCTCCTTGCTAGCTCATTTAGGTCCATGGCCCAAGTATAATGTAATGCTGTGGGATATTTCCCTATCAGACCAAACTTGGCCAGTAGTCTTCTTATCCCGGCGTCAAATGGAAGGATAAGGAAATATCCCCAAAACAAAGTGAGTTTAAGAAATGAGGTAAGCAGTACTCATGGTAGACAGGGGCAGTCCTTCACGGCAACAAGAGAAAGGTAGAGAAATGGGTCAAAGACAGGCAGTGTTTGGCACCAGAGAGGCAACGCAGCAGATTAGCAGTTCAGGGGTAAAACCAGCAGAATGGTTGGTAACAGGCAGAGGTCAGCAACAAAGGTAATTCAGCAGTGGGTAGCAGTTCAGGGGTAACCAGTAGAATGGTCAGGGAACAGGCAGAGGTCAGCAACAAAGGTAATCCAGCAGTTTTAGCAGTTCAGGGGTAAAACCAGTAGAATGGGTCAGGAACAGACAGAGGTCAGCAACAAAAGATAATCCAGCAGTTTTGCTGTTCAGGGGGTAAACCAGTAGAATGATCAGACAGGCAGAGTTCAGTAATGATAGGCGATCCAGCAATATCAAGTAATAAAGCACGTAGGAGCAAACACAGTAACACCTATACTTGGGCAGTAAATGCAGGAAACAGAGGTACTTACATAGGGGTGGATTCTCGCCAGGGAGGGCACCCAGCTGCAATCAGGACCGGCATAAGAATAACTTGACGTGCGGCATTGACGTCTTTGCCGCTCGCCAGAAGCAACCGCCGAATCCAAGGCAGCCGGAACTGGGAAAGGCGTTACAGCAATCTGTCCGATTCCTGGAGGTTTGCGGGTTGTAACTTCTGCGTCTGTGTGGATAGCGATAATGTTCTTATTTCCGGTCACGTGGTCCCAATGTTCCCATGCGGTCCCGATATTCGGCAGCAGAAAATAGTTCTGTTTAAGAGCTCTCTGTGTTAATATTTCAAACAGTTTTCCAAACAAACAGGGTTAACATCTATGCGTTTCCGCCGCAAAGGCCTTTATCAAGATGTCAGTTATGTGGTTTACCGCTCCTTTTTATTTTAAAATTCATTATACATTTGTCCAATCACAAAGTATTCCATGGATTTTAAGTGACAGCATCCCTTGTGTTCAGGGGTTCTTTTTGAACAGTCCGTAACTCAGAAGTTTATGACTAGTAACAAATCTTATACTACACACTTGCATTACATTATGACAGTATATATCTGGCTCTTTACGCAACATTTATCTCAGATGTCCTATTAAGTTAACAGTAAATCTGTATACCCTTTAATAGTGGTTTACCTGAAATAGGATATTTTTTATTATTCCATGGTTTTAGAACTTGAAGCATCAATATTGCATTTCTAATGTTTTTATGAGCCGTATTTTATATTTTAAAACCACCGGTGGTATTGTGAATTAAATTTATTATTTTTACCGATGCTGATGTTCTGGTGATACTCTGCTTTTTAGCGCAAGTATATATATATATTCATTGTTTTATTTAGATTGGCAATCAGAGGGCTCTTTTTCTCTTTTGCTTTGCTGGTATAACGACTTTTTTTATGAGAATACCTAATACTTTTCTATTCAGTTTTCTTCCTCTGTAATCTCCTAAACTGTCTAGCACCATGGACATATTTAGCCTTAGAGATTCTCTAGTCCTTGAAATAGAAGACTTTGACATAACCACTTCTAATTTTTCTTATGAAGGAGTCAATGACATCCTGAATAATTTTGAAAAAGTACTGACAAATAGATGTAAATAGAAAATAGAGTTTTATGCAGAAGTATGTGAATTGTAAAATGGTACCGAGAGGTCTACATTTAGAATTGGCTATAGAATGGTATGAAACCTTAGAAAACACATCTATAAATTTAATGAATATTATAATTAAATCTAGAAATATAACACTATGGGGCATATTTATTAAAGTGGGAGCGGACATGATACAATGTAGCATACGCTGTCTGCTATTTAACATTGCACAAGAAGTTCACCAGAACTGCTTGGGCAATACCGCCCCCTGCAGATTCACGGCTAATCAGCTGCTAGCAGGGGGTGTCAATTAACTAAATCGTATTCAATCGGGTTGATTTCTGTCCGCCAACTCAGAGCAACTGAGTTCACAGCTTCTGGAGCATGCTCCAGCATATAATCCCTATGAGCATTTGCATTCTACTAAAACAACATAAACATAAAAGGAATTGTGTGGGGGGAGTTAGAGTTGTACAATTCAGAAACTTAAAAGAAAGGGTTAATGGTGAGGCACTGCAGTATAAATTTGCAGGTAAAGTATATAAAGTACATATTATTATATTTTTTCTCTATCCAAACTTGATTTTTGTCCCTTTAAGAAAAAGAACAGAGATGAAACAGATTATTCACAAACTAAATACAGACAATTCTGAAGATAATATGGAAGATAATGTAGGGGAGATAAATCTTAGACTCCAGGGTGATAAAAACCATTTACAGGTTTTTGAAAAGAAACCAAAAGAAAAACTACACTAAAATAAAAATGTTAAAAATAATGAATGGGATATACTGTAGGCAGAGACTATGGGGCCGAATTATCAAGCTCCGAATGGAGGCGGACACACATCGCCGGAAATCAACCCGATCCAATACGATCGGGTTGATTGACACCCCCTGCTAGCGGCCGATTGGCCACGAATCTGCAGGGGGCGGCATTGCACCAGCAGTTCACAAGAACTGCTGGTGCAAGGATAAATGCAGAGAGCGTATGCTGTCGGCATTTATCGATGTGCAGCGGACATTATCCGCAAATTTCGGATCATGTCCACTCGCACCTTCTTATATATGCCCCTATAAGAGGATATAAGGGAGATCAAAATTATTGAGGATTTAAACAAAGAGAACATCTTGAATACTATAGAGGGAATTATAATGAATTTAGGTATAGAAGACAAAATAAAAATGGATATGGATATCATAAGAGAAATACAAATTATAATATAAACCACAATTACCAATATAATGAGGATTTTAATCAGTCTGAAAAATGGGGAAGAGATTACGCAATTGGGAAAATAGAAATTGGAACTTACCCTTAAGAAACAGACGGCTAGATTTAGAGTTTTGTCGGTAAAAAGCTGCGTAGCTAATGCTGCTTTTTTTTGCCAACGCACCCTTCCAACAATGCTGGTATTTAGAGTTGTCTGAGGGACTGCGTTAGGCTCAGAAAAGGGAGCATTGAGCATAATTTACCTCCACTTCAACCCTCAATACCAGCGTTGCTTACGGTAGCGGTAAGCTGGCAAAACGTGCTCGTGCACGATATCCCCATAGGAAATAATGGGGCATTTTGGGCTGAAAAAAAACCTAACACCTGCAAAAAAGCAGTGTTCAGCTCCTAACACAGCCCAATTGTTTCCTATGGGTAAACACTTTCATAGTCTGCACCTAACACCCTAACATGTACCCCGAGTCTAAACACCCCTAACCTTACACTTATTAACCTCTAATCTGCCGCCCCCGCTATCGCTGACACCTGCATTATACTATTAACCCCTAATCTGCCGCTCCGTACACCGCCGCAACCTACATTATACTTATGAACCCCTAATCTGCTGCCCCTAACACTGCCGACCCCTATATTAAATTTATTAACCCCTAATCTGCCCCCCCCAATGTCGCCACTACCTACCTACACTTATTAACCCCTAATCTGCCGACCGGACCTCGCCGCCACTATAATAAATGTATTAACCCCTAAAACCGCCGCACTCCCGCCTCGCAAACCCTAGAATAAATAGTATTAACCCCTAATCTGCCCACCCTAACATCGCCGCCACCTACCTACAATTATTAACCCCTAATCTCCCGCCCGCACCATCGCCGCTACTATAATAAAGTTATTAACCCCTAAACCTAACTCTAACCCTAACCCTAATACCCCCCCTAACATAAATATAATTTATATTAAACGAAATAATATTCCTAAAATTAACTAAATTATTCCTATTTAAAACTAAATACTTACCTATAAAATAAACCCTAATATAGCTACAATGTAATAATTATTACATTGTAGCTATTTTAGGATTTATATTTATTTTAAAGGCAACTTTGTATTTATTTTAACTAGGTGCAATAGCTATTAAATAGTTAATAACTATTTAATAGCTACCTAGTTAAAATAAATACAAAATTACCTGTAAAATAAATCCTAACCTAAGTTACAATTAAACCTAACACTACACTATCAATAAATTAATTAAATAAATTACCTACAATTACCTAAAATAAAATACAATAAAATAAACTATTCTATAATACAAAAACAAACAAACACTAAATTACAAAAAATAAAAAAGAATTACAAGCAGTTTAAACTAATTACACCTAATCTAAGCCCCCTAATAAAATAAAAAAAGCCCCCCAAAATAAAAAATTCCCTACCCTATTCTAAAATACAAAAGTAATCAGCTCTTTTACCAGCCCTTAAAAGGGCTTTTTTGCGGGGACTTGCCCCAAAGTAATCAGCTCTTTTACCTGAAAATAACCCCCCCCAACATTACAACCCACCACCCACATACCCCTACTCTAACCCACCCAAACCCCCCTTAAATAAACCTATTGCTAACCCCCTGAAGATCTCCCTACCTTGAGTCGTCTTTACTCAGCCGAGCCAAATTCTTCATCCAAGGTGCGCAGAGGAGGTCCATCATCCGGTAGAAGTCTTCATCCAAGCGGGGCAAGAAGAGGTCCTCCATCTGGTAGAAGTGTTCATCCAGGCGGCGTCTTCAATGGAGCCGACGGAGCGTAGCCATCTTCAACGGAGCCGACGCGGAGCCATCCTCTTCAACCGACGGACTAACGACGAATGAAGGTTCCTTTAAGGGACGTCATTCAAGATGACGTCCCTTCAATTCCGATTGGCTGATAGAATTCTATCAGCCAATCAGAATTAAGGTAGAAAAAATCTGATTGGCTGATGCAATCAGCCAATCAGATTGAAGTTCAATCCGATTGGCTGATCCAATCAGCCAAATCGTTTTGAACTCGCATTCTATTGACTGATCGGAACAGCCAATAGAATGCGAGTTCAATACGATTGGCTGATTGGATCAGCCAATCGGATTGAACTTCAATCTGATTGGCTGATTGCATCAGCCAATCAGATTTTTTCTACCTTAATTCGATTGACTGATAGAATTCTATCAGCCAATCGGAATTGAAGGGACGCCATCTCGGATGACGTCCCTTAAAGGAACCTTCATTCGTCGTTAGTCCGTCGGTAGAAGAGGATGGCTCCGCGTCAGCTCCTTTGAAGATGGCTCCGCTCCGCTCCGAATGGATGAAGATTGAAGACGCCCGCCTGGATGAACACTTCTACCGGATGGAGGACCTCTTCTTGCCCCGCTTGGATGAAGACTTCTACCGGATGATGGACCTCCTCTGCGCACCTTGGATGAAGAATTCGGCTCGGCTGAGTGAAGACGACTCAAGGTAGGGAGATCTTCAGGGGGTTAGCAATAGGTTTATTTAAGGGGGGTTTGGGTGGGTTAGAGTAGGGGTATGTGGGTGGTGGGTTGTAATGTTGGGGGGGGGGTTATTTTCAGGTAAAACAGCTGATTACTTTGGGGCAAGTCCCCGCAAAAAGCCCTTTTAAGGGCTGGTAAAAGAGCTGATTACTTTTGTATTTTAGAATAGGGTAGGGAGTTTTTTATTTTGGGGGGCTTTTTATTTTATTAGGGGGCTTAGATTAGGTGTAATTAGTTTAAACTGCTTGTAATTCTTATTTAGTGTTTTTTTTTGTATTATAGAATAGTTTATTTTATTGTATTTTATTTTAGGTAATTGTAGGTAATTTATTTAATTAATTTAATGATAGTGTAGTGTTAGGTTTAATTGTAACTTAGGTTAGGATTTATTTTACAGGTAATTTTGTATTTATTTTAACTAGGTAGCTATTAAATAGTTATTAACTATGTAATAGCTATTGTACCTAGTTAAAATAAATACAAAGTTGCCTGTAAAATAAATATAAATCCTAAAATAGCTACAATGTAATAATTAATTACATTGTAGCTATATTAGGGTTTATTTTATAGGTAAGTATTTCGTTTTAAATAGGAATAATTTAGTTAATTTTAGGAATATTATTTCGTTTAATATAAATTATATTTATGTTAGGGGGTGTTAGGGTTAGAGTTACTTTTAGGGGTTAATAACTTTATTATAATAGCAGCAACGGTGCGGGCGGGAGATTAGGGGTTAATAATTGTAGGTAGGTGGCGGCGATGTTAGGGAGGGCAGATTAGGGGTTAATACTATTTATTCTAGGGTTTGCGAGGTGGGAGAGCGGTGGTTTAGGGGTTAATACATTTATTATAGTGGCGGCGAGGTCCGGTCGGCAGATTAGGGGTTAATAAGTGTAGTTAGGTAGCAGCGACGTGGGGGGGCAGATTAGGGGTTAATAAATATAATATAGGGGTCGGCGATGTTAGGGGCAGCAGATTAGGGGTTCATAGGGATAATGTAGGTGGCGGCGGTGTCCGGTCAGCAGATTAGGGGTTATAAATATATATTAGAGTGGCGGCGATGTGGGGGGGCCTCGGTTTAGGGGTACATAGGTAGTTTATGAGTGTTAGTGTACTTTAGAGCACAGTAGTTAAGAGCTTTATATTCCGGCATTAGCCCATAAAGCTCTTAACTACTGACTTTTTTTGGCATTAGGAGTCTTGTCAGTAGAGGGTCTACCGCTCACTTCTCCCAAGACTCCAAATACCAGCGTTAGGCAGATCCAATTGAAAAGATAGGATACGCAATTGGCGTAAGGGGGTCTGCGGTAGCCTGGAATCGCGGTAGGGAAGAGAGCGGTAGACCCTTTCCTGCCTGTCTCTAAAAAGCAGCGGGCGGTAAAACGCAGCGTTAGGACCCCTTAATGCTGCTTTTGATGGCTAACGCCAAACTCTAAATCTAGGCGAGACTTAGCCGATTAAGACAAAGATTTACCTCATTTAATAAATGAAAAGAAGAAAATTATGTTAATGAACCAAGTAGCTCAAAAGTTTTTTTAGATCAGGATAAAAAAATAAAATATGGAACAGAAGGGAGAAAAGAGAAAGAGAGGAACCAGAGAGGAAAAAAATAAAAAAGAGAAACAGAAGAGACTAAAATAAACACAGATGGTATATTTAATCTGAATAGACTAAAACTTAAAGGGACCCTAAACACCTTCTGTTTCCATGTAATTATGATGTATTTTTACAAACTGTTTATAGATTTGAATTGTATTTGGTTTTTTTACTTTGCTATCTAAGTTCTTTGCAAATATTTTTCTTTTTCAATTTTACACCTACTGAATGCGGTGGTGGCCGCCATGTTGTAACGTACGTTCTCTCCTCATATTGGCAATCATGTGATGCGCGTGCCCGAGGTGTCTAATAACCGTGCTTTTATGACTGCAGCCATGAAACTCAGATGCTGCTAATGGTCTGGGCACTATTCCGGATGAGGCTTGTGGCTTACAGTGAGTGCGCACGCATGCAAACGTCGCACTATCCAGCATACACTCAGCAGTAGCAGCGATCGTAAGCATGTCTCAGGCAAAAGAGAGCTGACAGCTAAATGCTCGATAGCGAGCTTCATAGTGATTGAATGTGATCTATGTCAGATGAGCGGATGTATTAATGTGTATATATATATATATATATATATATATTACTACATCCGCTCATCCGACATAGCTCACATTTAATCACTATGAAGCTCGCTATCGAGCAGTTAGCTGTCAGCTCTCTTTTGCCTGAGACATGCTTACGATCGCTGCTACTGCTGTGTGTATGCTGGATAGTGCGACATTTGCATGCGTGCGCACTCACAGTAAGCCACAAGCCACATCCGGAAGAGTGCCCAGACCATTAGCAGCATCTGCACGGCTGATAAAAAAAAAATGGGGAAACGGAGGAGTTTAAAATTAATTATTAGAAGATAGGCTTATATATGAAAAAAATAGCAATGTGGTTTGGTTTAAAACATTATAACCTACACTAAAAGCATTAAAACTTAAGTGACTAAAAGTTCAGTGTTTAAGGTCCCTTTAATAAGACACAAAAAAAAAGTCTTAAGTAGGGGCCTTTCTTTTGCCCCAACAGCAATATTAAATAAATGTAAAACCTTAATAAATATCAACCAATATGTAAGAAAGTTAACTCTAAAAAGGTACTTTCTTAAAAATCCATATGAAGATATGAAAAATCCAATAATAATTAAAACATAATCGGCTAGATTTAGAGTTTTGTCGGTAACGACCCGCGTAGCTAACGCTGGCTTTTTTCTGGCCGCACCTTTAAAATAACTCTGGTATTGAGAGTCCACAGAATGGCTGCGTTAGGCTCCAAAAAAGGAGCGTACAGCATATTTAACGCCACTGCAACTCTCGATACCAGAGTTGCTTACGGACGCGGCCAGCCTCAAAAACGTGCTCGTGCACGATTCCCCCATAGAAAAAAATGGGGCTGTTTGAGCTGAAAAAAAAACTAACACCTGCAAAAAAGCCGCGTTCAGCTCCTAACGCAGCTCCATTGTTGTCTATGGGGAAACACTTCCTACGTCTGCACCTAACACCCTAACATGTACCCGAGTCTAAACACCCCTAACCTTACACTTATTAACCCCTATTCTGCCGCCCCCGCTATCGCTGACCCCTGTATATTATTTTTAACCCCTAATCTGCCGCTCCGTAAACCGCCGCTACTTACATTATCCCTATGTACCCCTAATCTGCTGCCCCTAACACCGCCGACCCCTATATTATATTTATTAACCCCTAATCTGCCCCCCACAACGTCGCCTCCACCTGCCTACACTTATTAACCCCTAATCTGCCTAGCGGACCGCACCGCTATTATTATAAAGTTATTAACCCCTAATCCGCCTCACTAACCCTATAATAAATAGTTTTAACCCCTAATCTGCCCTCCCTAACATCGCCGACACCTAACTTCAAACATTAACCCCTAATCTGCCGACTGGAGCTCACCGCTATTCTAATAAATGTATTAACCCCTAAAGCTAAGTCTAACCCTAACACTAACACCCCCCTAAATTAAATATAATTTAAATCTAACGAAATAAATTAACTCTTATTAAATAAATTATTCCTATTTAAAGCTAAATACTTACCTGTAAAATAAATCCTAATATAGCTACAATATAAATTATATTTATATTATAGCTATTTTAGGATTTATATTTATTTTACAGGTAACTTTGTATTTATTTTAACCAGGTACAATAGCTAAAATAGTTAAAATAATTACAAAATTACCTGTAAAATAAATCCTAACCTAAGTTACAATTAAACCTAACACTACACTATCAATAAATTAATTAAATAAAATACCTACAATTACCTACAATTAAACCTAACACTACACTAAATTACTAAAGTTCAAAGCTCTTTTACCTTACCAGCCCTGAACAGGGTCCTTTGCAGGGCATGCCCCAAAGAATTCAGCTCTTTTGCCTGTAAAAAAAACATACAATACCCCCCCCCCAAGATTACAACCCACCACCCACATACCCCTAATGTAACCCAAACCCCCCTTAAATAAACCTAGCAATAAGCCCCTGAAGATCTTCCTACCTTGTCTTCACCATACCAGGTTCACCGATCGATCCAGAAGAGCTCCTCCGATGTCCTGATCCAAGCCCAAGCAGGGGGCTGAAGAGGTCCATGATCCGGCTGAAGTCATCATCCAAGCGGGAGCTGAAGAGGTCCATGATCCGGCTGAAGTCATCATCCAAGCGGGAGCTGAAGAGGTCCATGATCCGGCTGAAGTCTTCTATCAACGGCATCTTCAATCTTCTTTCTTCCGGAGCCATCATCTTCCAGCCGACGCGGAACATCCTCTTCTCCCGCCGCCTACTCGCCGAATGACGGTTCCTTTAAATGACGTCATCCAAGATGGCGTCCCTCGAATTCCGATTGGCTGATAGGATTCTATCAGCCAATCGGAATTAAGGTAGGAAAATTCTGATTGGCTGATGGAATCAGCCAATCAGAATCAAGTTCAATCCGATTGGCTGATGACGTCATTTAAAGGAACCGTCATTCGGCGAGTAGGCGTCGGGAGAAGAGGATGTTCCGCGTCGACTGGAAGATGATGGCTCCGGAAGAAAGAAGATTGAAGATGCCGTTGATAGAAGACTTCAGCCGGATCATGGACCTCTTCAGCTCCCGCTTGGATGATGACTTCAGCCGGATCATGGACCTCTTCAGCTCCCGCTTGGATGATGACTTCAGCCGGATCATGGACCTCTTCAGCCCCCTGCTTGGGCTTGGATCAGGACATCGGAGGAGCTCTTCTGGATCGATCGGTGAACCTGGTATGGTGAAGACAAGGTAGGAAGATCTTCAGGGGCTTATTGCTAGGTTTATTTAAGGGGGGTTTGGGTTAGATTAGGGGTATGTGGGTGGTGGGTTGTAATGTTGGGGGGGGGTATTGTATGTTTTTTTTTACAGGCAAAAGAGCTGAATTCTTTGGGGCATGCCCCGCAAAGGGCCCTGTTCAGGGCTGGTAAGGTAAAAGAGCTTTGAACTTTAGTAATTTAGAATAGGGTAGGGCATTTTTTTATTTTGGGGATCTTTGTTATTTTATTAGGGGGCTTAGAGTAGGTGTAATTAGTTTAAAATTGTTGTAATATTTTTCTGATGTTTGTAAATATTTTTTTATTTTTTGTAACTTAGTTCTTTTTTTATTTTTTGTACTTTAGTTAGTTTATTTCATTGTATTTATTTGTAGATATTGTATTTAATTAATGTATTGATAGTGTAGTGTTAGGTTTAATTGTAGGTAATTGTAGGTATTTTATTTAATTAATTTATTGATAGTGTAGTGTTAGGTTTAATTGTAACTTAGGTTAGGATTTATTTTACAGGTAATTTTTTTAGCTATTGTACCTGGTTAAAATAAATACAAAGTTACCTGTAAAATAAATATAAATCCTAAAATAGCTATAATATAAATATAATTTATATTGTAGCTATATTAGGATTTATTTTACAGGTAAGTATTTAGCTTTAAATAGGAATAATTTATTTAATAAGAGTTCATTTATTTCGTTAGATTTAAATTATATTTAACTTAGGGGGGTGTTAGGGTTAGACTTTAGGGGTTAATACATTTATTAGAATAGCGGTGAGCTCCAGTCGGCAGATTAGGGGTTAATGATTGAAGTTAGGTGTCGGCGATGTTAGGGAGGGCAGATTAGGGGTTAATACTATTTATTATAGGGTTAGTGAGGCGGATTAGGGGTTAATAAGTGTAGGCAGGTGGAGGCGACGTTGTGGGGGGCAGATTAGGGGTTAATAAATATAATATAGGGGTCGGCGGTGTTAGGGGCAGCAGATTAGGGGTACATAAGGATAACGTAGGTGGCGGTCGGCAGATTAGGGGTTAAAAAAATTTAATCGAGTGTCGGCGATGTGGGGGGGCCTCGGTTTAGGGGTGCATAGGTAGTTTATGGGTGTTAGTGTACTTTAGGGCACAGTAGTTAAGAGCTTTATGAACCGGCGTTAGCCCAGAAAGCTCTTCACTACTGACTTTTTTCTGCGGCTGGAGTTTTGTCGTTAGATTTCTAACGCTCACTTCAGCCACGACTCTAAATACCGGAGTTAGAAAGATCCCATTGAAAAGATAGGATACGCAATTGACGTAAGGGGATCTGCGGTATGGAAAAGTCGCGGCTGAAAAGTGAGCGTTAGACCCTTTTTTGACTGACTCCAAATACCGGCGGTAGCCTAAAACCAGCGTTAGGAGCCTCTAACGCTGGTTTTCACGGCTACCGCCAAACTCCAAATCTTAGCCAATGATAATTATCAACATACAGATCTTAAAAACAAATCCAGCAAAAGAAAATGGAAATAGCATTAAACTTTTTGCAAAAAAAGTGTAAAAAGGTATCTAGAACAAATAAATTAGAGGAAAAATAATTATGTGAAATTTAATTTGAATAAAGAAGAAAATAATGTATTACAAGAATTAGAAAACAATAGAGATATAATAACAAAGCAAGCATATAAGGGGGGTTGGATAGTCCTTAGGAATACGGAAGACTATTTAAAAGAATCCCTGAGATTATTGGGAGATACGTCTACATACAAGAAACTACTTTCTGACCCCCTTAATAAACAAAAGGAGAGATTGGATAATATATCAATAAATGCTAAAATAAATGGTTTCATAAATTCAAATGAATATGCTTATCTATATCATTATACCCTACATTTTTATCATTATACCCTACATTTTTAGTTCAACACCCAATCAGCAAGCGCAACCCATGTGCTGAACCAAAAATGGGCTGGCTCCTTAGCTTAGATTACTGCTTTTTCAAATAAAGGTATCAAGAGAACAAAAAAATTGATAATAGGAGTAAATTAGAAAGCTGCTTAAAATTGCATGCTCTATCTGTATTATGAAAGAAAAAAAATATGTGTTTAGTATCCCTTTAATTAAAGCTGAAATGTCGACACTGTTGTGAATAATCACTATATATATAAATATATATCTATTTATAATATACACTTTGGAACCCTATCCAGTTAAATAAATCAAAACTTGAAAAATATTTTTTAATTTTTTAATTTTAATATTTTCTAATGTGTTTTACTATGCATTTAATGTACATATTTTACATTCACTTAGAAGAAAATGTTCTTATTTTTAAACATATATATATATATTTTTTTTCCTATAGATATATATTTTACAAAAAAATATTATATATATATATATATATATTTATAAATATATAATTAAAAATAAAAAGAACATTTTATGCTATGTGAAGAACATTGGAATGTAAAATATTCATTCTATATTCAACTACCTTCGGGTTTGGTGTTGTAGGTCTAACGTGGTGTCGAGTTAGCGTGCGAGCGATAAGTGTTATTTTTTTTTAAAAGCATGCTACATTGAATACTATGGGGAGAATAAGTTAACAGAATTGTAATATCTGAAGCATCGGATTTCACTCATGCGCAAACAATTTACTTTCAACTTGTAATATGCGCGCTCACCCACCCGCATTAAGCTGCAGTCCTGTAAATACAAGCAGTGTGTATATCAGATTATAGCATTTTAGCGCTATAGTTTGTATTGAAATGCTCTTTTAAACAACATTGTTTTATTCCCTGTAGTTCTATACACATTTTTAAAGAGGACAAATGTATTTCACTTTTAGGAGCCAGTAAGAATATTGAGTCAGCCACTTACTTCTTAGGACCCAGATAGCAGTTTTTGTATACAGATATCTGTAGGATAATGCAAAAAGTTATTATCCAGAAGTACAATTCTAGTCTTAGATTTAAATACCCTTGAATACAAAATATTCAGTCTTTAAAATAAATATATTGGGCTAAGTTTTGCAGTTTTTTTCTTTTGTGTGTTAAAGAGATATGAAACCAGGGGGCGGAGCGAGCGGCTGATCATGATGGCCGCAACACACTAAAGCTCTGCATGCAAACCGGGTGCCTAATCTTTTAAAATACATCTCTGCCGAGTTTTTTTACCACTGCCCGACTTAAGAAGACTCAGTGTAAGCTCCGGTAACGTTATTGGGCAAATATTTGACATGCCTGCCTAGCCGGGCTCCTAACTCAGCTTACCGCCGGATTTGAGGCCTGCAGAAGAGCGCGCCAATTGAATTGCGCAATTTCCACCCGTACCTACTTCGCTGCTCCCCTGACGCTTTGACCCTCTGTGGAATGCTTGTCCCCTTCTGTGCCGGAGGACACACGCAGAGCTATTTTTGACAGTGTCAGCAGCGTGAGGGGAGAGTTCTGATGCGGTGCAGCTCCCCTGTCAGATGAGCCGTCCATGTTTGAGCTACAAAGTGAGTACTATACGTGACACAAACACATACTATTAACTTGCTCCTGACCTCAACTTTAAGCAGCCTGGGATGAGAGCACACAAAATAGCTTCAGGTCCTCTCTCACTTCTGGGATTGTACTGCAGACTTAAAGGGGAACAGCTAAAGGCCTACCACGTATAGGTGACATATCTGGGCTGGTTCTTGATACAGGACTGAACATTATTGTTAACCTTTATACCACCCCTTAGGCTCTGGAAGTCACTTAGTGAGCCTCTTTTTCTCCCTCTGCCTTCAATAGACCCAGAAAATATTGTGTCTGTCTTTCAACCCCAGCTACTGTATTTCCAGTGCACGCGCCCCCCCCTTTCCCGCTGCCATCTCTAACAGCGGGTCATATCCCAGATTCCATTTACCGTGATCGCCCTGTGAGGGCAAATTCCCCGGGGGCCGTAGTGTGCTGGCGATATATATATACATAGGATACCCTCAAGACCCTAAAAAAGAATACTATCAGTTCCGCCTGCATTTACCTGCACTCTATCGCAACATGTCACAAAGGAGGGCCTCCAAGAGTGACAGGCCACAAAAGCTACCACAGAACAATCAAAGTATTGTGAATACTTTCTTTAAACATACGGACTCAATGGCAGATAAAAGAGACTCAGCAGCTCTGCTAACACATACTGAAGATAGCCAAAGTGACCTGGCGGCTAATCCTCATTGCCCTTCTCCCTCCATACCAGAAAATAGAGATGACACACCAATTACCTACAAGGCTATGGAAGCCCTTATAGAGCAGGTTAAAACCTGCATTAAAGACGAATGTGCTGATCTAAAGAAGGAGATTACTGATCTGGGCCACAGGGTTGACTCTCTTGAAGAACATGAATTTGTCATGTCGCAAAAAGTGGCAAGCCTAACCTCTAGACAGGCACAACAAAACCAACACATGGCCGAGCTAGAAGATAAAATTGACGATTTGGAAAATCGTTCTAGGCGAGGTAATCTTCGGTTTAGAGGGTTCCCGGAGATGGTACCGAATAACGAAATTCAAGACTATCTGCAGGCCCTCTTTATGGAGATGCTGGGGGACAGTAATGAGGAACACCCTATAATACCACTCGATAGGGCTCATAGAGCACTCAGGCCTAAACCGCCAGAGGAGTCTCCACCAAGAGACATTATTGTTCATTTCCAGAATTACAGCCAAAAAGAGGAAATCTACAATATTGCAAGGAAGCGTCAAGCTTTGTCATTCCGAGGACACCAGATTCAAATTTACCAAGATCTCTCCCTGAGGACTCTCCAGAAAAGAAGGGACTTTCTGCCTCTTACTACCCACCTTCGTGCACTGAATGTCCCTTATAGGTGGGGATTCCCTACATCAATTATAGCGGTGAAAAATGGCAAGAAGGTCGAATGTACCTCCCTCTCTGATATAGGTAAATTCTGCAACCTGATGAACACCGATAAGGAAGAGGCGCAACCTTCCCATAACCGAATGGGTGGACAATCCAGTCCTAAGTCCCAGAGACGCTTGGGCCAGGAGTTACCAACTACTCAACACAAATGCAGACAATCCACGCTGTCTCACTCAGAAGCAATGATTGTGGAACCCCCAAGTTGAATGACTAATTCCATTTTTTTTTTTTCTCTCCCCTTTGTGCTTGCGGGCACTGTGACATCACTACGAGACTCTGGGACTAATATCTCTGTGGACAATCAAACAGCAGAGACCTTATGAAGATATTCTATCTGCCTCATAGTCTCTTGCTTTCTGTGAGTCATTAGTTCCACCTTCAGTCTGAAAGGAGGGTAATATTTATATTTGTATTACTATACTAATTGTAATGTCTGTGTATCTTCAGGTTTTTGTAACTGCAAATCCTTTATAGTTAATACTGTTTCTTGAACTACATTGTATGTTTATAGGTCTGTACACAATTTTTAGATGTTATGCTCACTTTCACAGCAATCTGTCCTGAGGTGTTGCCTAGGTGCACATCCAGCCTTAGCTATCGTTTGCTATTCTGGATGTTATTAATATTTAGAAATTAGTCCGGATGCTCACCTTAAGTTAATACCAATGTTTAGATGTTAATTCACTGAGTTTCCCTCTTGTTCTGAGGATGTTTATGTTCTGCTTAATTATGTCTTACTAATAATATCTGTATGTGAGCTATGGTACCAACACGTGCTGACTCTAGTTGACTTTAGGAGCTCACTGTCTAGACTAAATGACATTCTCTTTGACCGAACAACTTTTTACATAATCCCCCAAAGTTATACGATACTATAACTCTGCTTATTAAGTCAGTAATGACTCGCGGCTCCTGTGTCATATAGGCGCCCGGTTTGCAACAAGCTCCCTTGCAACTTAATAACCAACTAGGAACAGGGCGGTCTTATACTGTCTCAGCTCCTGTTGCACTCTAACTCAGCTATCTTCCCCCTGAAATTTTTTTTTTTCTTTTCCGTTTTTTTGTCTCTACCTCCTTCACCTCCACCTAATCGCCCGAATCTAGCCCCCTCTGATAACTTTACACACTTCTAATACAGCCCGTGGCTCACACTGAACATGCCAGCACGACAAGAAATTGGCATACTAAATATAGCGACCCAAAATGTTAAAGGGTTTCTCTCAGCGGAGAAAAGGTCCATAGCCTATTATGATTTCCACAAAAAAAAGTTAGAAATTGTTATGCTTCAAGAAACCCATTTTAAAAAACACAGGGAACCCACTCTTGCCACGAGATACTATGACAAACACTTTTGCAGTTCGGGTCCTCATCGGAAGAATGGAGTTTGCATCTCCATCAAGCGTAACACTCCCTTTGAACTTTTGAAAAAACACACTGACAAAGAAGGGAGAGTCTTGATCTTGGTCGGGCTTTACTATGGCCGCCCGGTCACTTTGGCCAATGTTTATGCTCCGAACAAACCTACCCCTAGCTTTTTCAGGTCTCTAGTCAATACCTTACTAGATGTTTCTAAAGGCCCAATTATTCTAGGTGGGGATCTTAATTTTCCTATGAATCCTTTAATTGACACCTCAACTGGGAAATCATATCTTCGTAATAATCTACTGAAACATAACTGCATGACTCTCCAATCTATAAATCTATTTGACACATGGCGAACTACCCATACAAATAGACGAGATTATACTTTCTTCTCTCACCCACAACATTCATATTCTAGGTTAGATTACATTCTCTGCAGCCAAACACTCTTAACAGGTCTCATTCACTCCAAGATATCTCACACACCCTGGTCCGATCATAGCATGGTCCCCTCCACTTTTAAATGGACAAGCAAGCCTCACAACACTTTTAACTGGAGGCTTAATGACTCCACTCTCACGGATGCGGAGACGATAGGTGCTCTTAGACAAATCTCAGATGAATACTTTTCCATAAATAAACCAGAGGACACATCGTCCGCGAATAATTGGGAGGCATATAAATGCTATATACGAGGAGTCTTGATTCAACACAATGCAAAACAGCGTAAACTTAGGGCAGCACAATTGACCACCCTAATAGACAACCTAGCAAATCAGGAAGCTATCCATAAACTAGACCCAACTTCAACCTCAAAACTTTCTAAACTCACTGAAGCAAGGGATACCCTTAATAAATTTCTGGTACAGAATGCACACATGAGGGCCCTGACCACCAAAGCAAGGTTTTTTGCGGAGAGCAATAAGGCAGGCCGTCTCTTGGCCAGATCACTTAAAAAACAAACACACGCAACCTTCATTAGATCCCTTACTCAACCCTCAGGCACCATCCTTAACAAAAATGAGGAAATAGCGGATTCCTTTGTCTCCTACTACACAAATTTGTATAACTTGCAGACTAACAATACCCCTGACAAAGCGCATGCGATAGACTTATACCTATCTACTCTAGAAACTCCTTCTCTCTCAGAAGAGGACAAACAACTTCTAGACGCCCCAATCTCTTTACAGGAAATTAAATCCACAATAAAGGGGTTACCTAACGGCAAATCACCTGGCCCAGACGGCCTTTCAGCTAAATTCTATCAGCTCCTTCAGGAGCAGATAAGCCCTCCCCTACACACACTCTTTAGTGCCATTGACCAAGGTACCGTTCTTCCCCAAACCTTACTTGAAGCATTAATCACGGTCATTCCGAAACCAGGCAAATCTACAGAACACGTGAGTAACTATAGACCAATCTCACTTATCAATATAGATATAAAACTCTACGCCAAAATTCTTGCAAATAGACTAAATGGGGTCTTGCCAAAGATCATTCACCCTGACCAGGTGGGGTTCGTCAAAGGCCGAGAGGCAAAAGACAACACGCTACGGCTACTGCACTCTTTACAAAATGCACATGATTATAACACCCCCTTAATCCTACTTTCCACTGACGCGGAGAAAGCTTTTGACAGGGTGGACTGGCAGTTCATGTGGAAAGCCCTGTCGAAATTCGGCCTCTCTGACACATTTATCACTAGAACCCAGGCCCTATATCACAAACCCTGCGCGAAAGTCAAAATAAATCACACCTTCTCCAAATCATTCCCCATTTCTAACGGCACTCGCCAAGGATGCCCCTTGTCACCCTTGCTGTTTGCTCTAACAGTAGAAATACTGGCAATACAAATTAGGAATAACCCGGATATAAGGGGGGTGGTCTTTGGCAACATTACCCAAAAATGCCTTCTGTTTGTGGATGACGTGATCTTCACTCTACAGTCTCCGGCGTTATCGTTACCTGCATTGGTGGGGACATTGGAGAACTTTAAACAGATATCCAATTTCTCCATTAACATGGAGAAATCTGGAATACTGCCAATTAATCTATCGCCACAAGAAATAGAAGCGATCACACAGCACACGAAATTTCCAATAACGGATAAACTTAAATATCTGGGCTTGGTGATCCCAAGGAGCACTGACGAGTTATTTTCAGGTAATTTCCTTCCCCTACAAAAGAGTGTCAAGAACCTGCTAGATTTCTGGCACAAACAGGGCCATCTATCCTGGTTAGGTAGGATCAACACAGTCAAAATGATGATAATACCTAAATATTTATATCTTTTCCAAACCTTGCCTCTGGCCCTGCCTAATACCTACCTCAATACGCAACAGAAATTGATAAACTCTTTTATCTGGTCCTATAAAAGACCTAGGATAGCACAATATACCTTATATCTTAGTAAGGAGGACGGTGGTCTTAATGTCCCCAATATAACCAACTATTATAGGGCAACCCATCTAACTAGAATAATCACTTGGAACCACTCTCCCCCGGATAAACTAGGGATACAAATTGAGAGCTATTTGTCTCAGGTTACACATATTAAGGGACGCTAGGGCAATGGTGAGGAGTCCTAGGAGCTCCTGTGTTTTTAGTAAGCCTTAAGCTTTCGAATTCATTACTGTAGTCTTTTCAGGCACTAGTCCAGAATGCATTTATAACTGTTCACATATATGCAATAGCCATATCTGGCATAGTGTACAATAATTGGCATTATTTACTCTATATTTAAATACTAAGTATCTAGGTATGTCAGAATGCTCTTTCTCACAGGCAATTCCTGACCACACCGGGTAGCACATTCAATATTTCAATCACTAGCAAGTGCACACACAACATTCAATGCAGTAAGAAGTGAATTGCCGACATAGTTTCAGTGCAGGGAGTCCGTCGGTTATTAATGTCAAACAACAGTGTGTTGAAAGACAAGTCACACCCACTAAATTATATATTCTTTTGACTAACCAGCATGCAATGGTAAGCCGATGGTATTACCTTTAACCCTATACCGTAAGCAAGCACAAGTGCAAGAGGTACATCTATTACTTGTTTAGCAATGATGCAAGCGGTGCAACCGCACTAAATCTCACTTGATAGATTACAACTGGAACAAGTAACCAGCACAAAAATTTAACCAATTGCACAAAAGCACAATATAGCATGGTGCATTTCTTATAGATTTGACACTCCATTTAAGTGTCAAGTATAACTACGAATTAGTACCCAGCGTATCTTAAACAAATCGGCTAAACTGTTAACGAAGTTACATTTTACAACTTCAGTCTTTTCCATCTAGTTTAAATTCAGTGGCCTCTATTGTTGCACAAGTGTTATTAACGCCGCGACAAGGCAGGTTCCAGACAACAGCCGCGTTGCGGTTAATTCTCCAATTATTTGCATTTAGCCGCTCAAGTAATAATAAAACGGCATTTTAGTTTTACTTTATATAAGGTACCGCAAAGTGCTTCATGTCACACAGGCACTGATATCAATAAAGGCTACGAAGTCAGTGACTCACTACAACCATTTAGACAGATATCATCAATATAGTTATTTAACGCATATTAGAATTTAAATACATAGTAACACCTGCAACTATTAAGGCACCCAGTCTCAGTTGAAACAAAGTGAATACATGCTCAACGGGACTTTTGCTCTTATATAACCATACGGATATAGTATCACCCCTGCTCTGATCAGAAAGAAAAAGTGTATCGAAACACCACTTGTAATTACGAATACACCTCTAGTCAATGACCTATTACTAAGGTGTAATTTTAGACACATAAATTATTAACTCACGCTGTACAAACTTGCTAGTGCAATTGAGCTAAGACAATACCTTTAATACTCACAACTTGTATGGTGACTAAATGACGTATAATCTAGGCAGCCAACACTTACTGTACCTATAGCTAATAAATAAATATGATCATACCAATGATTTTTACAATAGCTGTGGTATAAAATAATTGTGTGGACAGTATATGAGCCATACAACTTTTCTTAGTAGGTTGCTACACAAACTGTGATAATCAGTAATTTACAAAGGACCAAGTGTTTATCATAGCTAACAGAAGTGGATATCATCCACTTAATATACTAAGGTGTAGAATTCTTCAACACCTGAGTGGTCTAGATTAACCATTTTTGATAAATATAGTTTGTCTTGGACCTGTATTCACGCTCTATTCAGTAATATAACGAATAGTTCTTTTTCTCTGATCACATTGGAGAAGCAAGCTTAAATTCTAACAGATAAACCTAACCTAAGAGTATTTCTTGTTTCCTTTTTTGTACACGTATTATTGCCACACTATTTTATTTGACTACAGTCGAAGCTTGAGAGTAATTTTAAAATTCTATTTTTTCCTATGTTTTATCTATAAACCCCAATAAAAGTTATATTTTAATTTTAGTTAAGTTTCTGTCTCCCCACATTCCATCGTTGGACTACATTTAATTTACTCTTATCATTTCTATGTGACCTGGGAGTGCTATTTCTGTGTATACTTTCTTCTTTTGGTAGTATATACACATATGAGGGATTTGGCTTGGATCCCAAAACACTCCAGACCCATTACAATACCACATAACAGCTACACTAAAGCTACTCTTGAGACGTGGGACTATGTTGTTGCCCGTATAAAAGGAATATCCACCTCAGTATCCCCCCTGACTCCGATACTAGATAATAATCTGTTCTTACAGCACAATCTCCCCCCTCATACAACTACAAACACACTCATGCAGAATCTCCCAATGTACCTGCTTCTGGATTCAACCGGGGTTAAGGATAGAGCCTTGCTCAATGAAGAGTTGGGATCCCCCTTTCACAGCTGGTATGCATATTTACAAATTAGACACGCTATTAACAACAGCCCCTTTAAACAAGATATACTTAGACCTCAGACTCTCTTTGAACAATTATGTACTAACCCAAATATCAAGAAAGCACACCTCTCGAGGACGTATAAAATTCTGAGAGGCTCCTTCCCAGATAAAAGGCCCACATACTTGGCGAGGTGGAACGAGGAATTACTGAACGACCTTGCTGATAAGGAGTGGAGGCGTTGTTTTCACGCCACCCATTCCTCTTCCACCTCTCTGACTATGTCAGAAGTGAACTATAAAATAATAGCACGCTGGTATCTGACGCCCCAAGGCCTTCGTACTATCTACCCTGCTGCCTCTTCTAGCTGTTGGAGGAGATGCGGGGAGGAAGGCTCTATGACACATATTTGGTGGTCCTGCCCAATCTTGGCAGGCTTTTGGCCACAAGTGGAAAGGACTATACATCAGGTCCTGGGAATACATGTTCCTCTTCACCCTAGCTCTATCCTCTTAAATCACATCCCACACATCCCTTGTGCTTACCGCAGAAAACTATTGCTTATAATGCTTGCCTGTGCTAAGAGACTAATCCCCAGACTGTGGAAGACACTAGAGGCGCCCACTCTCCCCCAGTGGATTTCAGAGGTAGAACATATTATCGCACTAGAGAGAATGTATTACTCGTATGTAGGTAAACAAGACTTCATAGCCAATATACTGTTTTTGTGGGAGCAAAGACTCCACCCCGCTGTCTAATACTGTAGTGCTGCATAGTTAACTATGTTATGTATGTGAGATTGTATTAACCTGTTCTGATTTGTATACTTGAGCCCACATCTCTATTAGAGACCCCGACCTAGCTTTGTGATAATGTGGATATAATGGGGCAGCTGACTATTTTCCTTCTCCAATCCTTCCCTGTTCCCCTCCCTTTACCCTCTTCCCTCATTATAGAAAATGCTGGGTCAATGCTACAACATAATATATGTCTTTTTGTTTTCTCTGTTTTATGACCTTGAGAATTTCTTCATTTGTTCTTAAAGATGTATGTTACACTACTGTTAAATTGATATGCCCAATAAAAATATCTAAACACAAAGAGATATGAAACCAAACATTTAATTCGTGTTTTATATGCATTTTAAAAAAAAATAATCTAATTTACTCATTTTATCTAGTTTGTTTTTTCTTTTGGTATCCTTTGTTGAAAAGCACTCCTAGGTAAGTTTAAGGAGCAGCAATGCACTACTGGGAGCTAGCTGCTTATTGGTGGTTGTACATATACAACTCTTGTTATTGCCTCACCAGATGTTTTCAGCCAGCTCCCTTCAGCTTAAGATTCAAGTGAATTAAGCAAATTTGACAATATTTGTAAATTCACAAGTTGTTTAAAATTATGTGCTCTGTCTAAATCAATGCAGGAAAATTTGAAGATGTATGTCCCTTTAAGAGAGGCCTCATAATTCAGTTTTGGCTAAGGCTTCCCTTAGTCTAGAGCCGCCACTGTTTGCGCATGAGTGGGGGGGGGGGGGCGGAATTAGCACGTCACATGAAATACTGACCCTATACCTTATGCTTGCAAAAACTTGATTTTGGGAAGAGATTTCTTTGAAGATAAAGGATAAGCACTTTCATAATGTAAAAGATTAGTGCAGTCAGTGCTTTCTCTCGATAAATCCACTTTTACGTTATTTCCAATTTTGTATTAAAAAAACTAATGCTCATTTCACTATATGCTAAGATGAATGTAATATGTTTAGTAGCCCTGTTCAATTATGCAACAAAATCCAATATCTAATATCGCCCAACCATATGCCATAGATTCTTCAAATCAAAGGCATTCATAAAAATATTTGCCTATGTTGGAATGACATTGGAACTCTTTGCCATGTCCTGTAACTGAAGAAAAACCCAGTTTATTATGGGGATTAGATTGTATTAGTCTACGAATGCACAAAATAGGAGACAGCGCAACCTCCAAATCAAGGTGATTAAATTACGTAGTTAAAAACACGTGTAACATAAATGAACTGACTAGAAGCAAGTTGCTATGCCTAAATGTAAAAACATGCAGTCTGGGATTAGATTTCAGTTAGATTCAGAGTCTGTCCCACCGTTCGTAGCACAGTCCATTGTTAATACTGTACTCCTCCACAACGTAGCTCCCTTCAGTGCAGGGGAGATGCTACAGAAACCCTGAGATGCCAGAAATGCTCAAAGCATTTTGCCCAGTATCCTTCAAGGCTTTCTCAAGAGTAAGATATTATGGGCGTATGGTTGCTCCTTTTAAAGTCCCCTGCCATTCGCCTATTGGTTAGTGATATAGTTTCTGGTATCCAGTTAGCAGACCGTTTAAATTAAACTGCCAAATATACATTCGTATTTAGCGTACCTTCCTGAAAAGAAAGTAACTGCCCTTAATACTGCTAAGTTGATATACCAGAAAACCTAAAAGTCAATTAAACATATATATTTATATATATTTTCTGTATGCTAGCGCGGCTATTATTTTAGAGGTGGACACATCACCTTAATAGTAAAGATCGCTGTACCGAGGGTGACCGGAGGCGTTGACTTTAGCGAAGAGTCTCGACACAGACAGGGTGTGTTTAGAACCCTTTTTTTACTAAGTGATCACTGAAAGTCCACTTTATTTTTAGTGATAGTGAATCATAGCGTTCGCGGAGAATAACAGGGAACTTAATTAACCTGGTGACTGTATCCAACTAGTTTGATTAGACACTTTCATTTTAAGTATTCTATCTAGCACTGATATTTTTTTGTTTATGTGTAGATTGTATTAGTGCCTTTTCTACTTCTCCCATACTGCAGGTATCAGTGATGGCGGTTAACTAGATACATCTACACTAACCAGAAGACATTTACCCATATTCAGTGATCCTTCTAGTTTATACAGAAAGTCTCCTGTATCTTTGACACAGCATAAATCCAATATCAGGGACAAATATGAGAAATAGTAGACGTGGAGGTAATGTAGATTGAAACAACAAGAGGCAAATTGGATTTTTGAGTTGAAACTATGATTGCCTGTGGCATGAACAAAGAGTGGGACCTGACTGTCTTTTTATAATATAGTGGTTGCTTAATATGTGTTTGTCATTACTTAATATGATATAACTTGAAAAAGAATGTAATTTCCCCCCCTTGTGTAATAGAGTTATGCCACTAGGGGGCATCCTTTATCAATATAATGTGGTGAATGTACAGTATATAGCAATAAGGAATATTTTAGATGTGGTTTCTGCTAAAGTCTAAGAGGTTTTGGTGATGTAATTAGTGTGTGTGCTTTATTAATTTAAAATGCTTTGTGTAACATACAAGGATTAGACATGATTAAAGACATGTGAGTCCAAAATGTCCTGTTTTTTTTTACCTTCTTTAATAATAAGTGCTGCTGTATATGGACTATTTCTTATTATTATATGTGGGGTTTAATAGTGCAGCGCTCTGCAGCATTATACCCTACACTTGTGCTGGATTGTTTTATTTATATTTTTGCAAATTTGATAAGTGAAAATTGGTAACAAATCCTTATTGTGAGTGTTGTTTTCCAGGGGAGTCAGGCAAGTAGCGCCTGGGACCCACTATGCCCTTCTTTAGGCCTAGATTTGGAGTTCGGCGGTAGCCGTCAAAACCAGCGTTAGAGGCTCCTAACGCTGGTTTTGGCCGCCCGCTGGTATTTGGAGTCAGTGATTAAAGGGTCTAACTCTCACTTTTCAGCCGCGACTTTTCCATACCGCAGATCCCCCTACGCCATTTGCGTAGCCTATCTTTTCAATGGGATCTTTCTAACGCTGGTATTTAGAGTCGTTTCTGAAGTGAGCGTTAGAGCTCTAACGACAAGATTCCAGCCGCCTGAAAATAGCAGGAGTTAAGAGCTTTCTGGCTAACGCCGGTTTATAAAGCTCTTAACTACTGTACCCTAAAGTACACTAACACCCATAAACTACCTATGTACCCCTAAACCGAGGTCCCCCCACACCGCCGCCACTCGATTAAAATTTTTAACCCCTAATCTGCCGACCGCCACCTACGTTATATTTATGTACCCCTAATCTGCTGCCCCTAACCCCGCCGACCCCTGTATTACATTTATTAACCCCTAACTTGCCCCCCACAACGTCGCCGCCAGCTACTTAAAATAATTAACCCCTAATCTTCCGACCGCAAATCGCCGCCACCTACGTTATCCCTATGTACCCCTAATCTGCTGCCCCTAACATCGCCGACCCCTATATTATATTTATTAACCCCTAATCTGCCCCCCTCAACGTCGCCGACACCTGCCTACACTTATTAACCCCTAATCTGCCGAGCGGACCTGAGCGCTACTATAATAAATGTATTAACCCCTAATCCGCCTCACTAACCCTATCATAAATAGTATTAACCCCTAATCTGCCCTCCCTAACATCGCCGACACCTAACTTCAATTATTAACCCCTAATCTGCCGACCGGAGCTCACCGCTATTCTAATAAATGTATTAACCCCTAAAGCTAAGTCTAACCCTAACACTAACACCCCCCTAAGTTAAATATAATTTAAATCTAACGAAATAAATTAACTCTTATTAAATAAATTATTCCTATTTAAAGCTAAATACTTACCTGTAAAATAAATCCTAATATAGCTACAATATAAATTATAATTATATTATAGCTATTTTAGGATTAATATTTATTTTACAGGCAACTTTGTAATTATTTTAACCAGGTACAATAGCTATTAAATAGTTAAGAACTATTTAATAGTTACCTAGTTAAAATAATAACAAATTTACCTGTAAAATAAATCCTAACCTAAGTTATAATTAAACCTAACACTACCCTATCAATAAAATAATTAAATAAACTACCTACAATTACCTACAATTAACCTAACACTACACTATCAATAAATTAATTAAACACAATTCCTACAAATAAATACAATTAAATAAACTAGCTAAAGTACAAAAAATAAAAAAGAACTAAGTTACAGAAAATAAAAAAATATTTACAAACATAAGAAAAATATTACAACAATTTTAAACTAATTACACCTACTCTAAGCCCCCTAATAAAATAACAAAGCCCCCCAAAATAAAAAATTCCCTACCCTATTCTAAATTAAAAAAGTTACAAGCTCTTTTACCTTACCAGCCCTGAACAGGGCCCTTTGCGGGGCATGCCCCAAGAATTTCAGCTCTTTTGCCTGTAAAAAAAAACATACAATACCCCCCCCCCAACATTACAACCCACCACCCACATACCCCTAATCTAACCCAAACCCCCTTAAAGAAACCTAACACTAAGCCCCTGAAGATCTTCCTACCTTGTCTTCACCATATCAGGTTCACCGATCCGTCCTGGCTCCAACATCTTCATCCAACCCAAGCGGGGGTTGGCGATCCATAATCCGGTCCAGAAGAGGCTCCAAAGTCTTCCTCCTATCCGGCAAGAAGAGGACATCCGGACCGGCAAACATCTTCTCCAAGCGGCATCTTCGAACTTCTTCCATCCGGAGCGAAGCGGCAGGATCCTGAAGACATCCAGCGCGGAACATCCATCCGGACCGACGACTGAACGACGAATGACTGTTCCTTTAAGGGACGTCATCCAAGATGGCGTCCCTCGAATTCCGATTGGCTGATAGGATTCTATCAGCCAATCGGAATTAAGGTAGGAATTTTCTGATTGGCTGATGGAATCAGCCAATCAGAATCAAGTTCAATCCGATTGGCTGATCCAATCAGCCAATCAGATTGAGCTCGCATTCTATTGGCTGTTCCGATCAGCCAATAGAATGCGAGCTCAATCTGATTGGCTGATTGGATCGGCCAATCGGATTGAACTAGATTCTGATTGGCTGATTCCATCAGCCAATCAGAAAATTCCTACCTTAATTCCGATTGGCTGATAGAATCCTATCAGCCAATCGGAATTCGAGGGACGCCATCTTGGATGACGTCCCTTAAAGGAACAGTCATTCGTCGTTCAGTCGTCGGTCCGGATGGATGTTCCGCGCTGGATGTCTTCAGGATCCTGCCGCTTCGCTCCGGATGGAAGAAGATCGAAGATGCCGCTTGGAGAAGATGTTTGCCGGTCCGGATGTCCTCTTCTTGCCGGATAGGAGGAAGACTTTGGAGCCTCTTCTGGACCGGATTATGGATCGCCAACCCCCGCTTGGGTTGGATGAAGATGTTGGAGCCAGGACGGATCGGTGAACCTGGTATGGTGAAGACAAGGTAGGAAGATCTTCAGGGGCTTAGTGTTAGGTTTATTTAAGGGGGTTTGGGTTAGATTAGGGGTATGTGGGTGGTGGGTTGTAATGTTGGGGGGGGGGTATTGTATGTTTTTTTTTACAGGCAAAAGAGCTGAAATTCTTGGGGCATGCCCCGCAAAGGGCCCTGTTCAGGGCTGGTAAGGTAAAAGAGCTTGTAACTTTTTTAATTTAGAATAGGGTAGGGAATTTTTTATTTTGGGGGGCTTTGTTATTTTATTAGGGGGCTTAGAGTAGGTGTAATTAGTTTAAAATTGTTGTAATATTTTTCTTATGTTTGTAAATATTTTTTTATTTTCTGTAACTTAGTTCTTTTTTATTTTTTGTACTTTAGCTAGTTTATTTAATTGTATTTATTTGTAGGAATTGTGTTTAATTAATTTATTGATAGTGTAGTGTTAGGTTAATTGTAGGTAATTGTAGGTAGTTTATTTAATTATTTTATTGATAGGGTAGTGTTAGGTTTAATTATATCTTAGGTTAGGATTTATTTTACAGGTAAATTTGTTATTATTTTAACTAGGTAACTATTAAATAGTTCTTAACTATTTAATAGCTATTGTACCTGGTTAAAATAATTACAAAGTTGCCTGTAAAATAAATATTAATCCTAAAATAGCTATAATATAATTATAATTTATATTGTAGCTATATTAGGGTTTATTTTACAGGTAAGTATTTAGCTTTAAATAGAAATAAGTTATTTAATAAGAGTTAATTTATTTCGTTAGATAAATATTATATTTAATTTAGGGGGGTGTTAGTGTTAGGGTTAGACTTAGCTTTAGGGGTTAATCCATTTATTAGAATAGCGGTGAGCTCCGATCGGAAGATTAGGGGTTAATAATTGAAGTTAGGTGTCGGCGATGTTAGGGAGGGCAGATTAGGGGTTAATACTATTTATGATAGGGTTAGTGAGGCGGATTAGGGGTTAATAACTTTATTATAGTAGCGCTCAGGTCCGCTCGGCAGATTAGGGGTTAATAAGTGTAGGCAGGTGTCGGCGACGTTGTGGGGGGCAGGTTAGGGGTTAATAAATATAATATAGGGGTCGGCGGTGTTAGGGGTAGCAGATTAGGGGTACATAGGGATAACGTAGGTGGCGGCGGTTTACGGAGCGGCAGATTAGGGGTTTAAAAAAATATGCAGGGGTCAGCGATAGCGGGGGCGGCAGATTAGGGGTTAATAAGTGTAAGGTTAGGGGTGTTTAGACTCGGGGTACATGTTAGAGTGTTAGGTGCAGACGTAGGAAGTGTTTCCCCATAGGAAACAATGGGGCTGCGTTAGGAGCTGAACGCTGCTTTTTTGCAGGTGTTAGGTTTTTTTTCAGCTCAAACAGCCCCATTGTTTCCTATGGGGGAATCGTGCACGAGCACGTTTTTGAGGCCGGCCGCGTCCGTAAGCAACTCTGGTATCGAGAGTTGCATTTGCGGTAAAAATGCTCTACGCTCCTTTTTTGGAGCCTAACGCAGCATTTGTTTGAACTCTCGATACCAGAGTTAATTTTATGGTGCGGCCAGAAAAAAGCCCACGGAGCGTTAACAGCCCTTTTACCGCCGAACTCCAAATCTAGGCCTTAGTGTTTCCACAACTGATTGTTGTGCCAGATGACCCAGTCCCTATAGAGACCTCTGAGACCCCTGTAGTAACAGTTCCCAAACACCTCTTTTATGTAAACACAAGAGAGGGCAACAAGCAAAATCTGTAAATCAGGTACAAATCCCCAAATCCGGAATACCAAAATCCAGAATTATTTGTAAATCCAGACTTTTTCATTATTATTAAAAATGACCATTTTCAACGCCAGTAAGTTACAATCTTCTCTGCCTGAGTGTTTGTTTGTTGTGTTGTAAATTGCAAACGATAATCTACATTTATGTAAAACAACTATGACATCTCTGATTACAGTTCTGTACTATATATACAAATATATTAAAAACCATATAAACTACCTTTAGGTTACAAGTATAAGCTGTAGCATGGCAGGTAACATATTTTTTATTTACTCTTGGTCCCATCCACTCTTTTAGCTCTCCCCTTTTATAGAGGCAAATATACAAATATTCTGAATTCCAAACTTATTCAAAATCCAAACCTTTTCTGGTCCCAAGCAGTTTGTATAAAGGGTTTAGTACCTGTTTAGGGTCACAAAATGCTGCAAATGGCTTAAACCTGCTACTTGAGTTTCAGCATTTGCAAGTTACAGAATTAGCTTTTTGGCCTCTCTAGCGAATGTGGGACAAGTTTCTCTTACTTTTTTAAAGGGAGATGAAACCCCAATTTTTTCTTTTATTATTCTGCTAGAGTATACAATTTTAACCCCTTAAGGACCGGGCAGCTCAGACTAAGGTGTAGATTTAATGTCGGACGGACATGATCCGCTGTAGCATGCACTGTCGGCATTTAACATTGTACAATAATTTCTAGTGAAATGCTCTAACCCTGCTATCTAATTCCCGCCATCTTAGGTACTGGAAGCTGTCTGCCAGTACCCAGTTATCTATCATTTTTTTAATTATTATTTTATAATAATAATTAAAACATCTTTTTCTGTAGTGTAGCTGCCCCCCTCATTACCCTACCCCCTCCCAGATCGATTTCCCACCCTCTAATCCCCCCTCCACTATAAGTGCCTCCTCTCCCTCCTTCACCCTCCTCCCCTTACCTCTCTCCCACTCATGGCCACTGTAAAAAAATTCTATAGGGTAGCGGACCCACCAGCTCCTGCCCCCTCCAGCGATGGGCCGACCACCCGCCTCCCTCCTAACCTTCCCACACCACCAACGATCGGCACTACTGCTGTCCGATACTGAGAGGGCCACAAAAATCGGTAACTCTGCCCATCTATTTCTGCACTGCCCCACTTGTGTGGCATGCAGCAATAGCAGAATCTCACTACTTTTAGACATAGGGTATGACCCTAGTCCTTAAGGGCTTAACGGCCAGTGTCATACAGGGTACGGCACAGATCGTTAAGGGGTTAGTCAACTTTCTTATTTACTTCTATTATGTAATTTGCTTTGTTCCCTTGGTTTGTTTTGTTAACAAGCATATCTAGGTAGGCTCAGGAGCAGCAATGCACTTCTGGGAGCTAGCTAATGATTGGTGGCTGTACATATATTCCTACTTTCATTGGCTCAACAGATGTGTTCATTTAACTAGTAGAAGCACATTTGATAGTAGAAATAAATTGAAAAGTTGTTCAAAATTGGATGCTCTTTCTGAATCATGAAATAAAAAGTGTGGGTTTCACATCCCTTTAAGTTTTTTTGTGCATATGTTAGACTGTATTGTTTTTTAGGGTTTCTCTTTCCCATTTCAATTTATTAATGTTTCTGAAGACATTTAGTGATGCTGGAAAGCTTAAAGAGACAGTAAAGTCAAAATTAAACTTCATGAGTCAGACAGGGTATGCAATTTCAAACAATGTTCCAATTTACTTCAATTATTAAATTTGCTTTGTTCTTTTGGTATTCATTGAGACAATAAAATGTTGGGCACATTTACAATGAGACAATAATATGTTGGGCACATTTACAATGAGACAATAACATGTTGGGCACATTTACAATGAGACAATAACATGTTGGGCACATTTACAATGAGACAATAACATGTTGGGCACATTTACAATGAGACAATAACGTGTTGGGCACATTTACAATGAGACAATAATATGTTGGATACATTTACAATGAGACAATAATATGTTGGATACATTTACAATGAGACAATAACGTGTTGGGCACATTTACAATGAGACAATAACGTGTTGGGCACATTTACAATGAGACAATAACATGTTGGGCACATTTACAATGAGACAATAAAATGTTGGGCACATTTAGAATCAGACAATAAAATGTTGGGCACATTTAGAATGAGACAAGAAAATGTTGGGCACATTTACAATGAGACAATAAAATGTTGGGCACATTTACAATGAGACAATAAAATGTTGGGCACATTTACAATGAGACAATAATATGTTGGGCACATTTACAATGAGACAATAACATGTTGGGAACATTTACAATGAGACAATAACACGTTGGGCACATTTACAATGAGACAATAACATGTTGGGCACATTTACAATGAGACAATAACATGTTGGGCACATTTGCAATGAGACAATAACATGTTGGACACATTTACAATGAGACAATAACATGTTGGGCACATTTGCAATGAGACAATAACATGTTGGACACATTTACAATGAGACAATAACATGTTGGGCACATTTACAATGAGACAATAATGTGTTGGGCACAATTACAATGAGACAATAATATGTTGGGCACATTTACAATAAAACAATAACATGTTGGGCACATTTAGAATGAGACAATAAAATGTTGGGCACATTTACAATGAGACAATAAAATGGTGGGCACATTTACAATGAGACAATAATATGTTGGGCACATTTACAATGAGACAATAATATGTTGGGCACATTTACAATGAGACAATAACATGTTGGGCACATTTACAATGAGACAATAATATGTTGGGCACATTTACAATGAGACAATAACATGTTGGGCACATTTACAATGAGACAATAATATGTTGGGCACATTTACAATAAAACAATAACATGTTGGGCACATTTACAATGAGACAATAAAATGTTGGGCACATTTACAATGAGACAGTAATATGTTGGGCACATTTACAATGAGACAATAAAATGTTGGGCACATTTACAATGAGACAATAATATGTTGGGCACATTTACAATAAAACAATAACATGTTGGGCACATTTACAATGAGACAATAAAATGTTGGGCACATTTACAATGAGACAATAATATGTTGGGCACATTTACAATGAGACAATAATATGTTGGGCACATTTACAATGAGACAATAATATGTTGGGCACATTTACAATGAGACAATAAAATGTTGGGCACATTTACAATAAAACAATAATATATTGGACTAATTTACAATAAGACAATAATATGTTGGACTAATTTACAATGAGACAATAATATGTTGGGCACATTTACAATGAGACAATAACATGTTGGGCACATTTACAATGAGACAATAATATGTTGGGCACATTTACAATGAGACAATAACATGTTGGGCACATTTACAATGAGACAATAACATGTTGGGCACATTTACAATGAGACAATAATATGTTGGGCACATTTAGAATGAGACAATAACATGTTGGGCACATTTACAATGAGACAATAACATGTTGGGCACATTTACAATGAGACAATAACATGTTGGGCACATTTACAATGAGACAATAATATGTTGGGCACATTTACAATGAGACAATAACATGTTGGGCACATTTACAATGAGACAATAATATGTTGGGCACATTTACAATAAAACAATAACATGTTGGGCACATTTACAATGAGACAATAAAATGTTGGGCACATTTACAATGAGACAATAATATGTTGGGCACATTTACAATGAGACAATAATATGTTGGGCACATTTACAATGAGACAATAACATGTTGGGCACATTTACAATGAGACAATAATATGTTGGGTACATTTACAATAAAACAATAACATGTTGGGCACATTTAGAATGAGACAATAAAATGTTGGGCACATTTACAATGAGACAATAAAATGTTGGGCACATTTACAATGAGACAATAATATGTTGGACTAATTTACAATGAGACTATAACATGTTGGGCACATTTACAATGAGACAATAATATGTTGGGCACATTTACAATGAGACAATAACATGTTGGGCACATTTACGAGACAATAATATGTTGGGCACATTTACAATGAGACAATAACATGTTGGGCACATTTACAATAAAACAATAACATGTTGGGCACATTTACAATGAGACAATAAAATGTTGGGCACATTTACAATGAGACAATAATATGTTGGGCACATTTACAATGAGATAATAACATGTTGGGCACATTTACAATGAGACAATAACATGTTGGGCACATTTACAATGAGACAATAATATGTTGGGCACATTTACAATGAGACAATAACATGTTGGGCACATTTACAATGAGACAATAACATGTTGGGCACATTTACAATGAGACAATAATATGTTGGGCACATTTACAATGAGACAATAACATGTTGGGCACATTTACAATAAAACAATAACATGTTGGGCACATTTACAATGAGACAATAAAATGTTGGGCACATTTACAATGAGACAATAATATGTTGGGCACATTTACAATGAGACAATAACATGTTGGGCACATTTACAATGAGACAATAATATGTTGGGCACATTTAAAATAAAACAATAACATGTTGGGCACATTTACAATGAGACAATAAAATGTTGGGCACATTTACAATGAGACAATAATATGTTGGGCACATTTACAATGAGACAATAATATGTTGGACTAATTTACAATGAGACAATAATATGTTGGATACATTTACAATGAGACAATAATATGTTGGGCACATTTACAATGAGACAATAATATGTTGGGCACATTTACAATGAGACAATAACATGTTGGGCACATGTACAATGAGACAATAATATGTTGGGTACATTTACAATAAAACAATAACATGTTGGGCACATTTAGAATGAGACAATAAAATGTTGGGCACATTTACAATGAGACAATAAAATGTTGGGCACATTTACAATGAGACAATAATATGTTGGACTAATTTACAATGAGACAATAATATGTTGGGCACATTTACAATGAGACAATAATATGTTGGGCACATTTACAATGAGACAATAACATGTTGGGCACATTTACAATGAGACAATAATATGTTGGGCACATTTACAATGAGACAATAACATGTTGGGCACATTTACAATGAGACAATAACATGTTGGGCACATTTACAATAAAACAATAACATGTTGGGCACATTTACAATGAGACAATAAAATGTTGGGCACATTTACAATGAGACAATAATATGTTGGGCACATTTACAATGAGACAATAACATGTTGGACTAATTTACAATGAGACAATAATATGTTGGATACATTTACAATGAGACAATAATATGTTGGGCACATTTACAATGAGACAATAATATGTTGGGCACATTTACAATGAGACAATAACATGTTGGGCACATTTACAATGAGACAATAATATGTTGGGTACATTTACAATAAAACAATAACATGTTGGGCACATTTAGAATGAGACAATAAAATGTTGGGCACATTTACAATGAGACAATAAAATGTTGGGCACATTTACAATGAGACAATAATATGTTGGACTAATTTACAATGAGACAATAATATGTTGGGCACATTTACAATGAGACAATAATATGTTGGGCACATTTACAATGAGACAATAACATGTTGGGCACATTTACAATGAGACAATAATATGTTGGGCACATTTACAATGAGACAATAACATGTTGGGCACATTTACAATGAGACAATAACATGTTGGGCACATTTACAATAAAACAATAACATGTTGGGCACATTTACAATGAGACAATAAAATGTTGGGCACATTTACAATGAGACAATAATATGTTGGGCACATTTACAATGAGACAATAACATGTTGGGCACATTTACAATGAGACAATAACATGTTGGGCACATTTACAATGAGACAATAATATGTTGGGCACATTTACAATGAGACAATAACATGTTGGGCACATTTACAATGAGACAATAATATGTTGGGCACATTTACAATGAGACAATAACATGTTGGGCACATTTACAATAAAACAATAACATGTTGGGCACATTTACAATGAGACAATAAAATGTTGGGCACATTTACAATGAGACAATAATATGTTGGGCACATTTACAATGAGACAATAACATGTTGGGCACATTTACAATGAGACAATAATATGTTGGGCACATTTACAATAAAACAATAACATGTTGGGCACATTTACAATGAGACAATAAAATGTTGGGCACATTTACAATGAGACAATAATATGTTGGGCACATTTACAATGAGACAATAATATGTTGGACTAATTTACAATGAGACTATAATATGTTGGATACATTTACAATGAGACAATAATATGTTGGGCACATTTACAATGAGACAATAATATGTTGGGCACATTTACAATGAGACAATAAAATGTTGGGCACATTTACAATAAAACAATAATATATTGGACTAATTTACAATGAGACAATAATATGTTGGACTAATTTACAATGAGACAATAATATGTTGGGCACATTTACAATGAGACAATAACATGTTGGGCACATTTACAATGAGACAATAATATGCTGGGCACATTTACAATGAGACAATAACATGTTGGGCACATTTACAATGAGACAATAATATGTTGGGCACATTTAGAATGAGACAATAACATGTTGGGCACATTTACAATGAGACAATAACATGTTGGGCACATTTACAATGAGACAATAACATGTTGGGCACATTTACAATGAGACAATAATATGTTGGGCACATTTACAATGAGACAATAACATGTTGGGCACATTTACAATGAGACAATAATATGTTGGGCACATTTACAATAAAAGAATAACATGTTGGGCACATTTACAATGAGACAATAAAATGTTGGGCACATTTACAATGAGACAATAATATGTTGGGCACATTTACAATGAGACAATAACATGTTGGGCACATTTACAATGAGACAATAATATGTTGGGCACATTTACAATAAAACAATAACATGTTGGGCACATTTAGAATGAGACAATAAAATGTTGGGCACATTTACAATGAGACAATAATATGTTGGGCACATTTACAATAAAACAATAACATGTTGGGCACATTTACAATGAGACAATAATATGTTGGGCACATTTACAATAAAACAATAACATGTTGGGCACATTTACAATGAGACAATAATATGTTGGACTAATTTACAATGAGACAATAATATGTTGGGCACATTTACAATGAGACAATAATATGTTGGGTACATTTACAATGAGACAATAACATGTTGGGCACATTTACAATGAGACAATAATATGTTGGGCACATTTACAATGAGACAATAACATGTTGGGCACATTTACAATAAAACAATAACATGTTGGGCACATTTACAATGAGACAATAAAATGTTGGGCACATTTACAATGAGACAATAATATGTTGGGCACATTTACAATGAGACAATAACATGTTGGGCACATTTACAATGAGACAATAATATGTTGGGCACATTTACAATGAGACAATAACATGTTGGGCACATTTACAATGAGACAATAATATGTTGGGCACATTTACAATGAGACAATAATATGTTGGGCACATTTAGAATGAGACAATAACATGTTGGGCACATTTAGAATGAGACAATAAAATGTTGGGCACATTTAGAATGAGACAATAATATGTTGGGCACATTTACAATGAGACAATAATATGTTGGGCACATTTACAATGAGACAATAACATGTTGGGCACATTTACAATGAGACAATAATATGTTGGGCACATTTACAATGAGACAATAACATGTTGGGCACATTTACAATGAGACAATAATATGTTGGGCACATTTACAATGAGACAATAAAATGTTGGGCACATTTACAATGAGACAATAATATGTTGGGCACATTTACAATGAGACAATAACATGTTGGGCACATTTACAATGAGACAATAATATGTTGGGCACATTTGCAATAAAACAATAACATGTTGGGCACATTTACAATAAAACAATAACATGTTGGGCACATTTACAATGAGACAATACCATGTTGGGCACATTTACAATGAGACAATAACATGTTGGGCACATTTACAATGAGACAATACCATGTTGGGCACATTTACAATGAGACAATAACGTTTTGGGTACCTAAAGAGCACATATAATTAAAATCAGGTTGGGTTAAAGAGGTATTTTTTGCATATTATAAAAATAATTCAAAAGGAGTCACAATTTTATTTAGTAAAAATATACAGTACAAATTAAAATACCAAATACAAGATAACCAAGGGAGATATAGTATAGTGAAAATCCAAATAGGGAAAGATACAATTTACAATTTACAATGAGACAATAATATGTTGGGCACATTTACAATGAGACAATAACATGTTGGGCACATTTACAATGAGACAATAATATGTTGGGCACATTTACAATGAGACAATAACATGTTGGGCACATTTACAATGAGACAATAATATGTTGGGCACATTTAGAATGAGACAATAACATGTTGGGAACATTTACAATGAGACAATAACATGTTGGGCACATTTACAATGAGACAATAACATGTTGGGCACATTTACAATGAGACAATAATATGTTGGGCACATTTACAATGAGACAATAACATGTTGGGCACATTTACAATAAAACAATAACATGTTGGGCACATTTACAATGAGACAATAAAATGTTGGGCACATTTACAATGAGACAATAATATGTTGGGCACATTTACAATGAGACAATAACATGTTGGGCACATTTACAATGAGACAATAATATGTTGGGCACATTTACAATAAAACAATAACATGTTGGGCACATTTACAATGAGACAATAAAATGTTGGGCACATTTACAATGAGACAATAATATGTTGGGCACATTTACAATGAGACAATAATATGTTGGACTAATTTACAATGAGACAATAATATGTTGGATACATTTACAATGAGACAATAATATGTTGGGCACATTTACAATGAGACAATAATATGTTGGGCACATTTACAATGAGACAATAAAATGTTGGGCACATTTACAATAAAACAATAATATATTGGACTAATTTACAATGAGACAATAATATGTTGGACTAATTTACAATGAGACAATAACATGTTGGGCACATTTACAATGAGACAATAACATGTTGGGCACATTTACAATGAGACAATAATATGTTGGGCACATTTACAATGAGACAATAACATGTTGGGCACATTTACAATGAGACAATAATATGTTGGGCACATTTAGAATGAGACAATAACATGTTGGGCACATTTACAATGAGACAATAACATGTTGGGCACATTTACAATGAGACAATAACATGTTGGGCACATTTACAATGAGACAATAATATGTTGGGCACATTTACAATGAGAAAATAACATGTTGGGCACATTTACAATGAGACAATAATATGTTGGGCACATTTACAATAAAACAATAACATGTTGGGCACATTTACAATGAGACAATAAAATGTTGGGCACATTTACAATGAGACAATAATATGTTGGGCACATTTACAATGAGACAATAATATGTTGGGCACATTTACAATGAGACAATAACATGTTGGGCACATTTACAATGAGACAATAATATGTTGGGCACATTTACAATAAAACAATAACATGTTGGGCACATTTAGAATGAGACAATAAAATGTTGGGCACATTTACAATGAGACAATAATATGTTGGGCACATTTACAATAAAACAATAACATGTTGGGCACATTTACAATGAGACAATAATATGTTGGACTAATTTACAATGAGACAATAATATGTTGGGCACATTTACAATGAGACAATAATATGTTGGGCACATTTACAATGAGACAATAACATGTTGGGCACATTTACAATGAGACAATAATATGTTGGGCACATTTACAATGAGACAATAACATGTTGGGCACATTTACAATGAGACAATAACATGTTGGGCACATTTACAATAAAACAATAACATGTTGGGCACATTTACAATGAGACAATAAAATGTTGGGCACATTTACAATGAGACAATAATATGTTGGGCACATTTACAATGAGACAATAATATGTTGGGCACATTTACAATGAGACAATAACATGTTGGGCACATTTACAATGAGACAATAATATGTTGGGCACATTTAAAATAAAACAATAACATGTTGGGCACATTTACAATGAGACAATAAAATGTTGGGCACATTTACAATGAGACAATAATATGTTGGGCACATTTACAATGAGACAATAATATGTTGGACTAATTTACAATGAGACAATAATATGTTGGATACATTTACAATGAGACAATAATATGTTGGGCACATTTACAATGAGACAATAATATGTTGGGCACATTTACAATGAGACAATAACATGTTGGGCACATTTACAATGAGACAATAATATGTTGGGTACATTTACAATAAAACAATAACATGTTGGGCACATTTAGAATGAGACAATAAAATGTTGGGCACATTTACAATGAGACAATAAAATGTTGGGCACATTTACAATGAGACAATAATATGTTGGACTAATTTACAAAGAGACAATAATATGTTGGGCACATTTACAATGAGACAATAATATGTTGGGCACATTTACAATGAGACAATAACATGTTGGGCACATTTACAATGAGACAATAATATGTTGGGCACATTTACAATGAGACAATAATATGTTGGGCACATTTACAATAAAACAATAACATGTTGGGCACATTTACAATGAGACAATAAAATGTTGGGCACATTTACAATGAGACAATAATATGTTGGGCACATTTACAATGAGACAATAACATGTTGGGCACATTTACAATGAGACAATAACATGTTGGGCACATTTACAATGAGACAATAATATGTTGGGCACATTTACAATGAGACAATAACATGTTGGGCACATTTACAATGAGACAATAATATGTTGGGCACATTTACAATGAGACAATAACATGTTGGGCACATTTACAATAAAACAATAACATGTTGGGCACATTTACAATGAGACAATAAAATGTTGGGCACATTTACAATGAGACAATAATATGTTGGGCACATTTACAATGAGACAATAACATGTTGGGCACATTTACAATGAGACAATAATATGTTGGGCACATTTACAATGAGACAATAACATGTGGTGCTCTGATTATGAGCGATAGTTCAATAAAATTATTGTGCATCTGTGTCGCAATCTTAGAGAGGAGCATCCGGATCTCATCCATGGTCCGCTTTTATAGTAGCCCAGGTTCAATTGTAGTATATCAGCAGTGGTGGTAGTAGTACTGCGTTTCTATCTATCCACGATAGACGAGCAGCCTCTCTATAATACTTCATGCAAAATAAACTAATCTGCCTTCCAAGAGTACTCCTAGATCAGGGATTAACTTTCTGTTGTGAATATATTAAAGAAAGTTTATATCTCAGCTATAAATAGATATATAGTTTGGTCCCAAGTCAGGCGCCTAAAAAATATGCATCTGGTTCCAGCTGCTGTTGGCTCCGCCCCCGTGTTATACAATTTTTATGGTCCTAACAAGCATAACCAAGGTTTCTGGGAAAATTTAAAAAAGAAATAACTGAGATTTATGTATTGTCACTTAATTATCATGGGTGACTTTAATATAATGGAAATAGGAAAGAGGAATGCCCCACATAAATACAATGTTTCCAAATATAACAGTTATGTAATAAAATCACCTTTCTGGTGTCCGGGGCTTACAGAGTACACTCACCTCCTTCTCCTGGGGAATGCGTTCATTTAGTAGACACTTGCCTTTATGCTGTAAGAAGCAGCCATTCATTGAAGGATACACAGACAGCCAAGGAATCTGTACCATGTACATGCTGAGAGCTTACTCAGCAGGCATCCATTGCCAAACTCCGGTCGGCGTTTCTATCTACAGTTACAGGATCCAACACTCTGCCTGAGTGGGTGTGACATCACCCTGATGAAAACGAGGCTGGGATGGAAGGGTGAGGACTATCTTTGTCCAGTGCTGACAGATCCAGAGGGAGAGGATACTAGATTGCTGGTAAAGTAGAACTTAGGAAGAAAGATGAAGAAGTCTCTCTCAAATAAAAAATTCCAAGTCTTTATTTAGGCATCAAAGGCATTAAAAAGTAGAAGCTTGAGTCATCACAAAGATGTGGTTACAAAGTGCATGAGAGGGCGTAGCACCTGCTGGTTGACATGTTTCTGTGAAAGTCATAATCATAACCTAAGGTGCTACACCTTACAGGATGTTTAAAAAGTAGTGTTAACATTCTGATTGGTAAAAGCAATAATTAAATGTGACCGCCCTCTAAGCACAGCACCAGAACAAAAGTTAACACAAAGGATTAATACAGAAAAATAATGCAGGAATACTACTGCAACCTAGTATATTATTTGACATATCTTATGGCATATAGAAGCATATGTAAATATAATTAGATAAGAGAATATAGTAGAAAATTCTATATAATAAATGACAGTAGACTATAATAAAGGATTTCCACAATTACTCACAAAGTGAGGAGAGACAAAATAGATCAAAAGTTACTGAAATAACACTATGTGCAAATGAATCTGTCATTTGGTATTTTGCTATCTTGACATTTGGGAGCCATGGTAATAAAAAGTATAATCTTAAAAGAATAGAATGAGCTAAAAATAAAGAGAAATGAAAACTATAGCATAAATTCCCAATTGTTCGCAAATTTCAAAAAGTATATATATCGGGAACAAAGAGACAGAAAAATATAAACATATGTCATCTTTATCTTATATTAGATGTAAACAAAGTGTTAGAAGGCCCTGCAAATTATTCCCAAAAGTTTAAGAAATCGTATTTGGAATTTAATCCTTGAGGTATTCTGGTCCTCAAAGTGAAGATCCAGAACACCTCACATTTGGCTAGCAGGGTGTCAAGATCTCCTCCTCTCTTAGGTACCATTACTTTTTCGAAGGCTGTCCATCGAAAAGAGTTAAGTTCACAGTTGTGTTTGGTTGCAAAGTGTTGGACCAAGGGAGTAGTAGATCAAGTGTGGAATACCACGCAAAACATATCTGCAGTCTTTTTGCTGTGACCTTCACCGTGCACTTATGAGGCTGATGCTCCCTTTTGTTTTTATTGTACCCTAATAAAGAGCGCTATTTTATCATACATACTGATGGTGACTTTGTGAATAATTTCTACATAGAAAGCTGCTTTCTGGACATTCTGGAATATTTATCAAGCTTACATACCTGTGATGCCCCGGAGTGCTTTTGTTTCCTGTGAGTAGCAGATCTCACTTTAGATAAAGTGGATATGTGTTCCCTAATTCTTGAGTTAATGTCTCTTGAAGTTAGCCCTACACACTGTAAATTGCAGGCTGTACAGGTTATGAGATAAATAACATATGTGCTTGTGCAATTTAGGCAAGCCTTTATTGGATAAATGTTACCACTGATGGTTGAAGAGAAAGTTTCGGATATCTGTACGTATTCACAGGGCTTACACTTTTTTTTTTATGTTTAAGTAGTTTTTATTGGGTGTAACAATTTTACAACAATGAGATAATTCTCTGAACAGCAAAAAAAATAATGAAATACATATACATTGTAAGGCAATATTGACCCATAATTTTCTAGATTAAGGGAGGGGTGGGGGCGGAAGGGGGTACGGATAAGGGGAAATGGGGAAGGAAAATAAGATCCTATCGCATGTACATCTTTTCAAGTTTCCATCAAGCTGGATTAACATAACTGAACAGGGCTTTAAATTGCACAGCATATTATACACATTTCCATTAAACACAGTGAATTAGTCAGTTACATGGGAAAGGAAGGTACAGAGGGAGGGGTTACCTAGCTGTCAGTTGTGAGTATGGGGCCTCTGTTCCCATAGGAATAGTACGTTGGCTATAAAGTCTTGTTTCCCAGCATACGAATAGTGCATCTTTTCAAGGGTCAGAACATGGTCTACTTCCAGAATCCATTTAGAAATGGAGGGTATCTCTCGTGTCTTCCATAATCTGGGAATCAGTCTTTTAGCGCATGTCAGCATTAATAGAAACAGTTTTTTACGATATGCGCAGGGAATCTGAGGGACATGGTTTAGAAGAACGGAGCATGCATTTAGAGATATATTAGTACCCAACACCTGGTTCATGTACTGCTCAATTTGCGGCCAAAAGCCAGCCAGACCAGGACAAGACCACCAAATATGGGTCAAAGAGCCCACCTCACCGCACCTCCTCCAGCAACTAGAAGAGGCGTTAGGGTAGATGACTCGTAGGCGCTGGGGTGTCAGGTACCAGCGAGCCAAGATTTTGTAGTTCGCTTCAGCCATAATTAGGGATGTGGAGGATGTGTGTGTAGAATGGAAGCAGCGCTTCCAATCTTCATCAGATAAATCGTTTAACACTTCCTCATTCCACCTCATCAGGTATGCAGGACGTTGTTCTGGGAAGGAGCCCCGTAGGATATTATACAATCTAGACAGGTGTGCTTTTTTGATCTGAGGGTTGGTGCAAAGTTGTTCGAATTGTGTCAGTGACCTTTGTATATCTGGTTTGAAGGGGCTACTATGGATAGCATGTCTGATTTGAAAGTACGCATACCAGTTTTGAAAGGGAGATCCCAGCTCTTCGTAGAGCAAGGCTCTTTCCTTAATGCCAGCCGGGCCTAGGAGTAAATATATAGGTAGGTTTTGTAGCGATGTATTTGCGCTGGTGTGGGTGAATAGGTCATGTTGTAAGAATAGATGGTTACTCAGTAGCAGAGTCAGAGGGGATACTGAGGTGGATACTCCCCTGATATGGGTAAGGACATGGTCCCATGTATCAAGAGTAGCTTTAATGTATGAGGTATGGTGTCTGATGTCTGGAGTGTTTCGGTAGCCAGGCTAAGTCTCTCATATTGTTGACTCTAGAGAGATAGCTCTCTATCTGTATCCATACTTTATCCGGGGGAGAGTGGTTCCAAGAAAGTATTCTCGATAAGTGAGCTGCTCTATAATAATTAGTGAGATTAGGGACATTAAGACCACCGTCATCCCTACACAGGCCCAAGGTATGTTGTGCTATTCTAGGTCTCTTATAGGCCCAAATTAATGAATTTATCATTTTCCCTAGCGCTCTGAGATAAGTATTTGGTAAGGCCATCGGAAGGGTCTGAAAAAGATAAAGGAAGTTAGGGACAATCATCATTTTGATGGTATTGATCCTGCCTATCCAAGACAGATGTCCCTGTCTATGCCAGGAGTCTAACAATTTTTTGACCTTTTCTTGGAGTGCTATGTAATTATCTGAGAATAGTTTACGGGTGTCTTTCGGGATCACCAAGCCCAGGTATTTAAGTTTATCAGTGATAGTGAATTTTGTGAGTTGTGTTATGGCTTCTACTCCCAGTGGTGGTAAATTAAGTGGGATTAGGCCAGATTTTCCCACATTAACGGTGAAGTTTGAAACTTGTTTATACCCCTCAAGTGTTTCAATTAGGGCCGGTAGTGTCGTCTCTGGGGACTGTAAAGTGAGGATCACATCGTCCGCGAATAACAGGCACTTCTGGGTGACAGTGCCAAAGTCCAGGCCTCTGATTGCTACATTGTGTCTGATCTGCATTGCAAGAATTTCCACTGTTAGGGCGAATAGTAAGGGTGATAGAGGGCAGCCCTGACGTGTGCCATTAGAAATGGGAAATGAATGAGATATGGTATCATTTATTTTAATTTTAGCGCTTGGATTATGGTATAGGGCCTGAATTCTGTTGATAAATGAATTTGGGAGACCGAATTTCGACAGGGCTTTCCACATAAATTGCCAGTCCACCCTGTCGAAAGCTTTCTCCGCGTCTGTGGAGAGTAAGACTAGTGGAATGTGGTAGTCGTGGGTGTACTGTATGGAGTGCAGCAATCTAATTGTGTTATCCTTGGCTTCTCGGCCCCTGATAAAGCCTACCTGGTCTGGGTGAATGATTTTTGGTAGTATACTATTTAACCTATTTGCAAGGATCTTAGCATAGATCTTCATATCCATGTTAATAAGGGAAATTGGTCTATAATTTCCCACTAGATCAGTTGCTTTGTCTGGTTTGGGAATGACGGTAATTAAAGCCTCAAGCAGGGATTCTGGAAAAGTTATGTCCTGGTCTACGTCAGTAAACAATGTGAGAAGTTGTGGGCTTATGTGTTCTAGTAGTAACTGGTAGAATTTAGCCGTAAGGCCATCAGGGCCAGGGGATTTACCATTGGGTAGTGCCTGGATAGTGGTGATGATTTCTTGTAGAGTTATTGGGGAGTCTAAAAATTTCTTATCGTCGTCTGTTATAGATGGCGTATCTGTGGTTGCTAAGTATGAGTCTATGAGTTGTGATCTGTCTGGGGATGTCGAGGTTCTTAAGTTATATAGTTTGGAGTAGTAGGAGATAAAGGAATTCGCAATCTCGTCGTTATTACTAACAGTCACTCCCGGGGATTGCGTGATAGACCTGATGAAATTAGCATACCTTTGTTTCTTGAGTGATCTAGCCAACAAACGGCCTGCTTTATTATTCTCTATAAAAAATTTGGCTTTGGTAGTTAGGGCTCTCATATGTGCGTTCCGTATAAGGAAATTATTAAGGGTGTCCCTTGCCTCCATGAGAGAGGCGAGTTTTGTGGGGGAGGTTGGGGCTAGTTTATGAATAGACTCCTGCTTAGCAAGATCATCTGTCAGTGACGTGAACTGGGTAGATCTAAGTTTACGCTGTTTGGCATTGTGCTTTATCAGTACCCCACGTATAAAACATTTATAAGCCTCCCAGTTGGTTGCGGCTGAAGTGTCCTCCGGCTTATTGAAGGAGAAATATTCCTCTGAAAGCTTTTTTAGTTCGTCAATGGTTTCTTGATTAGTGAGAATAGTGTCGTTTAGTCTCCAGTTAGAGGTACCCTGAGAATCTTTATACCAGTTGAACTTGGAGGTAACCATACTGTGATCTGACCAGGGTGTGTGGGATATTTTAGAGTAAATAAGATTTGTCAAGAGTGCTTGGCTGCATAGAATATAGTCTAGTCTGGAGTATGAATGCTGGGGGTGGGAAAAGAAGGTAAAATCTTTCCTATTTGTATGCGTTATCCTCCAGGTGTCAAATAGATTAACACTCTGAAGAGCTGCACAATTATTTTTCAAGGAGTGGTTGCATAGGTAAGACTTTCCAGTGGATATGTCAATGGAGGGGTTCAAAGGGAAGTTGAGGTCGCCCCCCAGAATTATCGGGCCTTTAGAGATATCTAGTAGGGTGTTGGCCAGAGACCTAAAAAAATTTGGGGTGGGTCTGTTTGGTGCGTACACATTAACCAGGGTGACGGGAATCCCATAACATAGACCAACCAAGATTAGGATCCTGCCCTCCTTATCAGAGTGCTTTTGTAGCAGCTCAAAGGGAATATTGCGTTTGATAGATATGCACACTCCGTTCTTCTTGTGTGGGCCGGAATTACAGAAGTGTTTGTCATAATATCTTGTCGAGAGTGTGGGTTCGGCATGTTTTTTGAAATGGGTTTCTTGGAGCATAACTATATCTAAATTTTTCTTATAGAAATCATAATAGGCAATAGACCTTTTTTCAGCTGACAAGAAGCCTTTTACATTTTGGGTTGCTAGTACTAATGTGCCTTTCCCTTTGCTTGTCGGCATTTTTGTGTTGAGCTAGTAATTCCTAAAAAGGGTGAATGGCCTAATCCAGCAAGAGCTATATAGGATATCAAGTTAATCAGGTAAGGGGGGAATGTAAATAAAAAGGGGAAAGGAAATAAGAGGGAGGCAATAAATTGCTGCGAATAGTTCAGGGGAGATTGACTATAAATAAAATTTTCAGGGACTGTAGCAGTACGATATCCGCACAGCTCCTTACTATCTGTGGTTGAACTTGGGAGCTTTGGTGCAAGCCGGGTGTTCATCAGCCATTGAAGTCACAAGCGGCCTAGGCCGCTAGTTATCCCTGACATCGTGATAAGTGAGTCATTGTCTGATGCAGTCAGTCTGTGAGGGCAGTGTGGTGAGGTCACTAAATAACAATGTAACAACGGTAGTCACAAGAGTAAAAGACCTTAACCTATGTTGTTGCATTGATTACAATGTGCATTATTTAGAGTACAAACATATCAAAGATCTATCCTGTTCTATACAAGTGTATGTAACTAGGTGCTATTGTAACCCAAACAATACCTATGGTATACAGTTAGAACAGTAACATTAAAACATGGCATGAGCAATACATTACAACTACTTAAACTCAGGGTGCTGTGGCATAGTGCAACCGGAAAACTAACTTATCGAGAACATTAAGAAAATATATCAAGACAGCTTACTCCTATGGCGTAAATGACATTCTAGATGCAGACATCAGATAACCTAGCAATCGCTAGTCAATTCTAATCTATAACTTAAAACATATCTTTAATGTTACCCTCCTGCGATAGTAGAGGCGGATCCATCTGCTCCCGATTGATTTGGGACCTGCAAAAAAAACAGACATTATCTTGTCTCTTTAAGTCCTTTTAAAAAGTTCTCTTTAGAAGGCATTGAATTTGGGCTATATCCTATAACCCTGGTGACTCAGAGGACGGAACCCTGCACGGGGCTTCAGAGGAGTTCATCCTGGAGCCTCTTTTTCTATATCATCAGAAGAGGATAAAGTGGTCTTTCTACGTTTATGTTGCGGAGTAGGTAGCTCCGGGCCTTGGCGCCTTTGAGATCTTGGGTTATTTTGCCCGCCCGAAAGCCCCTGGTAGGGCTGGGGGTCACTTTTGTCAGGCAGAGAAATGTTTAACAGATTGCAGAATTTCCCCACGTCAGACATTGATGTGCATTCAATCTTCTTCCCATTCTTTGTGGTGATTATTGACGTAGGGAATCCCCATCTGTAGGGTATATGTAAGGCACGTAAGTGAGTAGTCAAAATCAGAAAGTCTCTCCTCTTTTGGAGGGTTCTTATAGATAGGTCTTGATAGACCTGAATCCTATGGCCTCTGAATGACAATGCTTGCTGCTTTCTAGCGATATTATACAGCTCCTCCTTTTGCTTGTAATGTTGGAAATTAACAATAATGTCTCTAGGAGGAGCATCATCGGCTGGTCTAGGGCGTAGTGCCCTGTGGGCTCTATCCAGTGGTATAGCCGGGCTCTCTTCTTCAGGGTTTTCCATCATCTCAGCAAAAAGGGCTTGCAAGTAGTCTTGAAGATCGTTGTTCAGCACCGTCTCAGGGATTCCCCTGAAATGGAGATTACCTCGTCTGGAGCGATTCTCTAAGTCATCGATTTTATCTTCTAGCGCCGTTACCAGTTGAGACTGCTGAGATTGCTTGGATGACAGACTTGCTACTTTTTGTGACATAATATATTCATGCTCCTCAAGGGAGTCAACTCTCCCAGGTCATTAATCTCTTTCTTTAAGTCTGCGCACTCATCCTTGATGCAGGATTTAACCTGCTCTATGAGCGCTTCCATTGCCTTGTAAGTAATCGGGGAGTCCTCTCTACTCATCTGTGCTGGTGGAGAAGGGTAGCTGGAATTTTCAGTCATGTCGCATTGACTCTCCTCCATATGTACCTGCTGGGTTCCTGAGTCTTTTTTGTTTGCAATCTGATCTGTGTGCCTAAAAAAGGTGTTAACAGTGCTCTGGGTATTTGACGACAGTTTTTGTCCTTTTTCACCTTTTTGAGCTCTCCTTTGAGACATCATAAAAGATAAGCCACAGCCTCAAAATTAGCAGAAGTGTTTTATCACAGGTCATGCAAATAAAGTTGGTAAATTTGCCCCTAGAACAACACAGCCCCCGGGGAGTTTACCCTCACAGGGTGATCACGGCAAAGGTAATAGGTTATATGACTTGCTGATACCTAGAGCAGCAGGAAAGGGGAGAGGGCTATGTGCTCCAGAGGAATAGCAAGCAATGTCGTTTGAGTAAACCAGAGTTTTAATCCAGAGCTGTAAATCCAGTGTGTAATATTTTATTTGTTAAGGGATGCAGAGCGATAAAAAAGGTATACATGAGAAGTCTTGAACAGTTGCACAGACTATAGATCAGTGGTCTTATATTTATGTGCTCCGGAACTGCAGGGAATGAAGCTGTTCTATGCCCCCCAGGACCTTCTCCATTAGTATTGTCACAGGTTAGGGTTGAAGTTTTACTGACCCTGTCTGGGGATAGCAAGCAGAGTTGATGATGTCGCCTCTATAAGTCAGATCTGGGATATACCATAGCCCTTCAAGATAGCATACATTGTCAGCGTTAGAGTTTGCATGTCAGTATTGTACTCACATTATGCAGTTCCACGTGGCAATTCGTTCTTAACAGCCTTCAGTCCAGTAAAGGATGTTGTGCATAGCATATTGTTTATGTGAGGCGTCCCATCTTCTATTATAGTCCGCCTCAGCCAAGAATTGGTGGTCAGCGTTAGTCTGCAGCCCCAGATAGAACAGCCGGTGATCCGTTGTAAGTGCCCGCTGCGTTAGAATCAGGGCTTACACTTTTTATGTCCACAACAGAACATGCCCAAATGTCTTAACCAAGAGCTCTGGGAACAAATTTCCTGTTTTAATTCTGTGGGGGCCAGAATGGATGCCAGAGTAGCACATTTTCTATAGGAACACCTAACCCCTTCTTTGACCAGGTTAGTTAATTTGTCATCAGCAGCCAAGAGGGGGAAGTGCTTTTTGATAATTTTACAGCTTTTGGGATATTGTTTACTATATGTGGTTACAAAGTGACCACCTTTAAAGTTCAGAGCCCTACTTAGGTTTTTCAAGTAAAAGGGTCGCTCTAGGTAGTAAAGCTACCTATTTTTTAGCTTCCTTGATATGACTACAGGCATATTTTCTTTCTTTAAGTCTCATCTCAAGAGATCTGGCTTCCTGGGCATAATCCTGTTGTCTGCTGCAGTTTCTTTTTAGCCGAGTAAATTGGCCTTTAGCTACTGCATGATAAGATATGTTCTTAGGGTGACAACTGGAAACATGTAGTAAGGTGTTCCCTGAGATCGGCTTGCGGTAAACTTTAGTGTCCACATTGCCATCTTTATTGCCAGATAGACAAAGGTCCAAGTAATTGATAGTGGTAGAGTCAGATGAGGATGTAAAAGTAAGTTCCACATTATTTTCATTAACCCATTCTAGGAATGGGGAAATCATATCTTTAGGACCAGACCAGATAAACAAGAGGTCATCTATATACCTCTTATAGAAGTGGATATAGGATCTAAAAGAATTATTATCTCCAAAGATGTGGCACAGTTCCCATCTGCCAAGATAGAGATTAGCGTAAGATGGGGAGAATTTTGCCCCCATGGCTGTGCCACACCTCTGGAGATAATATTTACCTTCAAACTGAAAGACATTGTGAGTTAATAAAAATCTGAGCACACTAACAATGTATGCTTGAAATTCTAAGGTATAATTAGCGTGGGTACCTAGAAAGTGGGCAACGGCCTCAATGCCCTTGTTATGAGGTATAGATGAATAAAGTTCAACAATGTCTATAGTCACCCAGGTATACGTTTCTTTCCAGTGTACCTTATTAACAAGGTTAAGGATGTGTTTAGAATCTCTGGTGTGGGAAGGAAGAGAGATGACTATGGGCTGAAGAATGGCATCAAGCCATTGGGAATGCCTTTCTAAAAGAGAGTCAACGCCACTCACAATAGGCCACCTCTGTACATTGATAAGGGATTTATGCACTTTGGGGAACAAGTAAAACATTGGTATCTTTGGATATTTAACATCAAGGTATAAAGCTGTCTGTTCATCAATGAATCCACATTCAATGCCATCATCCAAAATTTGTGTAAGTGCTTTTTTAAAAACTGTAGTAGGATTGGTATCGAGGGCCAGGTAATCATGGACATTTGTGAGTTGGCGCAAAGCCTGTGCCACATAATCATCCCTTTTCATCATCACAGTACTGCCCCTTTGTCAGCAGGGTGAATAACTAAATTGCATTTTTGTTGAAGACTAGTCAAGGCTTCTTTTTGTTTAAGAGACAGATTGTTTATTCTGGGTGCTGGTGAGTCTTTTAATGCTTGTAAATCAGTCTCTACACGGCTGAAAAATGTTTCTATCATTGGACCTCTGGTGTGAATGGGATAGAATCTAGATTTGTCTTTGAAAGACGCTGCGCTGTTAATCTGATCAGAAGTGGGATGTGACTCTTGAGCTAAGCTCAATAAAGTCATAGTCTCACATGCTTCTTCAAAAGTCTGTGGTTCAGAGGGGTGAACAAGCAAAGATTCTCTAGATTCTGGGGGAGAGGTAGTAGAAGATGTAAAGTATTTATTGAGGGTCACATTTCGAATAAACCGATTTATATCAAGTATAGTCTGGAATAAATTAAATTGAGATGTAGGGGCAAAACCAAGACCCAATTCAAGAAGTTTAATTTGGTCCATAGTTAGACTCTCAGAGGAGAGATTTATAACACTACTCATTTGTATTTGCTTTGGGGTTTTTTGCCCCTTAATTGGTACCTTTCTTGTGTCCCCTGTGTGTCCACTGAAATGCCCCCCACTCCCTGTGGATCCTGACCCAGTGGAAAAACCTGATTCAGCAAACTTTGTTGATATAAGTTAGTATCTGATATATCTGCACTCGGTAGGGAGTTACTATTAGAGATGCTTGGGATATACTTGGATCCTGTATTACCATTAGTTGGTTTCTCTTTTGGTCTGGCTCCCTGGTTAATAAAAAGGGGCAGAGACAGAGGGTCCCGGAGTTGACACTTGTGTGTTTCTAAGTATACCTTGCTGGGAATTGCTATTGGTATTAGCCTGTACTAACATATCCTGACTCTATTCTGTAGCAGACTGTTTCTCATTGGATGACCAATCAGTGTGACTATCAGAGAAGCTTACTGACTTTGACTGTTTATATCTGCGTCAATGATTACCCTTTTTATTTTTGTTTTTGGGATTGTTAGTGTTATTGTTTTTATGGAAAGAATGACTGCGTCTGTAGTTGTAACGTTGTTTCCTACTCCAAATATATACAGAGTTTTTTAGAAAATCAGTTTTGTCCCTAATGAACGTAATGTGTTTGTTCTCCATTATTTGTAGCTTACCTCTTGCCAAGGATGCTTGTAATATATTGTCAAATTTAACAAAATCTGTGTCTGAGCTGCGTGTGTTCAATTCTAATTGTAAAGCATCTATTTCTTTTTTGATGTTAATAAGATACTGTGTTTTGTATTCTATAAGTAAGGACATTAATTGTACAGAGCAATTAGATAAACATCATTAGCATCAACTTCAAAAGTTGGGAACTTGTAAATCCTAAGACCTCTGGGGATATCCCCAGAGGTCTTAGGATTTACAAGGTCCCAACTTTTGAAGTTGATACTAATGATGTTGATTTTGTAAATGCCTGGAATAATGTTTTATCTAATTGCTCTGCAGTCAATCTTTCCAAAAAACAATAACACTAACAATCACAAAAACAAATATACAAAAGGTAATCATGGACGCAGACATAAACAGTCAAAGTCAGTAAGCTTCTCTGATAGTGACACTGATTGGTCATCCGATGAGAAACAGTCTGCTACAGAATAGAGTCAGGATATGTTAGTACAGGCTAATACCAATAGCAATTCCCAGCAAGGTATATTTGAAGCACACAAGTGTCAACTCCGGGCCCCTTGGTCTCTGCCAATATTATTAACCAGGGAGCCAGACCAAAAGAGAAACCAACTAATGGTAATACGGGATCCAAGTATATCCCAAGCAACTCTAATAGTAACTCCCTACCGGGTGCAGATATATCAGATACTAACTTATATCAACAAAGTTAGCTGAATCAGGTTTTTCCACTGGGTCAAGATCCACAGGGAGTGGGGAGCATTTCAGCGGACACACAGGGATCACAAGAAAGGTACCAATTAAGGGGCAACAAAACCCAAAGCAAATACAAATTAATAGTGTTATAAATCTCTCCTCTGAGAGTTTAACTCTGGACCAAATTAAACTTCTTGAATTGGGTCTTGGTTTCGCCCCTACATCTCAATTTAATGTATTCCAGACTATACTTGATATAAATCTGTTTATTCGAAATGTGACCCTCAATAAATACTTTACATCTTCTACTACCTCTCCCCCAGAATCTAGAGAATCTTTGTTTGTTCACCCCTCTGAACCACAGGCTTTTGAAGAAGCATGTGACACTATGACTTTATTGAGCTTAGCTCAAGACTCACATCCCACTTCTGATCAGATTAACAGTGCAGTGTGTTTCAAAGACAAATCTAGATTCTATCCAATTCACACCAGAGGTCCAATCATAGAAACATTTTTGACTGATTTACAAGCATTAAAAGACACACAAACACCAGAATAATCAACCTTTCTCTTAAACAAAAAGAAGCCCTGACTAGTGACTAGTCTTCAACAAAAATGCAATTTAGTTATTCACCCTTCTGACAAGGTGGGCAGTACTGTGGTGATGAACAGGGATGATTATGTGGCAGAGGCTTTTTTTTTTTTTTTTTTTTTAAATATTTTATTGGTGAAGTACATACTTTCATACATGAAGAACATAATATTCATCCTTATACATGATTATAAATGTAACAAATAAAAAATCATCTCTTATGAGATTAAATATGACAGAAAAGACATAGTCTTTTGTCTACAGTCAGCTTTCATAATCTGCCTTCTCGTACTTCACAAGTTTTTTCCGTAATTTTTATGGGGAAAAAGAAAAACAACTGACCAAAACCAAAAAAGGGGGACAAAACAAATAAAAAGAGAGAAAAAAAAAGGGAAAAAATTGTTGGAGAATACTGCATGCCAGACCCCTACTACTACTCCCCTGGAACCCCCTCTCTACCCTACTAACAATAATCTATTTCCTCGATTTAATCCTCTATCCACTGTTGAGGGAGAATCTCTCCCACAATCAGTGACAGGAACGCTGTAGAATTTGTTAGAGGGGCAATGAATTGTTTTTGTGCTGCCAAAGGCCATTTTTGAATTAATCTTAACCATTTCGCAAAATATCTTTTAAGATATTTCTCTGCTAATAAATTTTTATCATATAATTCTATCCTCATTTGCAATCTAATTGCACTTACGAATTCGGCTATACCCGGAGCACTTATTAACTTCCATTTCTTAAACACTAACATACGCGCCGCTAAGATGGCTGTATTGATCAGCTGTTGATCCCCGGGACATGTCTGATCATGGCACAAAAAGAATATCTTTCTGGGCGTAAGTTCGCAGTTTTGCTGCAAATGCCTATTCAACCAGAAGTTAATTTTCCCCCAGAATTGTTTAATTTTAGGGCATGACCATAAGCAGTGCAACATATCTGCCTTATCAGCACAACATTTAAAGCATCCAAGTCTCGATTCATTACGCACCCATTTATTCATTCTTTCTGGTGTTAGGTAAAAATTATTTAATAATTTCATATGAGCTTCCCTCCAACCTATCTTAGTGGTAGTTGCCTCGCATAGACAATTTAGAATACAAGGCCTCATACCAAAAAGTGACTGATCTAACCCCAGCTTTGTGTAGTTTGAGGCCTGATTCTATCTCATGTAGGTTCCAATCTTGTGTGCCTGAACATGCTAATGATGTTATAAAGCTTCTAGCCTGTAGATAGGCAAAAAAATTATTTGCAGGAAGATTATGTTTATCTGCTATCACACTATACAATTGAATTGTATTATTATCCGATCTAAGAAGCTGCGAAAAGTATATTATACCTTTAGTATGCCATTCTTTAAATACCACATTGTAGATACCTGGGGTAAATGATGGGGTCCCGATAATAGGTAAGAATCGGGATTTCTGAAAATCTTCTCCCATCTTCCTACAGTATTTCTGCCAGACTAATATAATGTTTGAAAATGTGATTAATTGTTTAATATTAGAAGGTAGTTTGGCATATACATGATGCAGAACTGATTTTAAACTAAAAGGTGCGATTAACTCAGACTCAATGTCATAATATGTGACATACTGTGCTTCCGTCAACCAGTCTACACCATATTTAGCCAGCGTAACCCAATTATAATATCTTAGGTTTGGTAGCGCCATACCACCGTACTTTTTAGGTATAGACAGTTTCTCATTTGACAAGCGTGGTTTCTTTTTGCCCCAAATAAATGATGCACATGCACGATTATATAAAACTATATCTCTTTTGAGAATAACCAGGGGTAGATTTTGTAGTAGAAATAAAATCCTAGGGAACAGGATTGCCTTAATCAGCATAATTTTTCCTGAGAGAGAGAGATAAAGTATATTCCACTTTTGGAATTCAGCCTCTAGGTTAGCAAACATCTTGGTATAGTTAAGGCCATACCAGTCCCTTGGATCTCTTCCTAAAAATATCCCAAGATAATTTATCTTATCCACCTCCCTAAAAGGGTGAAGATTATAGCTATATCTATTTTTGTTGATCCATAAGATCTCAGACTTCTGGGCATTGATCTTATATCCAGTGAACTTACTGAACTGCATAATTATCTCCATACTTTTTGGAATATTTATGCTAGAGTCTTTCATAAAAAGCATAATGTCGTCTGCGTATAATGATATAACTATATTCTGCTTACCCAGCATAATACCCTCCATTTCTTCCCTAAGAAGTACAGCCAGTGGTTCAAGCGCGATGTTGAAAAGTAGGGGAGATAGTGGGCACCCCTGCCTAGTTCCTCTCTGCAGTGTTATATATGGCGAAAGTTCCCCATTAACTAGCAGTTGTGACCTGGGATCCTTATATATTAGTTTGATTGTATCCACAAAGTTACCCTGAAATCCAAAATGAGCGAGAGAAGTAAGCATGTGATCCCATATTATGGAATCAAACGCCTTCTCTGCGTCTATCGTTATCAAGGCCAAATCTGATAAAGTGTGTGCACCTGTTTTGTGAATTTTATTGTAATAATAATCAAGTAATGTGAGGACTCTACGCATATTTTTTGCTGGATTCCTGGCAGGCATAAAACCTGTCTGGTCTGGACTAATTAAATCTCCGATTACCTTTTTGAGTCTATTAGCTATGATGGCCATGAGTATTTTATAATCTTGGTTAAGAAGGGATATGGGTCTGTATGAACCCATATCCTCTGGGGGTTTCCCTTTCTTATATATTAACGAAACTATTGAATCAGTAAAATACAATGATTGCTTGTCATTCTGTATATAATAATTTTTGAATAAGCTGCCTAACATTTCTGCCAGTTCTGATTTCAATATTTTATAACATTCTGCAGAGAGTCCGTCCGGGCCTGGGGCTTTCCCTACTTTAGTCTTTTCTATGGCCGTAACTATATCTGCTGTGGTTATTTCTGAATTTAGTTTATCTAATGCCTCTTTAGTGATTTTCGGTAATTTAACTTTCTTCCAAAAAGTGTGTTTTGCCATCTTATCTATTTTTCCCTGAGAATATATAGTCTGATAATACTTAAAAAACGCGTCTCTAATATCTGAGGCTTTTGTATAGATCTCAGTTTTATCTTTTATTAGAGAGATCATATTCCTGTTCTTCCTAAATTTTCTAATTTTGACCAGATGTTTAGCAGAGATTCCTTGAAACCCCTGGAAATAGCTTCTGGATTTAATATCTTCCAATGCCCATTTGTTGTTTAAAAAAGCCTCTCGCTCTGCTTTGGCCTGTGTGTACTTATTCCAAGTATTATTGCAGGGGTTATTTATATAGTTTCTATATGTGTTTCGCAACTGGTTGGCTAATTGGGACTCTCTAGCTAGCTGTTTCCTCTTCAATTTTACCATATAGTTCTTTATATCACCTCTCAGGACCGCTTTGCCTGCTTCCCAGAATATCTCTATCTTATGTCTGTATGTATTATTCAAATTTTGATAATCTCTCCATCTCCCTTTTAACCAGTTACAGAAATGGATGTTATTTATCATATATCCAGGGAAACTAAATGTATTCACGTTTATCCCTTCCTGAGCATTCAATTTAAAGTTAATACTAACAATTGCATGATCTGATAACGTGAAGTCATGTATCTGGGAAGTAATATCTATCTTCAATAAATGCTCCTCTATTAAAAAGAGGTCGATTCTAGAAAAGTTCCTATGTGATTTCGATTCACAGGAATATTCTCTCATATCTGGGTGTTGCATTCTCCAAATATCTTTTATTTTTAGTGATGTGCAAAATTCTCTAAAAAATTTTGCCTCCTTCTTGTGTTTTGAGGAACTCTTTTGTCGGAACCTGTCTATTTCCGGATGTAACACCATATTGAAATCACCTGCTAGTATTATATTCTGCCCTAAATAAGGGATTAATTTTTGCTTAATACTACCCCAAAATTCCCTGTCAAATTCGTTAGGCCCATAGACGTTACAAATTGTCCATATTTTGTGCGATAATTCAATTTGAACAATTAAAAATCTACCGAGTGTATCAACTTCTTTACTAATTATTTTATATGTAATCCTTTTACTGAGTATAATTGCGACTCCCCGCTTTCTGTGTGTACATGGTGTGGCTATTATTTCGTTCATCCAATTCGCTCTGAGTTTCGCTATCTCATCTTCCTTCAAATGTAGTTCTTGTAGAAGTATTATATCTGGATCTAATTTCTTAATCGATTTTAAAATGCCTTTGCGCTTTGCTGGAGATGTTACACCTCCAACATTCCAAGAAATAAAATTTAAATTTCTGCTCATCTAAGTGTTGGGTCTATATTACTACTTGGGCTTACCCACCTCTGGAGGGGTCCCAGGGGGCAGAGGGGGGGAGAAAAGAAGAAGAAAGAAAGAAGAAGAAAAAAAAAAAAAAAGGGGGGGAAATAACCACAACATATAACAAATAAACCTGCAACCAATCACTATCGAAGCTAACTGTATCTATGCAACCTAGCAGTTTTGCTTCACTGTCACTCATTACATAACTCGTTACCAGCTTAATCTTAAATGTACTGATAGATTTATCTAGTTACACCTTAATATTTTTTGTTTTACAGTATGTCTTGGCCTCATCTGGGGTATTTAACAGATTTTGCCCTTCTTTCTCGTCTATGACTATTCTTGCGGGATACCTTAGGCTGGCCTTTATACCTGCTTTGATAAGGGCAGAGCAATATGGTGACATTTCTCTTCTCCTAACCGTCGTGTCGGTGGAGAAGTCCTGAAATAGTAATATTTGTGTACCTTCAATGGTGAGTGACTTAATCTTTCGGTATTGCTGCATAACCCTAATTTTATCTTGGAAACACAAATATCTGATGACTATCATTCTGGGGCGTTTCTTATTATCTGTATCCGGCCTGATTGGGCCAACCCTATGTGCTCTTTCTACCACCAGTTTATCTCCCTGTATTTCCATACCTAATAGCCTGGGCAACATGGTGGAGGCAAATTGTATCAAATCACTAAATTCGCTATTTTCTGGCAGGCCCACAACTCTCACATTGTTTCGACGCGATCTGTCTTCAAGATCGTCAACTTTATTTTGCAGAGATTTAATGGTAATCTGTAAGTTTTTGATTGCTTGTTTCCTGTTCCGTATATAAATCTTCTAACTCTGATATTCGGGTCTCTGCCTCGGTCAGCCTGTTGGAGAACTGCCTGATTTCCACCGTCAACCCTATCAAATCCTTTTTCAGTGATTCAAGTTGTGGTACAATCAGTTCTGCTAACTGATTGTTCGTAATCTGTATATCTGTGTTGGCGGTGGCCATCATGGACGTCTCCACCAGACTGTCCGCTACTGCATCATTTATTGGCTTGTTGCCTCTCTTATCTCTCTTGACGGGCATAATTGGGGATCTTTGTTTCATGTTAGTCATATATCTTTCCATTAAGTGTCGTGAATAAAAATTACAATAAATGGTGAATAATATGTATGTCTATGTACATGTATACATAAACCCACAAATGAAAAAAAAAGAATGTGTGCAAAAAGAGTGCAAGAAAGAAAAATAGAAAAAGAATTAAATAGAGATTATGTGACCTCTATCCTGAGGTGCAAAAACTAAACGACTTCTCCCTGCCAAATCTATACAATTACAAAATCTTGTGTATATACACGTGTATGTGAAAAAAAAAAAAAAAAAACCCAGAAAAAAAACCAAAAAAAAAAACCAAGGTGCTTTACTTGAATAAGGGAATCTTATGTCTTTCACTCCCCCACACCTCTTGGGCTTATTTATACTTGTATATTTATATCGTCAGGTTATTATATTGTTCTTCAAAAAAGAAAAAGAAACAAAAAAAAGAGAAGAAAGCAAACCAACACAAACCTCAACAGTTCTACTGTGTAGTAGCGTTCTCAGATAAAAATCAATAGTTATCTACCCACACCTGCCGCTAAGACCTGGTATAACAGCTAGTGTAGACAGCCCCATATATATACAATGGCAGAAACACAAAGCAAAAATATATAAGCAACAGAAAATTATGCAACAATAGAATAACAAAGTAAAAAAAAAAAAAAATAGCAAAATCAAGTTCCTTTGCCTCACTTCGTACACAGTAAGCAAATATTCTGAACTCAGATTTTGCTAATTTGCTTCTTGGTTCTGCAAAGAGGTGCTCTCTTTCTCAAAATATCTTGTTGCCTCTTACTATAAACCAGGAGACAGACAGACAGTAGTCATAGCTTAGTTAGTTAATGCCTCATAATATATTTGACAGAATAGTCCTTAGACACTTTATTCCACCGTCAGATAGAGTTGAATCTTCTGTCTCCTTCAGATGCTATGTACTGATTGCGTCTGCACGTTTTACCCACTGAAGCAAACAGAGATGTACCAACAGCCAAACAAACAGGCTAACAGGATAAGAGGCCTTCTAAGTGTTAAAAAGTGATTGATTGGCCTTCTTTAACTTCTTTGAGCATTCCAGCCGTACAGTCAGTGAGCCCTTAGTATATATTCCACTTGACACCACTTCCACTGTATCCTTAAAAAGCTATGTAGTAAGCTTTTCTAAACTTGGCAGAATATAACAAAAAAGGCCTTCCCAGAGGTAAGGAAAACTTTGTAAGAACGATTATCTTTTGGAAAACCTTGCTATATACAAGCCTCCTCACCAGTCAGTTGGACTCCTGACCTTCAAATATGCCGGTACTTGTGTGCAAACAGTTAATGATAAATGAATCTATAAGTCACATGCAGAGATATTGTGCCTTTGATATCTTAATACATCTAATGTCTCCTTATGCCTCTTCTGCTTCTCAGCTTGCAAGGGGCTTGCGAAACACAGTACTAGTAATATTATACTTGCGGTTTCTGCTGCCTCAGGGCTTGCGACTCAAAAGTTAATTCCTTCGCCCTCACCAGGACGCCGATCCAATCGAGACACCTCCCGTTCGCGCCAGCTTCCTGTGGGGCCGTGATGGAGAAGTAGAGTCAGCCCTTGCCACACTTGCCGCACTTATCAGGATTGCGTTTTCATAGGGAACAAGGAAGGAACCGACACCTTCCTCCTCTGCTGCAGCTCCACATCAGCTGAAGGAGATCCACCACCGGCTTTTCCTCTGCCAACAAAGAGTGAATGGCTGCGGTCAGTACCACCTGACCTTGGCGGTTTGTAGCGACTTCCGATATGCTCCGTGAACTCTGTCTCCCCAGGGCGCCCGCAATCAGAGCTGCCAACGGGGACCAGGAGCTGGGGTGATGAAAACTCACTGCTGCTTGGTGCGCAGAGCTCAGAGCGCGCGTGTGTCCTCTCACGCTCCTCCCCGGAAGTCGTGGCAGAGGCTTTACGGCAACTCACAAATGTCCCGATTACCAGGCCCTCGATACCAATCCTACTACAGTTTTTAAAAAAGCACTTACACAAATTTTGGATAATGGCCTTGAATGTGAATTCATTGATGAACAGACATCTTTATACCACGATGTTAAATATCTAAAGATACCAATGTTTCACTTGTTCCCCAAAGTGCATAAATCCCTTATCAATGTACAGGGGTGGCCTATTGTGAGTGGCGTTGACTCTCTTTTAGAAAGGCTTTCCCAATGGCTTGATGCCATTCTTCAGCCCATAGTCATCTCTCTTCCTTCCCACACCAGATTCTAAACACATCCTTAACCTTGTTAATAAGGTACACTGGAAGGAAACGTATACCTGTGTGACTATAGATGTTGTTGCACTTTATTCATCTATACCTCATAACAAGGGCATTGAGACCGTTGCCCACTTTATAGGTACCCACACTAATTATACCTTAGAATCTCAAGCATACATTGTTAGGATGGTCAGATTTTTATTAACTCACAATTTCTTTCAGTTTGAAGGTAAATATTATCTCCAGAGATGTGGCACAGCCATGGGGGCGAAATTCTCCCCATCTTACGCTAATCTCTATCTTGGCAGATGGGAACTGTGCCACATCTTTGGAGATAATAATCCTTTTAGGTCATATATCCACTTCTATAAGAGGTATATAGATGACCTCTTGTTTATCTGGTCTGGTCCTAAATATATGATTTCCCCATTCCTAGAATGGGTTAATGAAAATGATGTGGAACTTACTTTTACATCCTCCTCTGACTCTGCCACTATCAATTACTTGGACCTTTGTCTATCTGGCAATAAAGAGGGCAACGTGGACACTAAAGTTTACCGCAAGCCGATCTCAGGGAACACCTTACTACATGCTTCCAGTTGTCACCCTAAGAACATACCTTATGCAGTAGCTAAAGGCCAATTTACTTGTCTAAAAAGAAACTGCAGCAGAAAGAAAGAAAATATGCCTATAGTCATATCCAGGAATCTAAAAAAATAGGTAGCTTTACTACCTAGAGAGACCATTTTACTTGATAAACCTAAAAGTAGGGATCTGAACTTCAAAGATGCTCACTTTGTAACCACATTTAGGCCTAGATTTAGAGTTTGGCGGTAGCCATCAAAACCAGCGTTAGAGGCTCCTAACGCTGGTTTTAGGCTACCGCCGGTATTTGGAGTCAGTCAGGAAAGGGTCTAACGCTCACTTTTCAGCCGCGACTTTTCCATACCGCAGATCCCCTTACGTCAATTGCGTATCCTATCTTTTCAATGGGATCTTTATTATATTTATTAACCCCTAATCTGCCCCCCTCAACGTCGCCTCCACCTGCCTACACTTATTAACCCCTAATCTGCCGAGCGGATCTCACCGCTACTATAATAAAGTTATTAACCCCTAATCCGCCTCACTCCCACCTCAATAACCCTATAATAAATAGTATTAACCCCTAATCTGCCCTCCCTAACATCGCCGACACCTAACTTCAATTATTAACCCCTAATCTGCTGACCGAATCTCGCCGCTATTCTAATTCTAACACTAACACCCCCCTAAGTTAAATATAATTTAAATCTAACGAAATAAATTAACTCTTATTAAATAAATGATTCCTATTTAAAGCTAAATACTTACCTGTAAAATAAACCCTAATATAGCTACAATATAAATTATAATTATATTATAGCTATTTTAGGATTAATATTTATTTTACAGGTAACTTTGTATTTATTTTAACCAGGTACAATAGCTATTAAATAGTTAAGAACTATTTAATAGCTAAAATAGTTAAAATAATTACAAAATTACCTGTAAAATAAATCCTAACCTAAGTTACAATTAAACCTAACACTACACTATCAATAAATAAATTAAATAAAATGCCTACAATTACCTACAATTAAACCTAACACTACACTATCAATACATTAATTAAATACAATATCTACAAATAAATACAATGAAATAAACTAACTAAAGTACAAAAAATAAAAAAGAACTAAGTTACAAAAAATAAAAAAATATTTACAAACATCAGAAAAATATTACAACAATTTTAAACTAATTACACCTACTCTAAGCCCCCTAATAAAATAACAAAGACCCCCAAAATAAAAAAATGCCCTACCCTATTCTAAATTACTAAAGTTCAAAGCTCTTTTACCTTACCAGCCCTGAACAGGGCCCTTTGCGGGGCATGCCCCAAAGAATTCAGCTCTTTTGCCTGTAAAAAAAAACCATACAATACCCCCCCCCCCAACATTACAACCCACCACCCACATACCCCTAATCTAACCCAAACCCCCCTTAAATAAACCTAACACTAAGCCCCTGAAGATCTTCCTACCTTGTCTTCACCATGCCAGGTATCACCGATCGTTCCAGGCTCCGAAATCTTCATCTAAGCCCAAGCGGGGGCTAGACATCCATCATCCGACGGCTGAAGAAGTCCAGAAGAGGCTCCAAAGTCTTCATCCTATCCGGGAAGAAGAGTAGATCCGGACCGGCAACCATCTTCTTCCAAGCGGCATCTTCTATCTTCATCCGATGAGGACCGGCTCCATCTTGAAGACCTCCACCGCGGACCCATCTTCTTCTGACGACGACTTCCCGACGAATGACGGTTCCTTTAAGGGACGTCATCCAAGATGGCGTCCCTCGAATTCCGATTGGCTGATAGGATTCTATCAGCCAATCGGAATTAAGGTAGGAAAATTCTGATTGGCTGATGGAATCAGCCAATCAGAATCAAGTTCAATCCGATTGGCTGATCTGATCAGCCAATCAGATTGAGCTCGCATTCTATTGGCTGATCGGAACAGCCAATAGAATGCGAGCTCAATCTGATTGGCTGATTGAATCAGCCAATCGGATTGAACTTGATTCTGATTGGCTGATTCCATAAGTAAATCAGAATTTTCCTACCTTAATTCCGATTGGCTGATAGAATCCTATCAGCCAATCGGAATTTGAGGGACGCCATCTTGGATGACGTCCCTTAAAGGAACCGTCATTCGTCGGGAAGTCGTCGTCGGAAGAAGATGGGTCCGCGGTGGAGGTCTTCAAGATGGAGCCGGTCCTCATTGGATGAAGATAGAAGATGCCGCTTGGAAGAAGATGGTTGCTGGTCCGAATCTACTCTTCTTCCCGGATAGGATGAAGACTTTGGAGCTTCTTCTGGACTTCTTCAGCCGTCGGATGATGGATGTCTAGCCCCCGCTTGGGCTTAGATGAAGATTTCGGAGCCTGGAACGATCGGTGATACCTGGCATGGTGAAGACAAGGTAGGAAGATCTTCAGGGGCTTAGTGTTAGGTTTATTTAAGGGGGGTTTGGGTTAGATTAGGGGTATGTGGGTGGTGGGTTGTAATGTTGGGGGGGGGGGGTATTGTATGTTTTTTTTTACAGGCAAAAGAGCTGAATTCTTTGGGGCATGCCCCGCAAAGGGCCCTGTTCAGGGCTGGTAAGGTAAAAGAGCTTTGAACTTTAGTAATTTAGAATAGGGTAGGGATTTTTTTATTTTGGGGGGCTTTGTTATTTTTTTTAGGGGGCTTAGAGTAGGTGTTATTAGTTTAAAATTGTTGTAATATTTTTCTGATGTTTGTAAATATTTTTTTATTTTTTGTAACTTAGTTCTTTTTTATTTTTTGTACTTTAGTTAGTTTATTTCATTGTATTTATTTGTAGATATTGTATTTAATTAATTTATTGATAGTGTAGTGTTAGGTTTAATTGTAGGTAATTGTAGGTATTGTATTTAATTAATTTATTGATAGTGTACTGTTAGGTTTAATTGTAACTTAGGTTAGGATTTATTTTACAGGCAATTTTGTAATTATTTTAACTATTTTAGCTATTAAATAGTTCTTAACTATTTAATAGCTTATGCAAATGATGTGCTGGTATTTGTAGCCAACATTCAGCAGTCTATTCCTATGATTCTTGATATGTTGGAAGCTTTTTGCTCCTTTTCAGGGTATAAGATAAACATAGACAAGAGTGAATTAATGTGTATAAATAATTCCCAGTTAGTAGGACTTAATATCCCTTTCAAACAGGTTGAGGTCATTAAATATCTAGGTTTAGTTTTACACAAAAATCCGAAACTCTGGTATAAAGCTAACTTTGAGCCCCTATTTCAAAAAATAGGAATGGATCTGCATCTCTGGGCTGCTTTTCCGTTGTCTATCACCGCCAGGGTTAATCTAATAAAATCAATAATTTTTCCACGTTTGCTATATCCTCTTCAGAATCTTCCTTTATTTTTATCGAATAAAGATCTAAAGCTTTTTCATGCTCAAATCTCTAAATTCATTTGGAACAATAAAAGGCCTCGGATGGCACTCGCAAGACTAATGCAAAATCGTGGATCAGCGGGATTGGCTTTGCCTAATCTTAAATTGTATAACTTGGCAGCGATGGTTAAAACAGCAATAGATTGGCTTGCCGGCACTAATTTGGTTTCATCAGAAGAGATTGAAAATTATTTGATTGCCCCTTTTGGGTTAAAAGCCATATTACATTCGCCAGTTCAGAAGCTCCCTCAGAATGTTAGCTGCCTTATCACCTTTAGAAATATTGTTTTAGCCTGGCAAAAGTTTTGTGCAATTTTTGATATAGATTTCTCATTCTCTGAATGGCTTCCAATTGCAAATAACCCTAATTTTCTGCCAGGTATATACCAAAAAGTGTTTAAAGACTGGGCTGATAAAGGACTACATTATGTAAAACAGTTATTTGATGAAAATGATCAATTACTAGCGGCGGATGTTATTTTTAACAAATTTGATTTACCTAGATTGAATTTATTTGCGTATTTTCAAATCCGCCACTTTATTTCCTCACAAAGTCTGTCTCCCTTGGCCTTTTCCACCTGGTCGGATATTAAGCTCGCTGTACAAAAATTTGTTGCAGGAAACTCCTCGATATCCTTGATGTATGATATTATGCTGTCTAAGCAGAGCCTACTTTTTAAAGATAACATTTGTAAGTCCTGGCTACCTCTTATTCCCTCGGTAAATCATGATAAAATTACTCAGAGCTTTGACTCTCTACGTAAGTGTAAAGTCCCGGTATCGTGGAATGAATCCCAGATGAAATTGATCAATAAGTTTTATCTCTCACCGTGGAAAGTTTCTAGATATTATCCGTCCTCGGGTAGTTTATGTCCGCGATGTTCACATGTTAGGGCAGATTTGTTGCATATGTTTTGGACTTGTCCTATGGTAAGACAACTGTGGTTAAAGATTATTTTCTGGTTTAATACTCTATATAAAACAACAATTGGATTATCTGCGGAAGATGTATTCTTCTTACTCCCTCCACAAGAGATGGTTAATGATATCACTATTAATAGTTTAAATACTATTATTCTGACTGTTAGATACTGTTTACTTAAAAATTGGAAAGCTAGGTCTGTTCCGGGACTAGCTATGATCTTCAGAACATTACAAGATCAAATTGTTTTTGAATCATATCATCTGTATGAGGCCTCAGAGAAACGAATCAAGAAGTTCCTCTGGAAATGGACGCCAGTTATTCTATCTTATTCATTACCTCTGCAAAAGCGGATCCTTTCCTCTTTCCTCTCTTCAGTGAGCTTTGCTGAATTAACTTTACTTAACGTGTTTCCACACACATGGATTGCTACACGCTAGGGGATCCCTAGTCGGTGGCATTGTGGAGGGGTGGGGGGGCGTCGGGGGTGGGGAGTGAGTGAGAAATATTTCTTTTTTTTTTTGTTTGTTTGTTTTTTGAAGGGAAAGGATATGGAAAACAACGCAGGGAAAATGTGTATAAGAAAGTTGATAGCTGTCTATTTTTTAGCTATCCAAGATAGAAGTATTAATCACATTACTTTCAGTCAGGATTCTGACTAGAATTGGTTAGCTTGTTCAAGTTTGGAATATGTATCTGTTAAACACCCTGCATGTTAATGTATTATATGTTTAGATGCTTATAGTTTTTCTGATTTATAGTTACGTGGAGCTGTGTCTCCAGATAAGATATACGGAATGTTTTTTTCCTCTTTTTATTTTTGTGTGATTTATTTTTTCCATCGAATATTCAATAAAAATGATTTAAAAAAAAAACCAAAACTATTTAATAGCTATTGTACCTGGTTAAAATAAATACAAAGTTACTTGTAAAATAAATATTAATCCTAAAATAGCTATAATATAATTATAATTTATATTGTAGCTATATTAGGATTTATTTTACAGGTAAGTATTTAGCTTTAAATAGGATTAATTTATTTAATAAGAGTTAATTAATTTCGTTAGATTTAAATTATATTTAAGTTAGGGGGATGTTAGTGTTAGGGTTAGACTTAGCTTTAGGGGTTAATGCATTTATTAGAATAGCGGTGAGCTCCAGTCGGCAAATTGGGGTTAATTGCACAAGCACATATGTTATTTATCTCATAACGTGTACAGCCAGCAATTTACAGTATGTAGGGCTCACTTCTAGAGACATTAACTCAAGAATTAGGGAACACATATCCACTTTATCTAAAGGGAGATCTACTACTCCCTTGGTCCAACACTTTGCAACCAAACACAACTGTGAACTTAACTCTTTTCGATGGACAACCTTCGAAAAAGTAATGGTACCTAAGAGAAGAGGAGATCTTGACACCCTCAAGGATTAAATTCCAAATACGATTTAATAAACTTTTGGGAATAATTTGCAGGGAATTCTAACATTCTGTTTACATCTAATATAAGATAAAGATGACATATGTTTATATTTTTCTGTCTCTTTGTTCCTGCTATATATACTTTTTGAAATTTGCGAGCAATTGGGAATTCATGCTATAGTTTTCATTTCTCTTTATTTTCAGCTCATTCTATTCTTTTAAGATTATACTTTTTATTACCATGGCTCCAAATGTCAAAATAGCAAAATACCAAATGACAGATTCATTTGCACATAGTGTTATTTCAGTAACTTTTGATCTATTTTGTCTCTCCTCACTTTGTGAGTAATTGTGGAAATCCTTTATTATAGTCTACTGTCATTTATTATATAGAATTTTCTACTATATTCTCTTATCTAATTAAATTTACATATGCTTATATATGCCATAAGAGATGTCAAAAAATATACTAGGTTGCAGTAGTATTCCTGCATTATTTTTCTGTAATTAACCTTTGTGATAACTTTTGTTCTGGTGCTGTGCTCAGAGGGCGGTCACATTTAATTATTGCTTTTACCAATCAGAATGCTAACGCTACTTTTTAAACATCCTGTAAGGTGTAGCACCTTAGGTTATGATTACGGCTTTCGCCGAAACATGTCAACCAGCAGGTGCTACGCCCTCTCATGCACTTGACTCAAGCTTCTACTTTTTTTTTTTTTAAAAGTTTTAAATCTTTTATTGAGGTTTTCAGTTAATATAACAATAAGTTGACAGGTTACATGGATAATATGTGGTACCATAAACATACTTATGTTCTGACACTAGTAAATAGCATTTTCAACTAACACAAATAACAAAGTCTTGTCACATAATGCGAAAATTTACATAATAATATCTGCGCTTGATATTATAATTTGGAACCTCATTTTAACCTCTTTAATTCCTCTTACACTATGAGGGGTTACTCTTGTACTCCTTTGAACTAAAATAAAGACACACTTAGAGGAAGTTTAGTGATAAAGACGGTCACTCATGAACCATGGTGTAGAAAACAGTAAACAACAAGTGTTAACAAATGTATTGATGATGGTGATGATGGGGGGGGGGTGCCATTATAGGCATAATTATAGTTGGGAATGCATTATAGTAACTCCAAAGGGTCTAATAACATAGATTTGCAGGTCTAAAAACAAAAAGACAATTGCTTAGAACAGTATATTAATATACATTTCTGCTATGAGTCCTAAACTTTGTAACTTATGGACCCAGCTCCAATCAAACCTAAACATTAAATATTGTGGAGGCTACAGAGTATGAATACAACATTAAAGGGAAAGAATGATCAGAACTAAGCTTAACCAGTGAGCAAAGGTGATATGTATACTTATAGGAGCCTATCTGTAAATCATATAAGACACATGTAAAGCATATACACTATACCCAGAAGAAAAAAAAACAACTAAAATTCAGGACATGTACATAAATTAAAGTAAATGGTTGGAGTGTATGGACAGTGTGTAGCCATTAGTACATACTTAGACTAGAAGTCCTCATACATATGGCAGTCTTAAGTGTAAGCCTTTACAGCTCAAATTGGTTGGGATATTGCCAAATATGACCAGTTTATTCTTATTATCCCCCCCCCCCTTGTTATATACAAGCTCAGTATAACAGACCAGGACTTCATAATTACCGCAGTGGTTGAAAAGTTGTTCTTATGTACTTTATTGCGGGGAGGATCTGATTCTTATGTCTCTCTTAACCCACTCCGTGGTGTTCAGTGCTAGGGACATTGATTATGATACATATGAAAGATGTATATTTATAATAACCTTTGAATATTATCATAGCAAACAGTGAGTCTTAATACTATATAAATGAAAGTATAATAACTGCCTCTATCCATTAACTGGGGGAGTATAAAATTGGTAAGCATATGTATATAGCGCAGATAAATAGCCTTAAAGTATATACTTTCCTAATTGGTACATAATGGTGGAGCCGCCATAGTTCCCTTCCATACCATTTACATAACCCATGGCACCATAAGGCATGCATGAACCGACCACTATCTATGTAAGGCTGATACAGGTTTGTTGATATGATAGGCATATTTAGGGAAGTATATAGGGCTAGTCCTCAGTTATCAGCAAGGGCCACACAATATGAAAAAATAGTTATGTATTAATCCAAATTAACTGTCATCAGCATTACAGTATGCGTCAGAATCACAATATACAAAAAGTTCAAGCAGCACCTCCACTTGTACAGAAATATCAATTTTATTGTACCAAGACACAAAAATCCATGACGTTTCGGGCTCAAATGCCCTTAATCATATGACTTTAACATACTACACACCTCTCTTAAATACCTTATACCACAGGTGTTACTAATTACAACATCAAAATTTAACTCCTAAGTGTAAATGCCACCTAGTGGTCAGTATATAAAATAACACACAATATACTTTTCTTGAAAAAAGTCTAACAGTGCTACATATATGCAATGAAGTATACAAGAACACTTTTTCACAGAATTTTTTACAGAAATTTTTTTTCAGAATAGTTACAAATCTGGAGGAATGGGTTTCTTCTTCACAGTGTTCATAATGGGGGGAGTAGAATCTAAAGAAATTCAAAAAACAATTTAGAGAAAAATATTAAGATCCATTTCACGGTTCATACCCTTTGGGAACATACAATCTAACTTATAGATCCACATAGATTCTCTTCTCTTTAAAATTAACTCTCTATTCCCTCCTCTCCGAGGAATAGGGACATGGTCTATTATTTGAAACTTCAATTGAGCTATTGAGTGGCCTTTGGATAAAAAATGATTAGAGACTGGGGCATTTAGATCTTTGCATCTTATATTTGATTTATGCTTATATTTGATTTATGCTGGATAATCCTATCCCTTACCCTCTGGGTAGTCTCGCCAATGTAGATCCACCCACATGGGCACTTAATAAGATAAATCACATAACATGAGTTACATGTGAGAAAAGCATTAATTTTGTACACTTTGCCTGTGTGTGGATGTACAAAGGTAGAACCCTTTATCATGTTGTTGCAATTCACACAGCCCAAACAAGGGTAAAAACCCAGATTTTTTTCAGTTATATAACTCTGTTTCAATTTTTTACTGCCTATATCAGCCCTCACCAATCTATATTTAATACTAGAGCCTTTCCTATAAGCAGACATAGGGCCATTAGAAAATGATTGTACACCTGGATGACACTCTCTCAACATGAACCAATATTTATTAATAATCCTTTTTATCTTGGAACTTTGATTATTGTATTCAGAAACAAAAATGATTCTATCCTTCTTATCTTTTACTTTAATGACATTAGTACATGTCTCATCACTAGCCCTTTCAACTTCATTTTGCAAAAGATCAGCTGGGTAACCCCTAGCACTGAATTTCTGACCCATTTCTTTAAGCCTTTTAGTAACAAGTTCTTTATCAGACACAATCCTCTTAACCCTTGTCATTTGACTCCTAGGTAGAGATCTAATCAAAGCTGGTGGGTGAGCACTTGTAAAGTGCAATAAACTATTCTTATCGGTACTTTTCCTATATATATCTGTTTTTAACATACCGCCTTCTTTATAGACCATAGTGTCAAGAAAATGTAAGGATTGTTCATCCCAGGTAAGGGTAAATTTAATGTGTCTAGTAGCACTATTTAAATCATCCACAAATTTGAGAAGGGATCCAATGTCGCCCCACCAAACACCAAAGATGTCATCTATATAGCGCCACCAGGTGGCGCCATATAGATGGAACATCTCATTTTGGTAGACAAATTTTTCTTCAAATGCAGACATAAATAAGTTTGCATAGGTAGGGGCGACATTGGACCCCATCACCGTACCCTTCACCTGCATATAATAATTATCCTCGAGCAAGAAATAATTACAGTATAGAATTATGGTCAACAAATTCAACAAAAAGTCCTGCTGTGAGTCAGTATATACACCGCTTGTAATCAATATATTCCTTATTGCACCAATTCCACTTTCATGCTCAATTGAGGTGTATAGACTAACCACATCAAGGCTATAGAGAATGCATCTATCTGGTGTCTCCATGGTCTTAATCTTATCAAGGAAATCTCCAGTGTCCTTTACATATGAGGTTGACTGTTCTACATAACCCCTTAAGATTTTATCTAGATAGATTGAAATATTTGAAAAGATAGATTCTGTGCTAGCCACAATTGGCCTCCCAGGTGGTCTCTCAATTTGCTTATGCACCTTGGGTAAGGTATAAAAAACAGGTATTATCCCATTCTCAATAAAAAGAAATTTCCTAGTCTCATCATCAATTAAACCATTTTGAAAAGCCTTATCTAAGCAAAATGCTATTTCTTTTTGAATTATCAATGTAGGATTGAAGTTTAGTAATCTATATACACTTGTATCACTCAATTGCATTTTAATTTCGTCTACATAGTACCCTTTATCCAGTACCACCAAAGCACCGCCCTTGTCCGCCTGTTTGTAAATCACATTCCTATTATTTTTCAATAATTTCAGGGCATCTCTTTCAGCTTTACCAAGATTATTAACATTAGCACTCCTGTGACATTTCTTGCAAACAGTACGTTTCCCATGAGACATACCATCTTTTAGCCTATTGATATCATTATGTACTAAATCAATGTATGTGTCAATACAGTGGTTATAGCTGTTAGGGACAAAGCTGCTCTTATTTTTTAAACCAAATTTACGAATACTTAACTCTGTACTTATTTTAGTATTTGCACAAAATTTGTTATTGGCAAAGAAAGATTTCAGTTTAATATTGCTAAACAGTCTATTCAAGTCCTGCTGCAGATTAAAGAAATCACAGTTGCTGCTTGGGCAAAAGGAAAGCCCCTTATTAAGAACTTTTCCTTCTATGGCAGTCAGTGGGGTTCCGGATATATTTACCACTAGACCTTGTTCTTCCGCCTCGTTGAACGCTGCTGGTACTGCCGCTCCTTCTGCAACACCTTCCCTTGTAAGCCTTTTGCGGTTGTGTCTTTTACCGCCACGTCGCTTCCTGCATCAGACTCCCCCTGAGAGCTATCCGATTGTGAGTCCATTGTATTCGCTTCCCGTCTCTGATAGCAATTACCGCGTCTGGCCCAACTGGAAGTGAAGTTGCGGTCCCTTCCGGTGTTGTCCCTCGTCCACCGGTAAACTGTTCCGTGTAGATAATCTTGCTCATCCCGGTAAAATTTCTCTCGCTTCTTTGTCTGCAGTTCCTTCTTCATCTCATTGATTTCCTTGTCGATTTCGGCCATTTTTGCTTCTATATCAGTTGTCAAAAGATCAACTTTCAACACATCTTCAATCCTCTTGATTTCGATCTTCTGGTCATCTATGGCTTTTTGCAGGTATTCAACTGTTAGAACTATGATGTCCAGTGAACACTTATTAAGAATACATTCGTATTTTCTGCAATATTCTTTATTATCCACCAACAGGGTCGGTCTGGAACTCATTCTCAGGCCCCTAGGGATTCTTCTTACCCTGTGGTATTCCGCAAGTGTTGTTGCATGCAGTTCATAGCTCATCTGCTTTTTAGCCAATTTCTCATAATTTTTAAATGTAGCCTCAGAGACTGGTGTTTTTAGAAATTCTCTAGAACCACAGACCAGGGTGGTTATTCTTGCTGCTTCAATGTCACTGTATGTAAACACTTGTGCCTCCATATCAGGTACAGTTTCCTCCATTGTTTCCATGAATGTACACACCGTGCACGGAGATTCAGCAGTAAAGATAGATATAAAACAAGATAATATCTTCCAGCACTGGTGATGGGAGTGCAAGCCTGAGGAGCTCCTGCCAAAGCTCCAAACGAATCACAGTTTACCGGTGGACTAGGGACAACACCGGAAGGGACCGCAACTTCACTTCCGGTTGGGCCAGACGTGGTAATCGCTATCAGAGACGGGAAGCGAATACAATGGACTCACAAACGGATAGCTCTCCGGGGGAGTCCGATGCAGGAAGCGACGTGGCGGTAAAAGACACAACCGCAAAAGGCTTACAAGGGAAGGTGTTGCAGAAGGAGCGGCAGTACCAGCAGCGTTCAACGAGGCGGAAGAACAAGGTCTAGTGGTAAATATATCCGGAACCCCACTGACTGCCATAGAAGCAAAAGTTCTTAATAAGGGGCTTTCCTTTTGCCCAAGCAGCAATTGTGATTTCTTTAATCTGCAGCAGGACTTGAATAGACTGTTTAGGAATATTAAGCTGAAATCTTTCTTTGCCAATAACGAATTTTGTGCAAATACTAAAATAAGTACAGAGTTAAGTATTCGTAAATTTGTTTTAAAAAATAAGAGCAGCTTTGTCCCTAACAGCTATAACCACTGTATTGACACATACATTGATTTAGTACATAATGATATCAATAGGCTAAAAGATGGTATGTCTCGTGGGAAACGTACTGTTTGCAAGAAATGTCACAGGAGTGCTAATGTTAATAATCTTGGTAAAGCTGAAAGAGATGCCCTGAAATTATTGAAAAATAATAGGAATGTGATTTACAAACAGGCGGACAAGGGCGGTGCTTTGGTGGTACTGGATAAAGGGTACTATGTAAAATGCAATTGAGTGATACAAGTGTATATAGATTACTAAACTTCAATCCTACATTGATAATTCAAAAAGAAATAGCATTTTGCTTAGATAAGGCTTTTCAAAATGGTTTAATTGATGATGAGACTAGGAAATTTCTTTTTATTGAGAATGGGATAATACCTGTTTTTTATACCTTATCCAAGGTGCATAAGCAAATTGAGAGACCACCTGGGAGGCCAATTGTGGCTAGTACAGAATCTATCTTTTCAAATATTTCAATCTATCTAGATAAAATCTTAAGGGGTTATGTAAAACAGTCAACCTCATATGTAAAGGACACTGGAGATTTCCTTGATAAGATTAAGACCATGGAGACACCAGATAGATGCATTCTCTATAGCCTTGATGTGGTTAGTCTATACACCTCAATTGAGCATGAAAGTGGAATTGGTGCAATAAGGAAAATATTGATTACAAGCAGTGTATATACTGACTCACAGCAGGACTTTTTGTTGAATTTGTTGACCATAATTCTATACTGTAATTATTTCTTGTTTGAGGATAATTATTATATGCAGGTGAAGGGTACGGCGATGGGGTCCAATGTCGCCCCTACCTATGCAAACTTATTTATGTCTGCATTTGAAGAAAAATTTGTCTACCAAAATGAGATGTTCCATCTATATGGCGCCACCTGGTGGCGCTATATAGATGATATCTTTGGTGTTTGGTGGGGCAACATTGGATCCCTTCTCAAATTTGTGGATGATTTAAATAGTGCTACTAGACACATTAAATTTACCCTTACCTGGGATGAACAATCCTTACATTTTCTTGACACTATGTTCTATAAAGAAGGCTGTATGTTAAAAACAGATATATATAGGAAAAGTACAGATAAGAATAGTTTATTGCACTTTACAAGTGCTCACCCACCAGCTTTGATTAGATCTCTACCTAGGAGTCAAATGACAAGGGTTAAGAGGATTGTGTCTGATAAAGAACTTGTTACTAAAAGGCTTAAAGAAATGGGTCAGAAATTCAGTGCTAGGGGTTACCCAGCTGATCTTTTGCAAAATGAAGTTGAAAGGGCTAGTGATTAGACATGTACTAATGTCATTAAAGTAAAAGATAAGAAGGATAGAATCATTTTTGTTTCTGAATACAGCAATCAAAGTTCCAAGATAAAAAGGATTATTAATAAATATTGGTTCATGTTGAGAGAGTGTCATCCAGGTGTACAATCATTTTCTAATGGCCCTATATCTGCTTAAAGGAAAGGCTCTAGTATTAAAGATAGATTGGTGAGGGCTGATATAGGCAGTCAAAAATTGAAACAGAGTTATATTACTGAAAAAATCTGGGTTTGTTACCCTTGTTTGGGCTGTGTGAATTGCAACAACATGATAAAGGGTTCTACCTTTGTACATCCACACACAGGCAAAGTGTACAAAATTAATGCTTTTCTCACATGTAACTCATGTTATGTGATTTATCTTATTAAGTGCCCATGTGGGTGGATCTACATTGGCGAGACTACCCAGAGGGTAAGGGATAGGATTATCCAGCATAAATCAAATATAAGATGCAAAGATCTAAATGCCTCAGTCTCTAATCATTTTTTATCCAAAGGCCACTCAATAGCTCAATTGAAGTTTCAAATCATAGACCATGTCCCTATTCCTCGGAAAGGAGGGAATAGAGAGTTAATTTTAAAGAGAAGAGAATCTATGTGGATCTATAAGTTAGATTGTATGTTCCCAAAGGGTATGAACCGTGAAATGGATCTTAATATTTTTCTCTAAATTGTTTTTTGAATTTCTTTAGATTCTACTCCCCCCATTATGAACACTGTGAAGAAGAAACCCATTCCTCCGGATTTGTAACTATTCTGAAAAAAAAATTCTGTAAAAAATTCTGTGAAAAAGTGTTCTTGTATACTTCATTGCATATATGTAGCACTGTTAGACTTTTTTCAAGAAAAGTATATTGTGTGTTATTTTATATACCGACCACTAGGTGGCATAGGAGTTAAATTTTGATGTTGTAATTAGTAACACCTGTGGTATAAGGTATTTAAGAGAGGTGTGTAGTATGTTAAAGTCATATGATTAAGGTCATTTGAGCCCGAAACGTCATGGATTTTTGTGTCTTGGTACAATAAAATTGATATTTCTGTATAAGTGGAGGTGCTGCTTGAACTTTTTGTATATTGTAATTCGTTTGGAGCTTTGGCAGGAGCTCCTCAGGCTTGCACTCCCATCACCAGTGCTGGAAGATATTACCTTGTTTTATAAGTATGCATCAGAATCAGAGGGGACACCATACATTACATACATCATATTAGCCTAGGCATCAGGTATTTGAACCGTCAACATGCATTTAATTAACCCCTAGTATTTTTGGGAGTCCATGAGTAATAGAGTGTCCATGTTTATAATAAAGGAGGGTTGATCCCCATGCTTCAGTTTTGTCGGCCATCATTGCAAGGTCTCTATAGAATAGGTTAGAACTCACCACTGAAATAAACATAGGGTGGCTCGTGGTGCACAAGTCCCAGAGAGATGGAAAGTTACAGCAAGCAATATGTTGTCAAAGTTTTTCTGCTACACACAAGCCAAAACTTAACTTGGTGGAGATCTTCCCAGACTCACACCCGCTTATGGACTATAGTAAAGACCCCGGGGCTCATTAGGAGGAGACCCGGGCAGTATATTAGCCCCAGACATGTGCACAGGAGGTATCCTCTCACTAACCGATTCCAACCCGGAGAACGCAAGGGGCAAGGTGAGGTAAATTCATGGAGAGTTGGTAACTGAGGTAAGATGTTGGGAAACGCTGTATGGAGCTGTGTGTTCAGCTCGTGGTAGCTGGGCGGTCTCCATATTCTTAACCTGGGTAGGGCCGAGAGCCGTAAGACACAGCCATTTCTGGTAAAGCGTGGCTTCCTTTATTGCTTGAGAAAGTACAGCCGCTGTTTCTGTACCGGGACGCAGCACAACCCCTGACTCGAGATCCCCGGCAGTCACCTCGGGTAGCTCAAAGCCACATGTCGCACTAGAACCAGCATAAGTGCCGCAGACCGGCAAGTCGCACCCTCTCTCCTTTCGTGCGCTCAGTGGGAGCGAGAAGTTCTTAGAAACGGGTTTAACTGAGAGCTCCTTTCTTTCAGAATACCCGCACTGACCTCTATTTTCTGGGGTAGCTCCCTGTTCATCTCCGAGGTCAGAGTCAAGTTGGGCACCAGCTGTCGCTTCCAGCGAGGTATATTCTTCATACATAATTTCCTCCTCAGCAGAAACTTGCCTCTTTGGGGAACATGTTGCGGTCTTAGAAGGGTAAATACTGCCATAATCTGTCGCCAGGTGGTTTGAGATGCTCAAAAGATGGTTGTCTAGTAGTTTGGCAATAGCGGCAATTAGCGATGTTTCTCTAGGGTCCATTCTATTGCAGAGTGCTTGGAGCTTTCTATCATTAACTCAGTGTAGGTTAATTAGTAATATAGTTTGCCACGAAGGGCACTGGCCACCCGACAATGGTGTGGCAATTGTGGGGACAAAGGAGGCTTCAGTCGCAGGGGAAGGCCTCAAAGTAAAAAGTCCGGTACTGAGGGCTGGGGAGCCGCACTAAATTCCAAAAAACCCTGTTTTTTAGTGTCAGAATGCCTTCAGACGAGCTGCTCTACCAGTTTGGTTGGCCTGCCGCCAAGATTTTAGAGTAAATTTGAGAGAAAGTGGTGAGTAACTCAGGAGCTGAAGCTCAGTGCGACCATCAAGATGGCCACCGCCCGGAAGTCCCCCCAAGCTTCTACTTTTTAATGCTTTTGATGCATAAATAAAGACTTGGAATTTTGTATTTGAGAGAGACTTCTTCATCAAGCCCTACAATTGATATGAAACGCAATGCAAGTGAATTTTCAGTTGACGCTTTGATAAATATGCCCCTAGATATGTTCTTCTTAGTTACACCAGAATGGTTAAATAGAATGATTAAAGTCCAGATAATGGAATTCACTTTTTCGGATCATGCCCCAGTGTTTTTAAAAATTAATTTAGAAATGAAACATTTGAATTAAAAAAAAAATGTTGGGCACATTTAGAATGAGACAATAACATGTTGGGCACATTTACAATGAGACAATAACATGTTTGGCACATTTACAATGAGACAATAACACGTTGGGCACATTTACAATGAGACAGTAATATGTTGGATACATTTACAATGAGACAATAAAATGTTGGACTAATTTACAATGAGACAATAACATGCTGGACTCATTTACAATGAGACAATAACATGCTGGACACATTTACAATGAGACAATAACATGTTGGGCACATTTACAATGAGACAATAACATGTTGGGCACATTTACAATGAGACAATAACATGCTGGGCACATTTACAATGAGACAATAACATGTTGGACTCATTTACAATGAGACAACAACACGTTGGGCACATTTACAATGAGACAATAACACGTTGGGCACATTTACAATGAGACAATAACACGTTGGGCACATTTACAATGAGACAATAAAATGTTGGGCACATTTACAATGAGACAATAATATGTTGGACTAATTTACAATGAGACAATAACATGTTGGACTCATTTACAATGAGACAATAACATGCTGGGCACATTTACAATGAGACAATAACATGTTGGACTCATTTACAATGAGACAACAACACGTTGGGCACATTTACAATGAGACAATAAAATGTTGGGCACATTTAAAATGAGACAATAAAGTGTTGGACACATTTACAATGAGACAATAAAATGTTGGGCACATTTACGAGACAATGACATGTTGGGCACATTTTTGTCACTACATATCATCTTGCACTTTATGAAGAAAATGCTAATGCTGAAATATTTGATAAACTTTTCATATGGACTAGAAGTAGAATACACCAAATCGGGATGAGGATGTAAGCTATTTAGATATGAAAGCGCAAAACTATATTCATATAAGCAAATAATAACAATTAATAATACAACTAAATAGAATGACCAAATAAGAATTATATTAATATTTCAGAACCTTAGAAATAAGAATAGATGCTAATCAAATAATGAAACAAAGAAACCTATTACAAAAATTGATGGTTTTGCAAACTAATGGAAATAATTAATTCTAACGTGTGATAAGTATCAAAGAATAGCTGCCAAGAGGTAATAAGACAGAAATGGGGAGTAACCTTTTCCAAGTTACTCAAGGAGGCCTATTTATAAAATGTCTGTCGGACCTGATCCGACAGTGCGGATCAGGTCCGACAGACATCGCTGAATGCGGAGAGCAATACGCTCTCCGTATTCAACATTGCACCAGCAGCTCTTGTGAGCTGCTGGTGCAACGCCGCCCCCTGCAGACTCACGGCCAATCGGCCGCCTGCAGGGAGGCTGTCAATCAACCCGATCGTACTCGATCGGGTTGAATTCCGGCGATGTCTGTCTGCCTGCTCAGAGCAGGCGGACAGGGTTATAGAGCAGCAGTCTTTAGGCCGCTGTTTCATAACTGCTGTTTCTGGCGAGTCTGCAGGATCTTGATAGATAGGCCCCAAGGGATAAATGTAAAAAAAGGGTAAACTGACTAAATACCTCAGCACTATAGAATGATACTACATAAAACTGACTTGAAAATATAAAATAATAATAATAAATGTATGTGTGTATATAATAATAATAATTTATAGATATACACTCTCAGGATCTAAAAAGGATAGAAATAGCAAAGAGAAAAGCATAAATTCAGAAACACAAATGGATATGGGTTTGGTAAGTATAAAAAACACACAGCAAGACTAATAATAGAACAGCTGAAAACCAAAGCACCCTATATATGATGACAGATGGGGATCCTAGTAATAATAAAATACTAGAAATGTATGTGCTTTAAGCATTTGTCTGTAACTTAGCTAAGCTATTTCACAATTGAAAACAAACAAATATACAAATATACAGTCCATACGGATATCAATGAATCTCCTTTAGAAATTATAAAGTTTGTATGGATATCAATAAAAATCTTCAGGTATTATTTCTATCCTTTTTAGATCCTGAGAGTGTATATCTATAAATATATATATATATATATATATATATAAACTGGCAAATAAATTTACATTAAATTCAGAGTTTAAGCTTTCTATCAAACATTTAAAATTCCTAAATTAAATTCCCCCATAGGAATTCTGCATGACATCATCAATAACATTACATATGACATTGTCGATGACATAATCTATGACATCACATATGGCATAGTTTATGACATCATCAATGACATCACTAATCGCATTACCTATGTATCATCTGCACCATCTAAACCCACTCTCCCTTACATAAGCCCCTGGTCACATTTTCACCCTCTCCCTCACATGCAACCACCTCCCCATCCTCCCACCTCACACACAATCTCCTCCTTACACTCTTATCTCCATTTCCCCCCACACTCAACATGTTTCTTTACTTCCCACTCATCTTCTCAGCAACATCTCCCTCACATCCTGCTCAATGCAAGTAACCCTCAAACACCAGCTTCTGTTCTTCCTTTAAGTCCTCCCTTCTTAACACAGCCTCCTCCTCAACCTCTCTTCCTACCTCCCTGATATCCACAATCCTCACCATCTCGCACAGCTTCCTCTTCACCCTATCTCTTCACAGTCTTCTTCATAATTTTTCTATTCCTCTCTCCCTCATACAAAGTGCTCTTCTCACACAACCTCCAGATCATCCAGATGATATTATCAAATCTATCCCTAAATCCCAATTCTTAAGGCTTAGAAGGAACACAAAGAGTGATACTGTATATAATCAACAATCACTAGAGCTTAGAAATAGAATGATAGAACGGGGTTACAAGTACAACATGTTAGAACCCTGTAGAGAAAAAATAAAAAATTCTAAATTGTTGTTGGGAGACAAAACATTGCAAAATACAAAGACACACAAGAGTCATGTAAACTATGCGGAATCTATAGTTTTTACCACAGAATTCAGCCAACAGTATAATGAGGTAGTAAATATACTATAAAAGCATATACATATTTTGTCAGCTGATGACACCTTACACTTCATATAAAAAATTGCACATTTGTCCCTAAGAAATCCAGAACTCTTGCACGAATGTTGTCACCCAGTCAGGTTACAGAAAAAGATCATAATAAACCAGGTACTTGGTTGAATAAAATAGGTAACTTTAAGGGCTCCATTTATCAATCATTTGGGGAATTCTCCTTTCTGTTCTCCTATCAGTTCTCCACAGCTCTCCTTAGGAGAGGAGCACATGTGCGCCCATATTTATCATAAAAAAGTTGTTTTTTCTCCATGGGAGAGCTGAGGAGAGCTGGGGAGAACTAATGATAAATTTCTCCAGTCGGATTAGTATCTTCTCTTTATTTATCACTAAAAATAAGCAACTATTCTCCATGTCAATCATTTATAAACCAATAGAAATCTTTATACAGCCTTCCTAGTAGCTTAGTTAACGCCCCTCTTCAGCAAACTTTCATATAAGAAAATAGATCTACATTTTCATTGTTTTTGTGCTTAAATTTTAGCGCTTTTTTATATCTTATTTTTATGCCCCAATAGATATAATTTTTGTGCTCTGTTATATATTATTTTGGTGCTCCATTATATATATTTTTTTTACTCCATCATAAATTATTATTGCACTCCAATAACCATTATTATTGTGCTTTGTTATAGATAATGTTTGCACCTTGTAGAGCCCTTTTTTGTGTGTGTAACTGCTTCTACAACTGGTAGAGAATAGATTTCTAATGCTGTTCTCCACTTTAGTTATGGAGAACTTTAAGGTAGGAACTTGCAGGAGAACTTTGAGTCCTCCACAGGAGAATATAAATGATAAATTTGTAACTAGGAGAATTATGAGAAGAACTATATGAAATACGACTAAAAAGATCTAATTTAACCCTTTTTTTGGAGAACATGTTCTCCAAGGAGAGTTAGAACAGAGTAGGAGTATTTTACAGTCGAACTTGCCCAATTTTAGGAGTATTTTTGAATGATAAATAGGAGAATTATTTCTCATGAGAACTTTTAGGAGAAAATATAGGAGAATTGGAATGATAAATAGAGCCCTAAGTGTGGCAGTAGAATTTGTTATGCATGTCCCAGCATATGTCTGGGAAAACAATTTACCAGTCAAGTAACAGGCATGACTTTTGATATGGATTTTTACGCTAATTGTAGCTCTCAGTTTGTCGTTTATTTGTTGACATGCAATATTTGCCTCTGTCAATATGTTGGAAAAACAACAAGAATGGTCAGAACCAGGTTCAATGAACATGTGAGAGATGTCAAAAATAAAAAATAAAGATTCTACTATAGCAAACCATTTTTAATAATTTCCATTTTACACATATTGCTAAGTTGTCATTACAAATTATTGATGTAGCCAGACTCCCCCCTAGGGGAGGAGACAAAGCTAAAATTCTAGATAAATAAGAACTATACTGGATTCTCAAGTTACAACCCTTAAGTCCTTTTTGCATGAATAGAGAATGTGACATTAATTATTTTACTGATAATTATCTGACTTTTGATTATTTTGTCACATTTATTAAATCAGCTCTTACCAATGCTTAACAAAGGAAAGCTTACACATTTATTTATTATTTATTTAATAACTAATTTATTGTGTCAACTGTATTTGTTTTTTAATTCAACATGAATGTTTCTTTGCTGGGGTACTCATGAGTTTAAATATTCTTTCCTTCGCATATTGAAATTTATTGATGTAAAATATGTACTTTTTAAATATTTCTTAATATTCTTAAATATATGAGCACACCAGAGCATTCAGTATACAGTTCTTATACTGTTCATGTATAGTGTTTTATAAAATATATATACTGTATATTTTTCATGCATATAATTTTGTAAAGCACATATTACTGCTGTCTAAGGGTATTTTGGGTCATCTCTGCTTTTTATAGTAAGATTAAGCCGTTTAAATGTATTAATTCTGTGTTCAGTTGTTTGCACTTTGTTTTTAACCTTCCTTTTTGTATGATGATTATGAAGCGGTTAATACTGAGGCTTCCATCGTATAAATTGACCAGGTTTCTACAGAGACCTTAGTCTATGACTAAGCGCCTGTAGGGGGCGTGAAACGCATCAGACTGTTTAGCATACCGTTTGCCTGCCATGTCTGTCTATTTTTTTACATATTCCTAATAAATCTGAACCTTTAAACAAAGATTTGGGGAGTAGTGCCTGCCAGATTTCATACGTTTCTAATTGTTTTACGGACTGATCCCCTGTATGGGCTACGGCACGCCGAGCTATTACTGAGGATTAAAGTGTTACTATTTCAAAATCTCGGTACAAGGTAGCGGTTACTCTTGGAGGAGTTCATTTCCGGTTTACGGTGCATGCTGCTAGCTGCGTAGGTTTGTGTATACTCAACCTCCTCCCTATCCTCTCACCTTCTTCTACTTTATCCTCTTAGCTCACTGCCCCTCACATCCCAGCCCTTGCTCGCCCTCTCAGTTCCCTTATCCCTTGCACACAGCCTCCTCATCCTCTCATCTCCTCTCCCTCACATATAACTCCTGCTCACCCACCAACCCCATACTAACACATTTCTCTAATGGCATTAGCTATACTGTCACAAAAGTTAAAAAATGAGTTTTTTTTAAAGTATATATTTCTGCACAAACTAAATATATGCACGTAAAATGTGTACCAAACGTGCTCACGTTTGTTATAGTATATTCGCAATATAAGAAGTAAAACATATTAAGTACAGTGGGAACTTTAACAATAGTGATCACATACAGTATATAGTGAAAATATAGACATTCCATGGGAGAATTATGGGCGTCCCTTGGGAGTAACCTGCATTTTAACAGGAAAACATTGCTGAGAGTTTCTAATTTTAATAGGACTATCCTCCTTGTTAGGTGCACTAATAATTCGAAAAATTCAAATCTATATATTTGTAATAGTATTTCTAATACTTTCTTTAAATGTAATATTCGAATTATGCAATATTCAAAATAGAAACATTCGAATTGATACATTTGTATCTATTATGTATCAATTTTCTAAATTACAATTACATCAGGTTACAAGTTATGAGTTTTCTGCGTGCAATGTGGTCTTTTCGCAATCAATTTCCATTGCGCAGGTATTACAAGTCTTGAAAAATTGCAATTGCGCATGCACATTCGCCTTTTACGCAGCAATCCTTTCCACGCTCGAAGAGCTTTAGATAACAGTTGCGCAACATAAAAGTTTCACAAAACACTTCAGAAATACATTACAGAGTACAGTTACACTCATATTAAAACTGTGTATTAAATATTATTTTAAAAAATATTGCACACAAAAGTTATAAGGGCTCAAACATACGAGATCTCAGGAGTTAGAAAAAAAAAGCAGGTGCAGGGATTTTACACTTACATACACACACATACATAGAGAAACATGGATTTATATTTATACAGATATGTTTAACTGTGGAGATAATGAAAATACTTTACATTACAATCTTATGCACATTAAACAATATTTCAGAGGGATTTTCAAAGAGATATTCACCTATAGATCTTGAGATATCTAGATATATACTGTATACAATCATATCTCGCTATATATAGATATATCTGTCCAAACATTATCACATATATAGAGAAATATTTATTTATCAATAAATAGAACATATTCCATTACGAAAACATTGTCACATTTGCATTTTCATATTCACTTTTCGAGGACAATAGGCTTTGAGCAACATATTAGGGTTTTTGTGTATTTTTTTGTCTATTTGTCTTCGTTGACTTCTATGGGTAATACGTGAACGCGCATGTGATTTGGCTGTGTGGATTACCCGGCTTAACATGCACACAAAATTAGTTATTTTGCAACATGTAATAGCTGCGCAACCCCAAGTGCGAAAAATCCATGACGTGCGCTGTTTTCGCAACTGATTTGCCGCGCGACTTGTAATCTTGCCCACTGTGTGCAGAAACACATATATTTATATATATATTTATTATATATAGTTGTGCCTTCTCCAGCTCTTTATCCAGTACAGTCTAAACACAACCATAGTAAACACATTAAAGTTTCAGATGAGAGTATGCTTATACCCAGCTGATAGACCCCTTATGTGAGTAATTTCTCTTTAGGCCATTAGCAGTCTAAGAATAAAGGGCGCGATCCGATATAGATCGTAGTTTGCGGCGCAAGCGAGGGAACCCGCGTCGCCCGCAGTTTCAACTCGCAACTCGAGCTATCCCATATACGGCACCGTCAGATGCTAATGTACCGTAAATCGGATAAACCAGCGATGTCCAGAAATCTGCACAAGTACAAATTTCTGGCGTCGCCAGTGACTTGCGGCACGTTAGAAACTGCCGGCGCCTACAAAACCTGACTAAAGTCTAAATCACCCGCACTGTCTAACACGCCTCCCTAACATAGCCCGACACGTCTAACCCTCTATCCGCTATCTCCCCTCACTATCCTAACAATAACAATGTATTAACCCCTAAACCGCCGCTACCTAATAAAGTTATTAACCCCTAAACCGCCGCCAGCTATATTAAATCTATAACCCCCTAAAGTGAGCCCCTAACACCGCCGCCATCTACCTTACCTACCCCCTAAAGTGAGCCCCTAACACCGCCGCCATCTACCTTACCTACCCCCTAAAGTGAGCCCCTACCCCGCCGCTATCTATTTTAAAATTATTAACCCCTAATCTAATCCCCCTACCCCGCCGCCATCTATATTAAATTATTTAACCCCTAAAATACTAAACTATCCCTACCACTAAACCTAAGTCTAACCCTACAAATAGCCCTGAAAAGGGCTTTTTGCGTGGCATTGCCCCAAAGTAACAGCTCTTTTGCCAGCCCTTAAAAGGGCTTTTTGCGGGGCATGCCCCAAAGAATTCAGCTCTTTTGCCAGCCCTTAAAAGGGCTTTTGGCGGGGCTTTGTCACAAAGTAAACTGCTCTTTTGCCTACAATCTACATCCCCCTACACCGCGGCCACCTATAATAAATGTATTAACCCCTAATCTAATCCCCCTACACTGCCGCCAGCTATATTAACTATATTAACCCTAATTATATTAGGGTTAATATAGTTAATATCGTTATTATATTATATATATATGAAGTATAATAACCCTATCTAACTCTAACATCCCTAACTAAAACTCTTATTAAAATAAATCTAATATTAATATTATTAATTAAAATATTCCTATTTAAATCTAAATACTTACCTATAAAATAAACCCTAAGATAGCTACAATATAATTAATAATTACATTGTAGCTATGTTAGGGTTTATATTTATTTTACAGGTAAATTGTTAATTATTTTAACTAGGTATAATAGCTATTAAATAGTTATGAACTATGTAATAGCTACCTAGTTAAAATAATTACCCAATTACCTGTAAAATAAATCCTAACCTAAGTTACAAATACACCTACACTATCAATAAATTAAAAAAACTACAAATATCTATCTAAAAATACAATTAAATAAACTAAACTAAATTACAAAAAAAACAAACACTAAATTACAAAAAATAAAAAAAAAGATTACAAGATTTTTAAGCTAATTACACCTATTCTAAGCCCCCTAATAAAATAATAAAGCCCCCCAAAATAAAAAAATTTCCCTACCCTATTCTAAATTAAAAAAAGTTCAAAGCTCTTTCACCTTACCAGCCCTTAAAAGGGCCTTTTGTGGGGGCATGCCCCAAAGAAAACTGCTCTTTTGCCTGAAAAAAAAACACAATACCACCCCCCAACATTACAACCCACCACCCACATACCCCTAATCTAACCCAAACCCCCCTTAAATAAACCTAACACTACCCCCCTGAAGATCTCCCTACCTTGTCTTCACCACCGGGCCGAACTCCTCATCCGATCCGGGCGATGTCTATCCAAGCGGTAAAGAAGAGGTCTTCATCCCAGCGATGTCTTTATCCAAGCGGCAGCAAAGTCTTCTTCCATCGGGCAGAATCTTCCATCAAGCGGCATCTTGAATCTTCTCTCCACCGACGCGGAGCATCCATCCCGGCCGACGACTGAACGACGAATGAGGTACCTTTAAATGACGTCATCCAAGATGGCGTCCGTCGAATTCCGATTGGCTGATAGGATTCTATCAGCCAATCGGAATTAAGGTAGAAAAATCTGATTGGCTGATTGAATCAGCCGATCAGATTCAAGTTCAATCCGATTGGCTGAACCAATCAGCCAATCAGATTGAGCTTGCATTTTATTGGCTGATCGGAACAGCCAATAGAACGCAAGCTCAATCTGATTGGCTGATTGGTTCAGCCAATCGGATTGAACTTGAATCTAATTGGCTGATTCAATCAGCCAATCAGATTTTTCTACCTTAATTCCGATTGGCTGATAGAATCCTATCAGCCAATCGGAATTCGACGGACGCCATCTTGGATGACGTCATTTAAAGGTACCTCATTCGTCGTTCAGTCGTCGGCCGGGATGGATGCTCCGCGTCGGTGGAGAGAAGATTCAAGATGCCACTTGATGGAAGATTCTGCCCGATGGAAGAAGACTTTGCTGCCGCTTGGATAAAGACATCGCTGGGATGAAGACCTCTTCTTTACCGCTTGGATAGACATCGCCCGGATCGGATGAGGAGTTCGGCCCGGTGGTGAAGACAAGGTAGGGAGATCTTCAGGGGGGTAGTGTTAGGTTTATTTAAGGGGGGTTTGGGTTAGATTAGGGGTATGTGGGTGGTGGGTTGTAATGTTGGGGGGTGGTATTGTGTTTTTTTTTTCAGGCAAAAGAGCAGTGTTCTTTGGGGCATGCCCCCACAAAATGCCCTTTTAAGGGCTGGTAAGGTAAAAGAGCTTTGAACTTTTTTTAATTTAGAATAGGGTAGGGAATTTTTTTTATTTTGGGGGGCTTTATTATTTTATTAGGGGGCTTAGAATAGGTGTAATTAGCTTAAAAATCTTGTAATCTTTTTTTTATTTTTTGTAATTTAGTGTTTTTTTTTTTTTGTAATTTAGTTTAGTTTATTTAATTGTATTTTTAGATAGATATTTGTAGTTTATTTAATTTATTGATAGTGTAGGTGTATTTGTAACTTAGGTTAGGATTTATTTTACAGGTAATTGGGTAATTATTTTAACTAGGTAGCTCTTAAATAGTTCATAACTATTTAATAGCTATTATACCTAGTTAAAGTAATTAACAATTTACCTGTAAAATAAATATAAACCCTAACATAGCTACAATGTAATTATTAATTATATTGTAGCTATCTTAGGGTTTATTTTATAGGTAAGTATTTAGATTTAAATAGGAATATTTTAGTTTATAATATGAATTAGATTTATTTAATAAGAATTTAGTTAGGGGTGTTAGGGTTAGATAGAGTTAATATAGTTAATATAAATACTATAGTAACTATATTAACTATATTAACCCTAATATAATTAGGGTTAATATAGTTAATATATATAAAATGTAATAACTATATTAACTATAATATACTTAGGGTTAATATAGATAATATAGCTGGCGGTGGGGTAGGTAGATTAAATTTGGGGTTAATAATTTTAATATAGATGGCGGCGGTATAAGGGGCTTACATTAGGGGTTAATACCATTAATATATGTGGTGGCGGTGTAGGGAGGGCAGGTTATAGGGCAAAAGAGCTGTTTACTTTGGGGCAAAGCCCTGCAAAAGGCCCTTTTAAGGGCTGGTAATAGAGATAATTATTTTAGGGGGATTAGATTAGGGGTTAATAATATTAATATAGCTGGCGGCGGTATAGGGGGATTAGATTATGGGGTTAATAATTTTTATATAGGTGGCGGCGGTGTAAGGGGTCAGATTAGGGGATAGATAAGGTAGATGGCGGTGGTGTAAGGGGTTCACATTAGGGGATAGATCAGTTAGATGGTGGCGGTTTTAGGGGCTCACAGTAGGGGGTTAGTTTATGTAGATGGCGGCGGTTTAGGGGTTAAATACTTTATTAGGGATTGCGGCGGGGGATCGCGGTTGACAGGGAGATAGACATTGCGCATGCGTTAGGTGTTAGGTTTATTTAGCAGCCAGTTTAGGGAGTTACGGGGCTCCAATACTCAGCGTAAGGCTTCTTACGGCTGCTTTTTGTGGCGAGGTGAAAATGGAGTAAGATTTCTCCATTTTCGCCACGTAAGTCCTTACGCTGTATATTGGATACCAAACTGCGCGGGTTTGGTATACCTGCCTATGGCCCAAAAAACTACGGGCGACGGCAGAAATATACGCGCGTAACTTCTAGGTTACGCCGTATATAGGATACCAAACCCGCGCAAATATTGGCGTCGCCAGCTTTTGTGGGCGACGATTTTTAAATGATAGCTTTTTAGCTAACTATCTTTTACTATGCTGTTTATACTTTCTATAATAAATAATGAAAATTCAATTCAAAATTCCATCCCTACAAATTACAGGACCTTTTTGAAACTCAAATACAAAAGAAGATCTACAGAAACTCTTCAATGTGTTCATGATTCTTAGACATGTATGAATAAGCAACTTGAATTTTCTGTATTTTTTATTATCCTGTAATATCGTGAATCTCTAAATAAAGTTGTTTAAACAAAAAAAAGATATTTAAATAACTAATACATCTATAATATGATGTATTATTTTGCAACTTGAACTTATTGTTACAGTTCATCTAGTTACAAAAAAAATGACTTACAGAATATTTTAGAGAACTCTGGCAGTGCTAATTCAAATTCACACAAGTCCCAAAGTGTTCCTAATAGGAAAATACCAACTCTATTAAATGTCATTTTATAAGACCTCTGAGGAAACCTCTTAGACGTTTAAGAAATGTTGTCTGGAAGTTTCCTGAAGTGAGTACTGTTCAGCAGAAATGACAGACAGGAGCAGAAAGAAGATTCTAGAAACACAGTATGGTTCTTATTGTACCCTGCATGGCTTTTTATTACTTGTACAATTAAAAAGTCATTAAACTCACAAAAATGTCTTTTGTGCATATGAAAAAGAATTGTGTAAACATACAAAAACAGTTCTAATACGGAAAGGGAAAACTTACTGTTCAAAACATACTATAGAAGTTAATCATTTTATATTAAATTGATAGGGACATGGCATCCAAAAATGTTACTTCAAGACTCCGACAAAGCATATAATTTAAAAAAAAGTTTCTAATATATTTCTATTCTCAAACTTGCTTTGTTCTCATGGTATTATTTGTTGAAGAGCATACTCATAGGTATTGTGCATGTGTATGGTACATTCAATGACAGCAGTTTGTGTAAACACTGCTGCCGTTTAGAGCTCTTGCAAATGTATAACCTTGTTAAAAGTATTCTTTTAAAACTGATGCCATGTAGTGTTGATGTTTTTTTTAAACTAAGGATAACAAGAGAACAAAGTACTTTTTTTTTTTTTTTTTAAATGATATACTCTGGATCATGAAAGTAAAATTATGGTTTTCATGTCCCTCTCATTTAACAGTATATTAGGTTTATGAGGATCCTTTTTGGAAATTGGTATGAATAAACCGAATATGCAAAAATATATATTTTTTAAAGCAGCTTTAAAACAAAACAATATATTTGCTTCAAACTTTTTTATTTCTTTATTTTGTTGTTGTTAAGATTGCCACCATGTGCAGGAGCCCAGTACTGTTATCTGTTCTTACAAAGGCACTGATTAATGGGTATTCTCCATTCACCATATTCTAATCTAATGTAAGCAAGCGATTAATATGGGGTGATCGCTCATAGGGGCTGATTTATCAATGTCTGTCCGACATGACACGCTGTAGCGTATCATGTCCGACAGACATCGCTGAATGCCAACAGCATATGCTGTCGGCATTTAACATTGCACAAGCAGTTCTGGTGAACTGCTAGTGCAATGCCGCCCCTGCAGATTCGAGGCCAATCGGCAGGGGGTGTCAATCAACCCAATCATATACGATCATGCAGATTGATGTCCACAGCCTCAGAGGCAGCGGGCCAGTTAAGGAGCAGTGTTCTTAAGACCGCTGCTTAATAACTGCTGTTTCCGGCAAGCCTCAAGGCTCGCGCGGAAACAGAGGCATCAGGGGCCGTTCAGCCTTGATAAATTGGCCCCATTAAGTCTGAAAACATGTGGGCAGAGTCGTGGGTGTTCAGTGTTTGGGGAGTCTATGCAGATGGTGGTAGGGTCATGGATTTTCCGTGGATGTGGATGAGCAATGCCAGGGTGTTATTGAGCTGTTATGGGTGTGGCTACTCAGGAAGAAACAGTGAAGGGAGGGTTTATTCTCTTCTTCCTCATCATTTCAGCTGGAGTGCAACCTGAAAGATTGAGGTGGCTTTGCACCTCAGTAGAACCGCTACTTTCTCACAGTAGTGTGCTTGGAGTTTTTAATTTACCATTTTCACTTTGTATTTTCAATATAATTTTTAAACTGCTTATTTTATTTAGTGGTAAACTATAATACACAGCGTGAGTCACACCTGCACATACAGAAGTATAGAGTTAAGCTCCTGAGTGAGATAAACAGATCTCAAAGTAAAAGATAATCTTGCCTGGGCTGTGAGCTTTTGAGAATCTGATCCATAAAGAGAAACCAAAACAAATAAATGTGAGACAAAAAGGATGTAATAGTAGCTACACTCTGTATGTGTGTGGAATCTTTTGCATATATGCACTCACTATTGATGCATGCAAACAGGTAAATATCTATGCTGTGCCTATATGTTGTATATGTAGATGTGCCTAGTAGGTGTGCATATTATATTGTGTGTACATGCACCTGAGCTAAGATATGCATGCACCAACACACCTGTGTGCATATCAATGCACCCAATAAATGTATATGTGAATGTTTGTGTTCATAGAGAGTGCCAATAGGAGTGCACATGATATAGTGTGTGCATACACACTATACACATTTGCAGTTCATAAAACATATGTGTTTGCACTTAATTAATGCGTAAGTCACAGAATGCAGGCATGTAGGTTTACATATATATATATGTTACTGTATAATTGTGTATTGCATGTACATATAAGTGTATGTATAGGGTGACCATATTGCTGCTTTAAAAAGGGACACATATGAAAAATACATGTGTCAGGGCTGTTTTTAGGGCTGTTTAAAGAAATGTTTTGTATAAGAACCCTGACATGTGTATTTTTCATATGTGTTCCTTCTTAAAGCGGCAATATGGTCAGCCTATGTATGTATACATGTTTGTGTGTGTCTTTGTATACATCCTTTGCACCAAACATCCATATTTCCTAGTTCATAACACTGGTGTATGATGAGGGACCCCAAAAAATACTTTAGTGGTCCTAATGAACTAAAATGTGGGCAGCTGTGCTAAGCCCCATGGATCACCCTGTGTGATGAGTGCCTCCACCTGCCTTGTTAATGAGACACACTTCCTTCAGGGAATGACAACATCACAAGCACTGAAGTCTGCACAATGACACAAACTGGTCAAAAAACCTGGAGCACATGCTAGAGAGATACAGCGACACCTGCTGCTCTTAAAGGGACATTCCAGACAAAATGTAATTCATCTATGTGCATTTACATTTTCACTGGAATGTCTCTTTAAGGTGAACTGCACCACACACAGATTTTTGCTTCCACAGGGAAACTACACTAGATTGTAAAGTGCTTTGTTAGCCACTCATGAAACTGCAGCTCATAGGTGCTCAGCAACGCTTTTTGCAAGATAGACTGGAGGTCGGAATATCACATCGCCTTCTGCTTCCATGTGATTCCACATCACATATTTATTAAATATAAACTGCTGGCACTGTATTAGGGGACTGTAACATTTAACTGTCAAAACCAGGACATTTGTCTGATGGGGTCTGAAAAAAATGGGACTGTCTTGGTAATACCGGAATGCCGCTGTCGCCCTGCATATATTAATTGTCCTTATCACCTTTACTGGAAGTATAATCAGTTAATCATCTTCCCTTTATGTAAACAAGTAATCCCACAAATTACTACCAAACCTACCACCCCGAACCTGAGATTATGACCCCTCTTTCTATTGTTACTTTTTTGAGAACATTTCTTTCAGTATTTTTTAATCCCTTAATATAATGGAAGGTTTCTATAATGTCACATCTCTCCCTTCCCTAAGCAAAACATATTAAAGACTTAGGGAATGGAAGGGAGAGATGTGACATTATAGAAACCTTCCATTATATTAAGATTATATTAAGAGAAAAATAAACATATTGAAAAATAAAAAATAACAAATGAATGCATTTCCAGTTGTACAGAATGTGGATGTTACAAGTACTCATGATGCAGCTTTGTGATTTTATATATATATATATGCGCATAGGTCAAGTATCTATATATAATGCCACTGGTAGTAACCTCAGCAATACATTGTATTACCTAGCATGTGAGGTTTAGATGACAACATGCCACTCAGCCACTTATTTATATTAACTTAGGTGAAAAGAAATACTATTTACAATGCACGTGATTCGCATAAAGTGTTTTCATGTTGTGAGTGCAGGTCCATTTATATCAGTGATAGTCAATTGGTGGCCCAGGAGTCTCATGCTGCCCTCTGCACTAATGTTTGTGGTGCCAGAGAAAAAGTAGAACTGAGAATATGAGCCTAGATGTTTGTGATCCCAAGAAAAGCTGAACTAAAAACGTGTACTTTGTGGGCTTCTGGTTAGTGGGGAAAACGCAAATGAGACATCTGAAGGGGATATCCTAAGGTAGAGGGCGCCCTGAAGCATTACAGGAATCTGGCCCTGCAGCACTGGACTTTTTTAGGAAATATATTATTTGTGTGTTTTATGCTCTTAAGGCTCCTAAAATATTGAACTGTGTCCCCAATTTATTAAGAAGTTACCCCACACTGTTTTATATTATAATCAAAAGTTAAAGGGACATGAAACACAATTTTTTTTCTTTCGTGAATCAGATAGAGCATTTAATTTTAAATAACTTTCTACTTTCCTTCTATTATCTAATTCTCTTAGTTCTCTTGATATCTTTTGTTAAAAAACATGGACGTACGCTCAGGAGTGTTCACATGTCTGGAGGACTATAGGGCAGCAGTGTTGCAAGAATGTCATTAATTTGCAAGAGCACTAGATGGCAGCATAATATCCTGTCGTGTACGGCACTTGCATCAAAGATAGAGGAAAACCAATGGTGCTACTTATGTTGTAAATAACCCTTTTTAATACCCTTTAATCTTAAAGATACGGCTAACAGTATTTAGTCTTTAATAGGGATAGAGGTGCTATGTAGTGGTTACGACTTACGGCGTGTGTTTAAGCCAGTTAGCTTAAGTATCTGCACAGAAACTGATTTGCAGCGATGGTTCTGCATCAGATAGAGAATCCGGTTAATATCTCTGCCATCCTGTTGTTTACAGTGTTAGGATCGTATATGGTTAATGAATACTGACGTAAGGCAATTTCGAATAGCAAAATTGTTGCAATCTTAACATGTAACAGATGATAACAAGGTTGGATTGAATAGTATGTTAACCTAACACGCTATAAAAAGCGGACATTACAGTGGTGCGCTCACCCTTTGAAAAAGCTGTTCAGGTGAAACATGTTAGGGATGTTAGGGTACTGGTGAGGAGTCCTAGGAGCTCCTGTGTTTTAGTTTGCCTTAGGCTACCTTATTATAATGCAGTGTATTTACTAATATACGGCTAGATTACGAGTTTTGCGTTATGAGCGGCTCGGTGCTAACTTGCAAGTTATTGTCACCGCTCACCTCCCTACAGCGCTGCTATTACAGGTTTTCAGGTTTTTACAAAATTGAGCTCCATATCGCACTCCAATACCAGCGCTGTGGTGAGCTGGTTTTACGTGCTTGTGCACGATTTTTCCATAGACATCAATGGGGATAGCCGGCTTAAAAAAGTCTAACACCTGCAATAAAGCAGTGTAAAGCTCCGTAAAGCAGCCCCATTGATTCCTATGGGGAAACTAAATTTATGTTTACACCTAACACCCTAACATAAACCCGAGTCTAAACATCCATAATCTGCCGCCCCCGACATCGCCAACACCTACCTACACTTATTAACCCCTAATCTGCCGCCCCCAACATCGCCGACACCTACATTACACTTATTAACCCCTAATATGCCGCCCCCAATGTCGCCGCCACCTACATTATACTTATTAACCCCTAATCTGCCGCCCCAATGTCGCCGCCACCTACATTATACTTATCAACCCCTAATCTGCTGCCCCCAATGTCGCCGCCACCTACATTATACTTATTAACCCCTAATCTGCTGCCCCCAATGTCGCCGCCACCTACATTACAGTTATTAACCCCTAATCTTCCGCCCCCAACATCACTGCCACTATACTAAAGTTATTAACCCCTAAGTTTAACCCTAACCCTAACACCCACTAACTTTAATGTAATTAAAATAAATCTAAATAAAACCTACTATTAATTCCTAAATAATTCCTATTTAAAACTAAATACTTACCTATAAAATAAACCCTAAGCTAGCTACAATATAACTAATCATTACATTATATCTAGCTTAGGTTTTATTTTTATTTCACAGGCAAGTTTGTATTTATTTTAACTAGGTAGACTTTTTAGTTAACAGTTATTAACTATTTACTAACTACCTAGCTAAAATAAATACAAATTTTCCTGTAAAATAAAACCTAACCTGCCTTACACTAAAACCAAACCTTACACTACAACTAAATAAATTACATTTATTAAATACAATTAACTAAATTACAAAAGCAAACACTAAATTACACACAATAAAAAATAAATTATCAAATATTTAAACTAATTACACCTAATCTATCTATCAAAATAAACCCCCCCCCCAAAAATAAAAACAAACCCTAGCCTAAACTAAACTGCCAATAGCCCTTAAAAGGGCCTTTTGCAGGGCATTGCACCAAAGAAATCAGTTCTTTTACCTGTAAAAAAAAATACAAACACCACACCAACAGTAAAACCCACCACTCACACAACCAAACCCCCCAAATAAAATCCTAACTAAAAAAACCTAAGCTCCCCATTGCCCTGAAAAAGGCATTTGTATGAGCATTTAGCTCTTTTCCGCCCAAACCCTAAGCTAAAAATAAAACCCACCCAATAAACCCTTAAAAAAAAACAACACTAACCTCCGAAGATTCACTTACAGTTTTTGAAGACCCGACATCCATTCTCAACAAAGCCAGGAGAAGTCTTCATCCAAGCGGCAAGAAGTCGTCAACAAAGCGGGGAGAAGTCTTCATCCAAGCGGTAAGAAGTGGTCCTCCAGGCGGGCAGAAGTCTTCATCCAGAGGCATCTTCTATCTTCATCCATCCAGCGCGGAGCAGCTCCATCTTCAAGGCATCCAGCACAGAGCATCCTCTTCTTTTGATGGGCTACTGAAGAATGAAGGTTCCTTTAAGTGATGTCATCCAAGATGGCGTCCCTTGAATTCAGATTGGCTGATAGAATTCTATCAGCCAATCGTAATTAAAGGTGAAAAAATCCTATTGGCTGATGCAATCAGCCAATAAGATTGAGCTCCAATCCTATTGGCTGATCCAATCAGCCAATAGGATTGAGCTTGCATTCTATTGGCTGTTCCAATCAGGATCAGCCAATCGGAATTAAAGGTGAAAAAATCCTATTGGCTGATGCATCGCAAACACTAAAATAAATTTATTAACCCCTAATCTGCCGCTCTGGACATCGCCGCCACTATAATAAACATATTAATCCCTAAATCGCTGCACTCTCGCCTTGCAAACAATAGTTAAATATTATTAACCCCTAATCTGCAGCCCCTAACATCGCCGCCATCTACCTACATTTATTAACCCCAAATCTTCCTCCCCCAACGTGGCCATAACTATATTACATTTATTAACCCCTAAACCTAACACCCCCTAACTTAAATATAATTAAAATAAATAAAAATTCCTATCATTAACTAAATAATTCCTATTTAAAACTAAATACTTACCTATAAAATAAACCCTAAGATAGCTACAATATAACTAATAGTTACATTGTAGCTAGCTTAGGGTTTATTTTTATTTTACAGGCAAGTTTGTATTTATTTTAACTAGGTAGAATAGTTACTAAATAGTTATTAACTATTTACTAACTACCTAGCTAAAATAAATACAAATTTACCTGTAAAATAAAACCTAACCTAAGTTACACTAACACCTAACCTTACACTACAATTAAATAAATTACCTAAATTAAATACATTTAACTAAATTAAATACAATTACTTAAATTACAACCCCCCCCCCCCCACTAAATTACACAAAATAAAAAACAAATTACAAGATATTTAAACTAATTACACAATCTAATAGCCCTATCAAAATAAAAAAAGCCCCTCCAAATAAAAAAAACCCTAGCCTAAACTAAACTTTGCATTGGCATTGCCCCAAAGAAATCAGCTCTTTTACCTGTAAAAAAAATGCAAACAACCCCCCAACAGTAAAACCCACCACCCACACAACCAACCCCCCAAATGAAACCCTAACTAAAAAAACCTAAGCTCCCCATTGCCCTGAAAAGGGCATTTGGATGGGCATTGCCCTTAAAAGGGCATTTAGCTCTATTGCAGCCCAAAGCCCTAACCTAAAAATAAAACCTACCCAATAAACCCTTAAAAAAACCTAACACTAACCCCTAAAGATCCACTTACAGTTTTGAAGACCGGACATCCATCCTCAACGAAGCGGTGACAATAACGTGCAAGTTAGCACCGCACCCCTCATAACACAAAACTCGTAATCTGGCCGTAAAATAGCTACAATGTAACTATTAGTTATATTGTAGCTAGCTTAGGGTTTATTTTATAGGTAAGTATTTAGTTTTAAATAGGAATTATAGGGTTAGGGGTTAATAACTTTAGTATAGTGGCGGCGACATTGGGGGCGGAAGATTAGGGGTTAATAAATGTAGGTAGGTGGCGGCGGATTAGGGGTTAATAATATTTAACTAGTGTTTGCGATGCGGGAGTACGGCGGTTTAGGGGTTAATATGTTTATTATAGTGGGGGCGATGTCCATAACGGCAGATTAGGGGTAAATAATTGTATTTTAGTGTTTGTGATGCAGGAGGGCCTCGGTTCAGGGGTGAATAGGTAGTTTATGGGTGTTAGTGTACTTTTTAGCACTTTAGTTATGAGTTTTATGCTACAGCTTTGTAGCGCAAAACCCATAACTACTGACTTTGTTTACGGTATGGATCTTGGCGGTATAGGCTGTATAGCTCACTTTTTAGCCTCCCAGGCAAACTCGTAATACCGGCGCTATAGAAGTCCCATTGAAAAAGGACTTTATGAAAGCTGCAGTAGTTACGTTGCTTTATGGCCAAAAAAGTGTGCGGTGCCCCTAAACCTGCAAGACTCGTAATAGCAGCGGTAGTGAAAACGCTGCTTTTTCACTCATACCGCAAAACTCGTAATCTAGCCGATAGTTACTTTAGACAGTTGGCACGTTCAACTATTTAGAGCCATCGCTGCAAATCAGTTTCTGTGCAGATACTTAAGCTAACTGGCTTAAACACACGCCGGAACATATAGCAGCTCCATTTGATGCTGCACTACTGCTAAATTAGTACTAACAGGATATGATTTAACAGGAATCTATAGTAGTTTAGCATGTGACGGCTGATGTTCAGAAAGCCTTTTTAACGATCTCACAGCCAACTATATCCTCTTAAACCACGCTTACAGCTATGTTATAAACCACTGGATAGCTATCTAAGAGTGGTTTTAATGTTCACTCTCTGATTTTAATTGTGTGTTTTTTCTAATAAAAGTTAATTTTTAAATTGAAGTCTAATCCCTCTACACATACATTGTTGTCAGTTCCCCCTTGCTCATTTCAATGTTGCTGCTGCAAGTTGTATACTGTTTTTATATTCAGTTTAAAGAATGCTATATGCCAATTAACCCATTGAGTGCTATATATGTAGTCTTTTTAAAGAGATAGGGGCTGAATTATCATGCTCCGAATGGAGCTTGAGGCCCCTGTTTCCACTCGAGCCTTTAGGCTCGCCGGAAACAGAAGTTTTGAAGCAACGGTCTAAAGACTGCTGCTCAATAACTTGTCCTCCTGTTCTGAGGCCGCGGACATCAATCTGCCCTATCCTATACGATCAGGCTGATTGATACCCCCTGCTAGCAGCCGATTGGCCGTGAATTTGCAGGGGCGGCATTGCACAAGCAGTTTACAAGAACTGCTTGTGCAATGATAAATGCAGACAGTGTATGCTGTCGGCATTTATCGATGTGCAGCGGACATAATACGCTACATTGTATCATGTCAGCTCACACTTTGATAAATTTGCCCCATTGGTCTCTTCACCTCTCTTTATATCTTTGTAAGGCATCAGACACTTGTCTGGGTATCTCTTCAACAAAGAATACCGAGAACAAAGTACATTTGATAATATAAGTAAATGGGAAACTTTTTTAAAAAATTGCATATTCTATCTCAATCACAAAAGAACATTTGTGGGTTTAACATCCCTTTAAATTCCCAATCAAATGTCAAAAAGCATGTTAATTCCAAAGCTACCCCCCACACACAAACCAAATAATTTATTATACCATTATATTATTAAATTCTATGGGGTTGGGAGCTTTAATTTTGGATTCTCATGTTTTTTTAATATTTACTTTTGAACATTTAGTCTCCTACATTTTTCTAGTAATAATGGTAACTGTGTTTGTGTAGCCTGACTTACACACACACATATATATATATATATATATATATATATATATATATATATATATTCTACTGAACACCACTATGGGTTCCGAATGGAGCTTGACGGCCCGTGTTTATTTATTATTATTCACTAAGTACTACCTTTTTCCACCACTTTATTGCCCCCTCCTTCTAAATTTTCACTTCCCACAACTACAACCATTCCATACAATATTTTTATTCAGCTCTGTAATTCTTTTTCAGAGAAAATAAAACTCCCTGGTCCCCAGAGTAAAAAATAAATATTTATACAGTATGTGCAGTTACAATGCACTGCAAGAAAAAATCTGATTCTGCACAATTTTAGAACAAAGAACAGTATAGCAAGCTGACACACGCACACAAACCGGCTTAGTTTTTTCTACCTTAATTCCGATTGGCTGATAGAATTCTATCAGCCAACCGGAATCTAAGGGACACCATCTTGGATGACGTCACTTAAAGAGATATTCATTACGAAAAAGCCGTCGCTTGAAGGGGATGCTCCGCGTCAGATGTCTTGAAGATGGACCCCCTCCACGCCAGAAGGATGAAGATAGAAGATGCCGTCTGGATGAAGACTTCTGCCCGTCTGGAGGACCACTACTGCCCATCTGGAGGACAACTTCTGCAGGCTTCGTTGAGGACATCTTGCCGCTTGGATAAAGACTTCTCCCGGTAAGTGGATCTTCGGGGGTTAGTGTTAGGATTTTTTTAAGGGTGTATTGGGTGGGTTTATTTTTTAGATTAGGGCTTTGGGCTGCAAAAGAGCTAAATGCCCTTTAAAGAGCAATGCCCATCCAAATGCCCTTTTCAGGGCAATGGGGAGCTTAGTTTTTTTGAGTTAGTATTTTATTTGGGGGGTTGGTTGTGTGAGTGGTGGGTTTTACTGTTGGGGGGGTTGTTTGAGCTGATTTCTTTTGGGCAATGCCCTGCAAAAGGCCCTTTTAAGGGCTATTGATAGTTTAGTTTAGGCTAGGGTTTATTTTTATTTTGGGGGGGCTTTTTTTATTTTGATAGGGCTATTAGATTAGGTGTAATTAGTTTAAAGATCTGTAATTTGTTTTTTATTTTCTGTAATTTAGTGTTTGTTTTTTTGTAATTTAGCTAATTTAATTTATTTAATTGTATTTAATCTAGGGAATTTATTTAATTATAGTGTAGTGTTAGGTGTTAGTGTAACTTAGGTTTTATTTTACAGGTAAATTTTTATTTATTTTAGCTAGGTAGTTATTAAATAGTTAATAACTATTTAATAACTATTCTACCTAGTTAAAATAAATACAAACTTGCCTGTAAAATAAAAATAAACCCTAAGCTAGCTACTTCTAGGTAAGTATTTAGTTTTAAATAGGAATAATTTAGTTAATTATAGTAATTTTCTTTAGATTTATTTAAATTATATTTAAGTTAGGGGTGTTAGGGTTAGGGTTAGACTTAGATTTAGGGGTTAATACATCATACAATACAATATAGTGGCGGCGACATTGGGGACGCAGATTAGGGGTTAATAAGTATAATGTAGATGGTGGCGATGTTAGGGGCGGCAGATTAGGGGTTAATAATATTTAACTAGTGTTTGCGAGGCGGGAGTGCGGCGGTTTAGGGGTTAATAGGTAGTTTATGGGTGTTAGTGTACTTTTTAGCACTTTAGTTATGAGTTTTATGCTACAGCGTTTTTTTGTAGTAAAACTCTTAACTACTTACTTTAGAATGTTTTACGGATCTTGGAGGTAGAGGGTGTACCGCTCACTTTTTGGCCTCCCAGGACAGACTTGTAATACCGGCGCTATGGAAGTCCAATAGAAAAAAGGGTTTACATAAGTCAGTTTGCGGTAAGGCCAAAGAAGTGTGCGGTGCCCTTAAACCTGCAAGACTCGTAATAGCAGCGGGCGTAAAAAAGCAGCGTTAGGACCTGATAACGCTGCTTTTTTACCTTAACGCACAACTCGTAATCTAGCTGTAAGTTTGGTTCAATATAATCTTAAGCAGAAAGGCATAGTCTACATGACATTAAACTGGCATGATTCAGATAAAGCAGCAATTATAATAACCTCTATAATATTTTCCGATAATCATTGTTTGATTCCTTCTCTTGAACTGTTTTAGAATTTAAAGGTTTAAACCCATGATTTTAACACCTGTGTAGTATTGGTCTTGAAATAGAGACTCAAATCAGGAAACAATACACAGGTGTAGCACAAAAACTGGGCCAGCACTTGAAATTGCATCATTTGTGAATGCAAATAAATTAAAAATGAATAAGACATGTAAATATGTTTGCTCAAAAATATCAGAAATAAAACATATATATATACACAAGTATGTGCAAAGAGATAAGTACATATTTGAGCATTAATAATCATATAAAATGGAGTATAAAAAGTAAGATAGAAGCTCTATGCAAAAAAATATACAGTATCCCACAAAAGTGAGTACACCCCTCACATTTTTGTAAATATTTTATTATATCTTTTCATGTGACAACACTGAAGAAATGACACTTTGCTACTAAGCAAAGCAGTGAGTGTACAGCCTGTATAACAGTGTAAATTTGTTGTCCCCTCAAAATAACTCAACACACAGCCATTAATGTCTAAACCGTTGGCAACAAAAGTGAGTACACCCCTAAGTGGAAATATCCAAATTGGGCCCAATTAGCCATTTTCCCTCCCCGATGTCATGTGACTCAGTGTTACAAGGTCTCAGGTGTGAATGGGGAGCAGGTGTGTTAAATTTGGTGTTATCGCTCTCACACTCTCTCATACTGGTCACTGGAAGGTCAACATGGCACCTCATGGCAAAGAACTCCTCAGTAGCCACATCCCATTGTAAAGAGACTTTAAACATAAAATCAAGCTGCTTGTCTTGCGACTTGCAAGGGAACATGCATCTCTCATGCGTAGCCCAGTGACATAAACAGCAAACCAATTAGTCTTAGCAGCAGCACTGCACTTCTGGGAGTTAGGTGGTGATTGGTGGCTGCACATATATGCTATTTGTAATTGGCATACTCATTGAGGGAAAATTTACTATATGTCATATAGCATACGCAGTTAGCATTAAATGCTTATGCAATGACGCCCCCTGCTCACTGGCGGCCAATCGGTTGCTAGCAGGGGCTGTCAATCATCCCGATCGTATCGTGATGATTTCAATTTGCCACCTAAAAGGGACATTATACACTAGATTTTTATTTTTATAAATGTTTTGTAGATGGATCCATTTATATAGCCTAAACAGCTTTTTTTTTTTTTAAAAAAAAGTATAGTTTTGCTTATTTTTAAATAACATTGCGCTGATTTTCAGACTCCTAACTAACCCCCAAAGTTTTAGGAGAATACTGATGTATACCTACTCCAGCTTGCTCCTGTTTGTGTAAAGAGTCTTTTCCTATGCAGAGGAAGGGGGAGGGGTGAGCATCTGCTTTTTTTGCTATAGAACCACTTGCAGTGGGTGTTCCAGCTAATCTTTTCAACAGAGCTAAACTGGGAGCTTCTAAGTACGTTTTTAAACGGTTTTATACTGGATTTTTATATAAGTATCTGTGCATATTATTCTTTATAGTAGTGTCTATAGTGTCTAATACTTGCAGTTAAATGAAAATTGGTGTATACTGTCCCTTTAACTGCTGTTTTAGGAAAAAAGGGGTACCTTGCATTCAATCTTCATTGTGTGGCAGATGATCGCATGAAGACTGACGCTGCCGGGAGACCAATCCGCGCTTCACACCTTCTGGAAGATAGAAGATGGCCCGTGATGTATGAAGATGAATCTGCCTGGATGAAGACTTTGCTCCACCTGGAAGAAGATTAATGTCCGGACTTCAGGAATGGTGTGTACATTTTTTTGAGGGGGTTTTAGGTGGGATTTTTTTTAAATTCAAGCTTTTTTATTTTTTAATGGGCAGCAAAAGACTTTTTTTCAATTAAGAGCTGATTTCTTTAGGGCTATGCCATACAAAAGGCCCTGTTAAGGGCTACTGGTAATTTATTGTTAGATTAGGTAATTTAGTTTTTATTTTATATTTTATCTCTTTAAAATAGTAATGTTAGGTTTATTTATAGTTTAAGCATAGTTTTTTTATTTCAAAGGTAACTTTTTATTTATTTGAATGTAGTTAAATTGTAATTTAAAGTTAGGGGGTGTTAGGTTTAGGGGATAATAGTTTAATTTAGGTAGTCACAATGTGGGTGTTTGGTGGTTTTAGGGGTTTAGTTTAGTATTTGCAATGCGGAGGGGGGCAGCGGATTAGGGGTTAATAACTTTATTTAGTGTTGGTGATGTCCGGGCGGTGGTTTAGAGGTTAATAACTTTATTTAGTGTTTGCGATGTCGGGGGCGATGGTTTAGGGGTTAATTACTTTATTTAGTGTTGGCAATGTCAGGGGGCGGTGGATCAGGGGTATTTAGACTAGGGGTTTATGTTGGGGTGTTAGGTTTTAACATAACCTTCTTGTCTCCATAGACATCAATGGGGATTACATTATAGCGATCGCCATTCCGCAATCGCAGGTGTTAGTTTTTCTCGAACACTTTTTCACCATTGATGTCTATGGGAGAAAACATGCACAAGCACGTCAAGTCAGGACAACACAAGAGGGAGATTGTGTGACTGAAGATGATTTGTATAAAGAATTTTGTTGTACCAAATTATATCAAATTGTAAAATAAAGTGTCCCCCCCCCCCCCCAGTAACTACTGTATAACTTGTCTATTTCCTATGTAAAATTTGTTTTGATAAATTAGTCTCACTTATATTATTCAAAAAAAGTTGGTAACCATAGATAACTGCTAACAGAGCACTTACTCTGGTGAGCTGAGGACATTTTGAGGAAATATATATTCCTTTTTCATTTAAAGAATTTCATGTGATATTTTCTAGTCAGTTTTTTTTACAGATAAGTTGTGTAACTTTAAAGTGATTTTGCATATGGGTATTATGTCCCTTTAATACGGTTATAGTCACTGAGTCACTCAACCATTTACTCCTCTGTTGCACAAGTTGCAGTTCAATTATACTCTCTGGACTTGTCTCTTATCTTTAAAAGGCTGTTATTAATATCTTGACTCCTGACAGTCATTAAAACTTTAGAAGACAAGTCACATACCTGAGTGTTTTTACTGTACTGCAACCCTCATATACCTTAGTAAAAGTTACAATTATTGGGCACTAACTGTAACGTAAAACTCCTTTTTATTACAGAACCAATGGAAAAGATATGATCACTTTTCAAAGGCTGGTCGCATAATCTTCTCATCAAGCTTATTTTGTTACTGGGTTAGATTAAATGTTACTCGAATTCTCTCATGTTACTTCTCCATATATTGGTTACATGGGAAAACCCAGCAGTAAGATCAACCAAGAACATTATGTCTGGAATATAACTAGGAATTTGTTCCACCAGATTTAAGAAAAAAAAGACATCAAAAGCAGCCTTGTACAAAACACAGGATACAAGTGTCAACACTACAGTAACATCATAAAACTAGAATGTTTCACAGCTGCTTATTTCCCATACAATATTATTTCATCAATCTGTGGGCTTGGTGGGACTTGGATGCTATCTTGCTATCCATGGGCATCCACAGATTTTTCAATGTGGTTAGCAACAAAATAAAAAATAATAATATCAATGGCAACATGTGCAGTAGGAGAGAAAAGCTTGTTGTACGCATGATTCACGTTTAAAAATTATGGCTGATTAGATTCCATAGAGCATGTAAGGTGCAAAATTCTGGGGAGGAGGGCATTTGTACCCTCTTGCCAGCCTCATGGTGCCAGTGCTCTCTGGTTATTGACATTGGGTTACCAAATCTGACAATATAAATATGTGAAGTATTTCATTTAATAAACCCTCACATGACTGGAGATGATGAATCGAGCAGGCAAACTATGCTCTTGCCTAGAGCAGAGTGCACACATGTTGAAGGCACACAATTCCCCCAACGTTTTCATTCATGATTCAGACAGATCATATAAACAACTTTGTCATTTACTTCTATTATCTTATTGCTTTGTTCTCTTGGTATCCTTTACTGAAAAGCAAACACAGGAAGGCCCAGGAGTAGCAATGTATTCACTACTAGGTGCTAGCTGCTGATTGGTGGAAGAAAGCAAATTAGATAATAGAAGAAATCAAACAGTTGTTTAAAACTCTATGCTCTCTCTGAATAATGAAATTAAAATGTTGGGTTTCATGTCCCTTTATAGATTAGTTCTTATTAGGAATGTTATATGAATTAAGTGCTATTGCTGAGGAAGGAGACATACTAGTGTTGTCACCATTTTTGTGCCCATTTACAATACACTTTTTAAGGGGATATGGGTGTAAGCTTTCATGTTACCCATTCACATTATGTATAGAGGAGCGCACTGGGAATGTACAGTAGAGCAAAGCAATTTTTGTCACTGCTACAAACTTGACTTTGCCTGAACCTGATCTCTCACTTTATGCACCAGCACTGCAAGTACCAGGTGAGGTTATACCTGATGATATATCACTTTATGCACCAGCACTGAAAGCACCAGGTGAGGTTGTACCTGATGATATATCACTTTATTCACCACTACTGCAAGCACCAGGTGAGGTTGTACCTGATGATATATCACTTTATGCACCAGCACTGAAAGCACCAGGTGAGGTTGTACCTGATGATATATCACTTTATGCACCAGTACTGCAAGCACCAGGTGAGGTTGTACCTGATGATATATCACTTTATGCACCAGCACTGCAAGCACCAGGTGAGGCTATACCTGATAATATATCACTTTATGCACCAGTACTGCAAGCACCAGGTGAGGTTGTACCTGATTATATATCACCTTATGCACCAGCACTGCAAGCACCAGGCTAGGTTGTACCTGATTATATATCACTTTATGCACCAGCACTGCAAGCACCAGATGAGTCTGTACCTGATTATATATCACTTTATGCTTCAGCACTGCAAACATCATGTGAGGCTGTACCTGATGATATATCACTTTATTCACCAGTACCGCAGACACCTGGTGAGGCTGTACCTGATGATCTCTCACTTTATGCACCAGCACTGCAAGCACCAGGTGAGGTTGTACCTGATGATATATCACTTTATGCACCAGCACTGCAAGCACCAGGGGAGGTTGTACCTAATAATATATCACTTTATGCACCAGCACTGCAAGCACCAAGTAAGGTTGTACCTGATTGTATTTCACTTTATGCACCGGCACTGCAAGCACCAGGTGATTCTCTAACTGATGATATATCACTTTATGCACTGGAAACACCAGGTGATTCTGTAACTGATGATATATCACTTTATGCACCGGCACTGCAAGCACCAGGTGATTCTGTAACTGATGATATATCACTTTATGCACCAGCACTGCATGCACCAGGTGAGGCTGTACCTAATGATATATCACTTTATTCACCAGTACTGCAAGCACCAGGTGAAGTTGTACCTGATGATATATCACTTTATGCACCAGCACTGCAAGCACCATGTAAGGTTGTACCTGATTATGGGCTAGATTACAAGTGGAGTGCTAAATTATCCCACGCCCGCAAACATGCACATTTGCCCGTTTGCGGGCTCTCGCTAAATAACCAGCCATTACAAGTGTATGGTTATTGCTACCTCGAGCTTGTGGTAGCAATTAGCGCTCCAAAAATTAACCAGAGATTAGATCTCTGGTTAATTTTCTAAAAGTGCCCCAAATGCCCTAAAAATAGAGGGCATTAGAGTTTTTTATTAAAAAAATAAAAAAAATAAAAAAAAATAACTGCACTAGGCAGTTTTGGGGCTTTAAGTTGGTGGGAGTGGGGTGTTAAAAAAAGAAACAGCACTGAAAAAGTGCATTTACATTGCGGTCTATGGGAACTGTGTGCTCCCAGTAAATATATATGTATATGCTTATATACACATTTTAACAAGCTTATACATATATATTTACAAATTGCTGCCATCGCTGTGCTACTTAGCGCCTTCGCTGTGTGACGTTCTCATGCTGTGTGTCATGGCATGAGAACAAGACTCCCATTTGAGCCTATGAAAGCCCGGTCTTGTGAGCGCAATGTTTCCCAGCAATGCGAACGAGAGCTCTGCAAGCACTAGGTGTAAGTTGTACCTGATGATATATCACTTTATGCACCAGCACTGCAAACACCAGGTGATTCTGTACCTGCTTATATATAACTTTTTGTACCAGCACTGCAAACAGCAGGTGATTCTGTACCTAATGATATATCACTTTATGCACCAGCACTGCAAACACCAGGTGAGGCTGTACCTGATGCCAAATTTCTTTTATGCACCAGCACTGCAAGCACCTATGGCTCAATGATTGAAAGCTCTCTGGGCTGGCGAGATTATTAAAGAATGCTCGCCAGTCCTTTTATTTCCCTGGTGGCATGATCTAAAGCAGGGGTTTACCAACCTTTTGAACCTCAGGGACCACTAAACTCACAATTTTCCCGTGGACCACAAACATGAATTTTTTTTAAAAGGTACAAACCTCTATAATGTGTGTATGTATATATATATATATATATATATATATATATATACACACTCACATACTGTACATAACTAGTATAACCCATAGATAAGTTGACATATTATGTATATATTTACACATTTTTAAGAATTATTTTTTGGAATTAACTAACTGAATGACAGAACTGAGAAAATACTTCCAAATGATAGATGAGCTGGAAACAGAGAGGCAGAAAAAAGAATTATGTTTAAAAGGACCACAAGACTTCCAAGCTACTTCCCGAGTTAGGAATTATTCAAAACTACTTATGATCATGGACAGACATTGGAGTCATAAATTAAGTTTATATCAGAAAGCTCTCAATATGGATGTGAGCTAACCACAACTGATTACTGGCAATTACTATAATACTGGTGGGATATGGCTGATCTGCTCGATGGCAATTACTGGAATACAGGTGGAATGGCATTGTGCGCGGGAAAGTTATTAGAATGAAAAATAATTAATATTTAATTAAAAAAAAAAAGAAGATGGAGGGGAGGAAGACAAACAGTGATATAAGTCCATCTGAAGGAATTAGGAAAACTACTACAAAGAGACAGGTAAAGGGAAGAAAATAAATTAAATATAAGAGAGAATTTTTTTTTATAATTTTCGTTTTTTATATACTTCATTTCCACTATTCAAGCCAAGACTATACCAACTTCTGCTGGCTTTAAAATTGAAGCATCTTCCTCTGAGCACTGCGCCGGGCGGGAGGAGTTAAAATTACAATTTAGCTACACAAGTTGTGCAGTATTATGTAACGTGCGTAGGAAGATTGTAATTTAACTCCTCTTCCGTCGGTTTTCACTGATGTCCAGCCAGGCACCGTAGGGAGTTGCGGTGCAACGGGGGTGACACTATTAGAGGAGATTAATTCCTGCTTTATGGTGTCACTGACCATACACATCTTCTCACGGACCACCGGTGGTCCGCGGACCACCGGTTGGCGACTGCTGATCTAAAGCCCCTTTTTACCCTGAAAACAGAGTATTTCGGTATGAGGCGTATACTGCATTTTCGTAAGAAAAATGCACAATAAAATTTGTATTTCAGTACACTGGATGTCCAAAAATCACACAGAATTTTGGACTTATAAGTCCAAAATACAAAGCGTAACTGTTGTTTTTTCATAAAATAGGCTTAAAATGGGAGTATATAAAATTGTCTCTCTAATCCCAGTGTAATTCTGTAAAAATTTTCGCACAGCGGATCTCACAGTTTTTTCTCACAAACTAAAAGGGGTCAAGCTTTTCTCAAAACACTCAAAATACTTATAACCCTAATAGAAAAAAAAACACATGCATACGGAAATGTAGGTGAATATAAGATGCTATATGCAGAAAGCAGCGTAATGTATTTTATATTGGCTGCAGGATTTAATTTTGAAAGTGCGTCCCCTGCTCACTGCTAACTTTGCTCTATGGAGCAAAGTGTCCCTTTTCAGCAAGCTCCACTATCTTGCCACTCGCAGGGACTGCTCCCTTTTTACGTTCTTTCCACCTGCAGCCGCAGCGAAGGCCCACGAGAAAAACCACGTCAGATCTGGCAAAGTTTAGATCATCGGACCCAGAGAGTGATAAATAGACGTGCATTCTGCACTAATAAAAAGCTAGTATGCATTAGCATTGTATACATTCAGCATATGCCTCGGTGTAAACTAGCTGATATAGCCCCCTCAGCTTTTGGGCCTTAGTGCCACTGCTGCTTGCCCCACCATAAATATACTAATTTGTTTCCTCATATGTCTGAATTTAGTTTTTTTGCTTTTTTTATACAGCTAGCTACATATGGTTCACAAATTAAGAATACAGTGTTAAAAATTCATCAAGTATGGAAACAACCATAATAGATATTACACAAGCAAGGTCCAAAAATGTCCATGCAATTTTCAATATTTTTTTTTTTTTATTGAAAGCATTTTAAAAATAATTGGTTAATATTGAATGAGTAGCACAATATATAAAAGGCATCCACATTTTTCAAGATCAGAGCTTACAAGACACAGGGGATGCAGAAAAACTCCACAAATTAAGGGAGAAGTTGCACAATAAATATATTAATCTCTAAATTCCCTCTATGAGAATAGTGCAGCTTTGCCCAGAGTCCAGCCCCCCCCCCACCCACCCCCCATGTTCACTGGGTGGCTGAACATCAACACCTCCATCCTAGGCTGATGGCAGGTGTCCAGCAGTAATGGAGCGAGGGGGCAGCGGGAAGAGGAGGGGGAGGCAGGTACCCTTGCTCTGGCAATCAATCAGTCAGTCATATCCAAGCACTGCCCTCTCTCTGCACACACTGCTTGCAAAACTGACTTCCCCAGGGACAGACAGGGAACTCTAGTCTAAAGCACAGTACTGAATCGTGCAATAGAGGAGATATTCCTTCACAGGGTTCTGGATTATAAAATATATTTACTTTCTGGGGGGACAAAAACAACTACTGAATTAACTGTTTCTCTTCATGGAGGTGAGTTTTCTGCTTGTGCATTCTGTAGCCAACTTTCTCTAAATTTCTGATTTTGAATTTATGCCCTTATACTTTAAAAAGGAGAATAGTTTAATAAACTAGTGGGAAAAATTGTTTGACACACGTCAGATGCAGGATAGTGAAGAAAACAAACCCAAGATCAGCTGCGTGTTGCAATCTCAATTGAGAAGCTTTAGCCGTCATAGGTAAAATGAGCTCTCTGTGTTTAACAGCAGAAACCAAAAGATCTTAATATTAGAGCTGGCAGCAGAGCTTCCAATTATATAAAAACAATAATCAGTTACCATTTTAAAAAGTACTTTCTGTCAGTAAGAATTAGCAGTTTCAGTGTCATAAAATGAAAACAAAAAAGAAATGGATGAATATTTAAATTATTAGCATTTCATTTGCATACGGTTGACACTAAGATACAAAATGAACATTCTCTGATTTTTGTCTCAGCCGTATGGAGAGTTTTGCTGCTGCTAGTAGAAGAATCTCGATTTGGCATTCAAAGTTTGCAATAAATAATAAAAACAATGTTTCTAGTGCTTTTATCACCTTTATTTCATTCTCATGTTATATATTTTTTTAGAGCATACCTAGGTAGGCAGCCTGCACTGTTTTAAGTAGTACATGATAGCAAACACTGCTGCTATCTAATGATCTATATACCACTGTTCTTGTCAAACTTGTGCTATATGATGCCCCAGACACATGAATGCTCCTAAGCTTACTTAACTGATTTTCAAATGTACGAAGTGAATTTGTTAATAGAAGCGAACTGGAAACTGTTTTGAAAATGGTTTGCTCTGTCTGAGCCACAAAATAAATATTTTGGCTTTCATGTCTAATAAAAATTCAGATCTATTTATGAAAATAATGCATTGATAGAGTTCCACCTGTACCTATAGCTATGATTCATATTATTTAGTATTCTCTGTCTCAGCAGCAAGAAGAACATTATTAAAGGGATATTCCAGTCAAAATTGGAAACCACATGGGTGCATTTCAGTTTTGAACAGAAGAAATTTTGTAATATACATTCATAAGCAAAAATGCTTCTAGTAAAAGCTATAACTGTTTCAAAAGTGTATATAAGTATGCAACGTGCACCAGCATTTTAAACACAGCACTTGCTCAGAGAGCCTTAGGTGCTTGTATCATCTGGTAATGACTCAATTTGTTAATTGCTGACATGATACAAGCCCCACTGGTGATCTTAGCAGCTGCATTATTTAAAATGTAGGTGCAGTGACAATATCTAGCTATGCTTCACATGCATGTGCACAGAAAAATTTTAACACTAAAACAGTTATAACTTTTACTAGAAGCATTTTTGGTAATAGATGTATATTGCAAATATGTTTCTATTCAAAGATGTAATAATCCTATGTGCATTTACATTTTGACTGGAATGTCCCTTTAAGACTATATGACTCTTAGAATCCGGCATAAAAATGCAGGTTTTGATTTAATTTTGCCCTGTTTCTTTACTAAATTAGTAAAGCTTTGATATATTTGTAATTGTTTGGAGTTAATGTCCATGAAAAGGTTTACCTGTTTGTTTTCCAGTGTAGCATATGTTTCCATATAGCTTTAAACATGACACTCAAAGTCTTATTGATATTTTGTATCAGGGATGGGGGAACCTTCGTTAATTTAAGAACAAATGAGCAAATGGGAAAGTAACGATACAAAAGTGATGCAAATTGTCTAGAAAGATAATAATATCTGGAGATGTTCCGATGTTGCAGGGTTCATTTTGTATTTATCATCTCCCTTCTTTATGTGACTTGTTATTAGTAGATGTTCTCTGGATATAAAATACAGTGACGTTAAGCTGACATTGCTCATCAAGACTGGAATCAGACAAACGTAGCTCTATCAGCAAGTGAAACTAAACTTCTGCAAAGGGATCTCTGTGTGAATACATGTACCTTTTTTATATATATTTTGAATAAATAAAATATGCTATGAAATTTGTCCTTTGGATGCTTAAAATATTATCTTTTTTATAATCTATCTATCTATCTATCTATCTATCTATCTCTCTGCCATCTATCAATCATCTATCTATCTAATCTACCTATCATCTATCTATCTATCTATCTATCTATCTATCTATCTATCTATCATCTATCTATCTTCTATCTATCTATTTATATATCATCTATTAACCATCAATTTATCTATCTTATATCTATCTAGCTATGTATTGTTATCATTTATCTCTATCTATCTATAATCTATCATCTATCTATATATCTATCTATCTATATCTATATCTATCTATCTATCTATCTATCTATCTATCTATCTATCATCTATATATCTATCTGTCTGTCTCTATCAATAAATCAATCAATCAGTCAATCTATCTATCTATCTATCTATCTATCATCTATTTATCTATCTATATAATATCTATCTAGCTATGTATCATTATCATTTATCTATCTATTTATCTATCTATCTATTTATCATCTATCATCTATCTATCTATCTATCTATCTATCTATCTATCTATCTATCTGCCTGTCTGTCTGTCTGTCTGTCTGTCTCTATCAATCTATCTATCTATCTATCTATCTATCAATCTATCATCTATCTATCTATCTATCCATCTGTCTATCTATCTATCTATCTATCTATCTATCTATCTATCTATCTATGTATGTGAAAAAATATATAACTATAGCTTGCCAGTCAGGGAGAAAACATGACTAGTCTGTAGGTACTAGTCCACTAAGTGTTAAAGACGAGCAAAAATCTAAATTTCAAAGTTTGTAGCAATTTTGTTATTAGTCCTGGGCTAGCAAACTCATATATGAAGGATTGCATTGTCAGTCAAGGATATCCATAATGATGATTTGGATACTGTTTAATCTATAGCCCACGCTTAAACGTGTCATTTCCTACTTGCTGGTACTGTATTAAATAGTGTTTGCTTTCAGTTGACAAGTTATTTCATTTGTCAAGCTTCACCCCCTATCACATCATGCTGTGTGCTTTTATAATAAAGCCTAAATAGGACATTGAACTTTAAGATCACAGATATAGGCATACCAATGGTAGGTTTAAAGGGATATCTGATATCTCAGCTAATTCATTTTCAAATCAAATTTACTTTGAGGGATATCACTGTAAAAAATCAGGTTTGGACTTAAAAGGGTAAATTGTTACTATGAAAATAGCTAGATACTAAAATATTCTATTACGCATGTATAATATATATTAGAATGTATGTACTACATTGAGAAATATATGCAAACAATATAAAAAAATAAGCATTTTAAACTGTCCTTTTATTAGAAAAATGTATATTATTTTACAATCAATGGACATACCAGTTAAAAACTCTCATAATTAAAAGGACATTAATTATTATATGCTGTATTTCATTAGAACACACGTAATTGTAAAACTCCTGACCCTGCAAGTCTATATGTTTAACCCCTTGCAAAAGGGATAGACATTTTTAAAGTCCCACTCGGGAGCCACAGAGAATTGCTTGTCAGTGATTGACAGGGTTATGTAACTGTGACTGCTGGTTGGTTAACTGACTGTCATTGCAAGGGAAAAGCAATTATCTGCTGCTCCTAAATTGTATTTTAACTATGTATTTAACCTCCATTGCAGGGGTTTAACACATAGACCTGCTGGTTAGTATCACTAAAATGAAATGCTCTAACACATTACAGCATGCAGTTTTCGTGCTACAATGTCCCTTTAAAGTTTTTATGAGGAATTGATTTTTGAACTTGATGTCCCTTTCAAAAAGAGGTAATAAATCCCCTGTGTGTTTTTATGTGAAGGATTATTTCTGTTTACATTTTGCTTACATTATGGGTTCCCATATATACTAATGCCTAAGCCAATGGTGATTTAAAATAATGCCAATTATTCTTGATTTATCAACCCCTATTTACTTATGCTCTTTTAAAAACTGATGGCTGAGAACCTATATTAAAGGGACATTAAACCCAATTTTTTTTCTTTCATGATTCAGATAGAGAATACCATTTTAAACAACTTTATATTTTACTTCTATTATCTAATTTGCTTCATTCTCTTGATATTCTTTCATGAAAAGCACATCTAGATAGGCTCAGTAGCTTCTGATTGGTGGCTGCACATAGATGCCTCATGTGATTGGCTCACCAATGTGCATTGCTATTTATTTAACAAAGGATATCTAAAGATTGCAGCAAATTAGATAATAGAAGTAAATTGGAATGTTGTTTAAAATTGTATTCTCTATCTGAATCATGAAAGAAAAATTTGGGGTTTAGTTGTCCTTTAAGAATGATGGTTACTTTATTTTTATTTTTTGTATTAAACATGTTTCTATTCCATGTTTTTATGGGATAGTAAAGTAAAAAAAAACTTTCATAATTCAGAGAGAGTGTACAAATTACTGCAAATTCACCCTATCTCTTGGTATCCTCTGTTAAAATGAGTTTCTTTCCACGAGAGCATACTGAAATATGATCAGGAAAGTGCACGTGTCTTAAGCATTATATGTGTATACCATAAATGGGATAGCTTAGTTGGAACGCAATAGGCAGTATCGCTGGACCACGCTAACTTTAGTGTACAACTTAATATTACAAGTAAATAGTAGATCGGACTTACCAGAGAAAGTTTAGCGCGGACAACATTGCTCTAGCGCAGCCATTAGTCTCAATAAATATTGCGAACAAACTAAATAGCGCTGATATTACAATTTGAAAGTTCAGCGAAAGTCCAAATAACGCTAGAAGAATTAGTACAAGCTGAGACCTGAAGTAAAGTGTAAGGGTTAAAAAAAAAAGTTTCACAAAATACATAAAACCATATTACACTCACATATATACTTTTTAAATAAAAAAAAAAAACATTTATATTGATAAAAAGGTTTAAAAACAGATATTGCATATTTCAAGGTGTTTGACTGGGAAATGCTCCAATGACATATATATATAGATTTTTAAATATGTGTATACATGTGTATTTATGTGTTTAAATGTACAAATATGTATGTGCACGCATACATATATATATAAACACATGTATATATACACACGTTTGAGACTTTCCTAGTCAAATACCATGTAAAATACATTATAATTTTTAAACAATCTTAATATGTTTTAATGTTTTATATTTTTAAACATATAGTTTTATATATCTGTATATACAATCTATCTATCTATCTATCTATCTATCTATCTATCTATCTATCTATCTATCTATGTGTATATTCATATAGATATACAGGTATAGATAGATTTTATAAAAATATATTCAGATATATATATATATATATATATATATATATATATATACTGTATATATATATATATATATATATATATATATATATATATATATATATATTTAAAAATAAAATAATGTTTACTTCTAAGGGAACCGTTGCATTCATTAAAAGATGTTTATTCCAAAATTTAATTGTACCTCTATCTATCTATCTATCTATCTATATTACTAGAAAATACTAAATTAAAAAGCATAGTATATTGGATAGGGCCAACTAGGTAACGTATACTCAGATCGTATTATATAATTATGAAGCAGAGTGTAAGCATGAGTATATTTTCTAGTGTGCTGTATTGATAGATGATAATGATAGATATATAAATATATAGATGATAGACAGATGTATGAAAGATAGATATATAGATAGATATATGATAGATAGATGTATAGATAGATATAGAGATAGATGATTGATAGATAGATTGATAGATAATAGCTAGATAGATAGCTAGATAATAGATAGAGATAGACAGACATACAGACAGATAGACAGATAGATATATAGATAGACAGAGAGATAGATATATAGATGATAGATATGTATATATATATTAATAGATAGATATATATATAATAGATGGATAGATGATAGAGAGAGAGAAAGAGAGATAGATAGAGAGATAAATAGATAGATGATAGATAGAATAGATAGATAGATAGATAGATAGATAGATAGGATAGATGATAGATAGATAGATAGATAGATAGATAGGAGATAGATAAAAGGTAGATAGATAGATAGACAGATAGAGAGACAGAGATATATAAATGATAGATAGATTGATAGAGAGAGAGATAGATAGATAGATAGATAGATAGATAGATAGATATTGAGTATAGATGGGTAGACAGATAGATAGAGAGAGAGAGAGAGAGAGAGAGAGAGAGTGAGAGATAGACAGATAGACAGACAGACAGATAGATAGATAGATAGATAGATAGATAGATAGATAGATAGATAAACAGACAGACAGATAGATAGATAAGAAATATATAAAAGATAGATAGAAAGAGAGAGAGAGAGATATAGATAGACAGATAGATAAATAGATGATAGATAGATTGATAGATAGCTAATAGATAGAAATATATTTTTATATATAAATAAGAGAGAGAGGTTATAATATAATTAATAATAATAATTATATTGGAAGTTGCCAACTAGGTGGCACTGCTGCTACAGAACTACAACAAATAGATTGTATTTGGATAGACAATTTAAGTGACATCCCTACAAAGTTACATTTAGTCAGAATAAACTGTTTCTAACTCAGTAACGTTTTCCAGAAGACCTCATCTAGGATTAGTAAATACAGTGAGAAAGGAAGAGAGTGCATTCTCCTGCTACTGAAAACACAGCAGTTGTATCTTTCCCCACCTTCCTCTAGTTTGTTCCCTAATGCTATCCCATTGACTAGTTTTTCACTCTTTAACCTGTTACTTCTCTCATCATCTCACTTATTGTTTAAACGGACATGAAACACAAAATATTTATTTCATGATTCAGATAGAGAATACAATTTTACATAACTTTCCAGTTTACTTCTATTATCAAATTTGTTTCATTCTCTTGGTATCATTTGTTGAAGGAGCAGCAATGCACTACTGGTTTCTAACTGAACTTATGGGTGAGCCAATGACAATAGCTATATATATGCAGCCAGGTTCTTTGCTGCTCCTGAGCTTACCTAGATAAACCTTTCAGCAAAAGATAACAGGAGAAGTAAATTGGAAATTTGTTTAAAATTTCTTGATATCACTTATTAACAGTAATTTGTGCAGTTTATTTCATTAGTATTACAGGAAGAAAACCCTTTATCCAACCTGCTTGGGACCGGAAAAGGTTTGGATTTTGGAATAGTTTGGATTTTGAAATATTTGCATATTTAAATGGGCCAATTTGGAGAGGGGATGGAACCAAGTGTAAACAACATCTTATGTCATAATAAAGCTTATAAATGCAACCTAAATGTGGTTTTAAATAATTTTTATTACTTTTGTTTACATAAAACCCTCAGAAAGTTAGTACAGTACTATAATCAGAAAAGTCCTATTTGTAGTTTTTTTACACCACTTAAAGGGCCACTAAACCCAAAATCTTTCTTTCATGATTCAGATAGAGAATAGAAATTTAAACAACATTACAATTTACTTCCATTATTTATTTTGCTTCATTTTTTTAAATATCCTTAGTTGAAGAAAAAGCAATGCACATGGTGAGCCCATCACACGATGCTTTAATGTGCAGCAACCAATCAGCAGCTAGTGAGCATATCTAGATATGATTTTCATCAAAGAATATCAAGAGAATAAAACAAATTAGATAATATAAGTAAATTAGAAAGATCTTTAAAATTGCATTCTCTTTCTAAATCATAAAAGAAAAAATGTGGGTGGCATGTCCCTTTAAGGACCAGGGCTATTTTTACATTTCTGCGGTGTTTGTGTTTATCAGAAATTTTCCTCTTACTCATTTACTGTACCCACACATATTACATACATTTTTTCTCGCCATTAAATGGACTTTCTAAAGATACCATTATTTTCATCATATCTTATAATTTACTATAATTTGTTTTATAAAATATGATGAAAAAATTGAAAAAAACACACTTTTTCTAACTTTGACCCCCAAAATCTGTTACACATCTACAGCCACAAAAAACACCCATTCTAAATAGTTTCTAAATTTTGTCCTGAGTTTAGAAATACCCAATCTTTTTTTGTAAGTTATAGGGCAATAAGTACAAGTAGTACTTTGCTATTTCCAAACCATTTGTTTTTCAAAATTAGCGATAGTTACATTGGGGCACTGATATTTGTCAAGAATCTCTGAATATCCCTTCACATGTATATATATATTTTTAGTAGACAACCCAAAGTATTGATCTAGGCCCATTTTGGTATATTTCATGCAACCATTTCACCGCCAAAAATCGTTCACTTTTTCAAAAACTTTTTCACAAACTTTAGGTTTCTCACTGAAATTATTTACAAACAGCTTGTGCAATTATGGCACAAATGGTTGTACATGCTTCTCTGGGATCCCCTTTGTTCAAAAATAGCCTATATATATGGCTTTGGCATTGCTTTTTGGTAATTAGAAGGCTGCTAAATGCAGCTGCGCACCACACGTGTATTATGCCCAGCAGTAAAGGTTAATTAGGGCACTTGTAGGGAGCTTGTAGGGTTAATTTTAGCTTTAGTGTAGTGAAGTAGACAACCCAAAGTATTGATCTAGGCCCATTTTGGTATATTTCATGTCACCATTTCACCGCCAAATGCAATCAAATAAAAAAAAATCATTAACTTTTTCACAATTTTAGTTTTCTCACTGAAATTATTTACAAATAGTTAGTGCAATTATGGCACAAATAATTGTAAATGCTTCTCTGGGATCCCCTTTGTTCAGAAATAGCAGACATATATGGCTTTGGCATTGCTTTTTGGTAATTAGAAGGCTGCTAAATGCCGCTGCGCACAACACTTGTATTATGGCCAGCAGTGAAGGGGTTAATTAGGTAGCTTGTAGGGTTAATTTTAGCTTTAGTGTAGAGATCAGCCTGACACATCCCACCCCCTGATCCCTCCCTAACCCCCCCTCAAACAGCTCTCTTCCCTCCCCACCTCACAATTGTCATCACCATCTTAAATACTGGCAGAAATTCTGCCTGTACTAAAATAAAAGATTGGGTTTTTTTTTCTATTTTTTTTCTATTTATTTTGCTGTGATGGATCCCCCTTAGCCCCCAACCTTCCTGATCCCCCCCCCCCCATACAGCTCTCTAACCTTCCCCCCTCTACCTATCTTCCACCATCTTGGGTACTGGCAGCTGCCAGTACCCATTTTGCCATAATAAATGTTTTGGGGTTTTTTTCTATGCTAAAGCATTTTCTGTAGTGTAGTTCCCCCCCCTCAACACCCTCCCCCCCTCCTCCTCCCCCTCCCCGATCCCTTAACAAAAATTAATTTCCCTCTCCCTCCCTCCCTCTCCCTCAATCAACTTAATGTAGCGTGCACGCACACACCCCGCGCGCTCCTAATGTCCTATTTTGAGCGAGATCGTGGTACGACGTTGGTCGTTAAGGGGTTAAATAAATAGACTATTATTTGCTTTTTAGAAAACAAAAAACAAACCAAAGACACCCGGTAGAGTAGATTGTGACTTACAGTTGGGGAAAAATACAAATTTTTGATTCATTTGTTGGTTTTTTTTTAATATTAATTAAAAAGTTTACACATTAGATTAAATTTTCAATTCCAAATTTGGGAATTTGTACCTGTAAAAAGTTCCAGAGACACTCATATATTTAATAACAGTTTGTCTTATATTGGGCTAGATTACAAATGGTGCTCTATTTAGTGCTACCGCTTGAGCGTAAACTTCATTGGAAGTAATTTTTTTGCGCGATTGGTGCGCATTTTATAAGTTGAAAGTAAATGTTTTGCGTAAACAAAACCCGACGCGTTCTAGAGCTTGAGGACTTTGGATAACTTATTCTCCCCATAGACTTCAATGGAGAACATAGAGATATATTTAATAATAAAAATTACTTTGCTTCTATGTGAAGAACATATGAATGTAAAATATGTGTAACAAGCTTCCGGTTTTGAGCTTTAGGCCTAACTCTGTGTCAGGTTAGTGCGCATGAAAACGTAGTTATTGAAATATTAAATATTAAAAAATATTAATAATTATTGAAAATTATTATAAATGGTGTAAAAATAAATAAATATATATATATTATATGGATTATTTATAATTTTTCATAGTATCTATAACCATTTTGAATATTTATTAATATATTACTTTTTAATATTTCAAGAATGGCCTTAAATTGTCATGTGCACTAACCCGACACTGAGTTAGACCTAGATTGTGAAACCTGAAGTGTGTTATGCATATTTTACATTCCTATGTTCTTCACATAGAATGTTTTTTTAATTTTTATTATTAAATATATATTTCTATATTTATGAGATAATGTTTATGTAAAATATATATATATCTTTACCTATATATCTATAGGAATAGATATATAGGTATAGGTATATACATATACTGTAAATATATATAGAAATATGTATTTAAAAATAAAAATAAAGTTGTTCTGTATGTGAAGAACATTCAAATGTTTTACATATAATATTTACACGTTATTAAATATTATTATGGAATTATTATTAAGACACACACACACCTTTTAATCATTATAAAAACTTTGTATTAATATTTATTTGAATATTATTTATCATACTGTGTTTATATGAGTGTAACTGCATATTTTAATGTATTTATGTTGTGTTTGGTGCAACTTTTTTTATCCCTAACCCTTTACGCGAGGTCTTCAGTTGCAATAATCCAATGTGCATTAAATTTGATTGCACTTAGGTGAATGTGTTTACTTTCAACTTGAAATACGCACGGAAATGAACTTGCCCGCAATATTCTTAGAATGTGCGTGCACTAACGTTAGCATGCCACTTGTCAGCTAGGCTAATGTTTTTAACAACAAAACAGTGCCTTGGATTAAAGCATCAAATTAAATATACAGAACATTGTATAGAACAAATATACAGACTAAGAACTAGATCCTAGACAGGGGGTAACATAACAACAGCCCTGTTAGCAGCAGTTCGTCAGCAGTCGCACTCAAGATACACAAAGGTTGATTGATTCAAGCTCTGATGTAGCTCACAACAAATATTTCTTTCAATGGGCTGTTTTCAATGAGCCAGTCAAATTTGCCAATGTGCGAGTATTACAACTTTAAAGTAAACAGATGCGCTCGAGTGCAATCAAAATTTATGCTTGTCGTGTTAGTGTGACTGAAGACCTAGGTGTATATTTAATATAGTGTAAGTCGACATGATACGCTGTTGGCATTTATCATTGCACCAGCAGTTCACCAGAAATGCTTGTGCAATGCCACCCCCTGCAGATTCGCCTCTAGCAAGGGGTGTCAATCAACCGGATCGTATCTGATCGGGTTGATTTCTGTCCGCCACCTCAGAACAGGCGGACAAGTTATGGAACAGTGGTCTTTAGACCGCTGCTTCATAACTTCTGTTTCCGGAGAGCCCTCAGGGCATTAAGCTCCAAACAGAGCTTGATAAATCATCCCCCTACAGTAAAGAGCATGGCATAAGTACATTAAAATAAAATGTTGCACTTATATATACACTATCTGATAAAAATTATTAATTTAAATATTTTTTTTCCTATGGGTTAAAATGTATATGTTATATGACAAGGTGTTTAATTGGAAGGGTCTATAATGTGTGTGTGCATATACCGTGGATATAAAAAGTCTACACACCCCTGTTAAAATGTCAGGTTTCTGTAATGTAAAAAAATGAGACAAAGATAAATTATTTCCAAACTTTTTCCACCTTTAATGTGACCTATAAACTGTACAACTCAATTGAAAAACGTTGAAATCTTTTAGGTGGAGAGAAGAAAACAAAAATAACTAAAATAATGTGGTTGCATAAGTGTGCACACCCTCTTATAACTGGGGATGTAGCTGTGTTCAGAATTAAGCAATCACATTCAAAATCATGTTAAATATGAGTCAGCATATACCTGCCATCATTTAAAGTGCCTCTGATTAACCTCAAATACAGTTCAGCTGCTCTAGTTGGTCTTTCCTGACATTTTCTTAGTCACATCCCACAGCAAAAGCCATGGTCGACAGAGAGCTTCTAAAGCATCAGAGGGATCTCATTGTTAAAAGGTATCAGTCAGGAGAAGGGTACAAAAGAATTTCCAAGGCATTAGATATAACATGGAACACAGTGAAGACAGACATCATCAAGTGGAGAAAATATGACACAACAGTGACATTACCAAGAACTGGACGTCCCTCCAAAATTGATGAAAAGACGAGAAGAAAACTGGTCTGGGAGGCTGCCAAGAGGCCTACAGTAACATTAAAGGAGCTGCAGCAATATCTGGCAAGTACTGGCTGTGTGGTACATGTGACAACAATCTCACATATTCTTCATATGTCTGGGTTATGGGGTAGAGTGGCAAGATGAAAGCCTTTTCTTACGAAGAAAAACATCCAAGCCAGGCTACATTTTGCAAAAACACATCTGAAGTCTCCCAAAAGCATGTGGGAAAAGGTGTTAGCGTCTGATGAAACCAGGGTTGAACTTTTTGGCCATAATTCCAAAAGATATGATTGGCGCAAAAACAACACTGCACATCACCAAAAGAACACCATACCCACAGTGAAGCATGGTGGTGGCAGCATCATGCTTTGGGGCTGTTTTTCTTCAGCTGGAACTGGGGCCTTAGTTAAGCTAGAGGGAATTATGAACAGTTCCAAATACCAGTCAATATTTGCACAAAACCTTCAGGCTTCTGCTAAAAGATGAACATGAAGAGGAACTTCATCTTTCAGCATAACGACACAAAGCATACATCCAAATCAACAAAGGAATGGCTTCACCAGAAGAAGATTAAAGTTTTAGAATGGCCCAGCCAGAACCCAGACCTGAATCCGATTGAAAATCTGTGGGGTGATCTGAAGAGGGCTGTGCACGGGAGATGATCTCGCAATCTGACAGATTTGGAGTGTTTTTGCAAAGAAGAGTGGGCAAATCTTGCCAAGTCAAAATGTGCCATGCTGATAGACTCATACCCAAAAAGACTGAGTGCTGTAATAAAATCAAAAGGTGCTTCAACAAAGTATTATGCAACCATATTATTTTGTTTTTATTTTTCCCTCTACCTAAAAGATTTCAGTTTGTTTTTCAATTGAGTTGTACAGTTTATAGGTCACGATAAAGGTGGAAAAAGTTCTGAAATGATTTATCTTTGTCTCATTTTTTTACATCACAGAAACCTGACATTTTAACAGGGGTGTGTAGACTTTTTATATTCACTGTATATATATATATATATATATATATATATATATATATATACACATACATATACATATTTATATACATGTATAGTAGACATGAGCATTTGTGTTCGGACAGATGTATATTCGTACCAAAAATTGGATTTTCATTTTCATAAATGAAAACTAATATCCAATTGAATGAACCAACGGAATTTAAAGAAAAAGAAATTGATTTTTTAAGGTTTTATACTTACCTTAACGTGCTCTGGAGAGAGCACTAACTGATCTTCTTCTTGCCAGGTCCCTAGCACGCTAACAGGAGACTTAGGGGCCTATCTATCAAGCTCCGAATGGAGCTTGATGGCCTGTGTTTCTGGCGAGTCTTCAGACTCGCCAGAAACAGCAGTTATAAAGCAGCGGTCACAATGACCGCTGCTCCATAACCTGTCGCCTGCTCTGAGCAGGAGGACAGACATCGAAGGAAATTAACCCGATCAAGTACGATCGGGTTGATTGACACCCCCTGCTGGCAGCCCATTGGCCGCGAGTCTGCAGGGAGCGGCATTGCACCAGCAGCTCTTGTGAGCTGCTGGTGCAATGTTAAATGCGGAGAGCGTATTGCTCTCTGCATTTAGCGAGGTCTTGCGGACCTGATCCGCACTGTGGAATCAGGTCCGCAAGACCTTTGATAAATAGGGGCCATGACTAATTAGCGAGCCACTTGTGGGCCCATTGGTTTAGGCAATATTGGTGGGGTATGTTAGTCAAATCATGGACCTTATTAGATCCAACGTCACGTAGTAGTTGTGAAAATGTAAATTAGTTTATCAGCAGGTGAGCACCGCTTAAGGTTAAGATTGGGGGGAACAGGGGGGAAGGCAGGGCGGTGACAGAACACTTTAGGGTCTTTAATAATAGACTGGGTTACAGCAAAATAAATTACCTCATCTTTTTATTATTATATGAGATAAGCTAACGTTACTCAATTCCCTAAAAGGGAAGGACCTTTGTTCCAGCTGGTACCCAGTTAACCCACAGCACTTCAAAAACTATACTGTAGGCGCAACTATTTAGAACATAAGCAAAGCCTCTAAGTCAGTGCTTTCCAAACTGTGTATCGTGTAGTCAGTGAGTGGGACAGCAGTGTGCTTGCAGCCCGGGCAGTAGTCAGTCGGACTTGCAGAGCTCTGAGGGTGGCAGCTTAAACGCTGAGCTGAAGTCAGAAGTCAAAGTGTGTTTTTTTTTGCAGCTAGCTCCCAGTAGTGCATTGCTGCTCCTGCTCTTGATATATAGATAGAAAGTAGAAGCTTAAAAATGCTTGATGATGAAATTCGAGTGTCTTTTTCTAATATTCCACCAAATATTCAGAAACGGTGTTCATCCCATTAACCTCATACTACATCCCATTAAAATAGTAAGTAGCTATTGGAGTTATTAAACTTTGTTTTTAATTCTTGCACATACATACATACTGTTACTTGTAAATACATTTTGTTATTATATCATTTATGTATGTGTCCGTATATCTTAAAACAAGTTAGTTTAACCTCCTGTTTGCTACTACAACTGAATTACTGTGTCACAAAATGATGTAGGTCTAAAAAGTGTCTGTTCTAAGTGGTAGGCAAACTAATCGATATATGTAACTCTTAGTCTAATAAAGTTTAGTTATTACTGACAATGATATGTGCATGATCGAAAAATTAGTTTCGGATCGATTTGGATTTTTTCGAATTTCGGATCGATTCGAATTCGGAAAAAATCGAATGAATTCGTTTCGGATTCATTCGGATTCGAAAAAATTCAGCTGGATTCGGTTCGATTCGGTTCGGAAATTCTGAATTTCGGTATGTGATAGGTGAAATATGCTGTGTATTAGACTAGTATTATGTACTGTATATTAGGTGTAACCCATAGCAGAGTGATATAACCTAATATACTGTACAATACTAGTGTAATCCATGGCCATCCGAATTTACCGAATAAATGCGAACAAATTCTGATTTATTCGGTAAATTCGGCAGTATTTTGATTCGGATCGATCTGAATCTCCAAATTTACAGAATTTTCCGAATTTCTGAATCGATCCGAAACGAATCGCACATGTCTACAATGAACTAATAGGCTCTTCTGTATAAAAGAAAGAGCAATTTCTGATATCTCGTATCTTTAAAAAGAAAAAAAAAAAAACTGTCCGGTACCTCTTCAAAAGACCATCTTTCTTGTTCTGTCTCTATTGTGCAATATGCTAATTATGAAATACTAAGGCTGTATATATTTTTAAAGGGTATGGGATTCACTTCCTTTGTTTTATATGACCGTTTGGTATAAGTCTGTCTTATACCCCCGGTAGGGAGAACTAGTGGGACACTACATATAGAATGCAAAAAACCTGAGATTAACCCTTAAAATAGTTAGGCTTTAGACCGTAACTAAATGAAAGAAATGTGTGCTCCATTTGCTTTATCTAAGGGTTACTAGTATGTGGACATGGAGTCTCATGCGAGTGAGTATGTATAATAGCTTTCTGCTTACTGTGCTAACAACTAGATGTGAAGAGATTTTATATAGTTAGTAATAATATCAGTAAAATTGAGTATAACACTTCAATAGGCTAAACATAAAAAGTAGTAGATACAAAAGATGCAGGCACTGCTGGGTGTGTGAACAATAAAAATACAACCTCTATTCGGCTTGATAAAAGATATACAAACAGTCCAGGCAAGTGTAAGAGCCAATATGTTGGTAAGACCTCATGCGAGGCTAGAACAAGATTTAGTGAACATGTCAGAGATGTTAAAAAATTATTTTAAAGATTCTGCAGTAGCAAATCACTTTAACAACTACCATTTCACACATATCGCTGACATGTCAATACAAATTATAGACAGAGCTATCCTCCCCTCCAGGGGAGGTAATAAACAAAAAATCTTAGATTAAAAGGAATTGTATTGGATACTGAAATTAAAATCACGAGTTCCAATAGGTATGAACAAGGAATGTGATATAAGTTACTTCATTGATGATTAGACCAATATATAAACCACCTAAAGCTTAACCTAAATATATCATCAATTGGCTTTGTGATAGAAGTCTGTTTTAACATATTGGGCTACAGTCAGGTTCAGGATAAACCATGCCTATTGTTGAATTGTTGTCTTTCTGGGGTAGAGATATAGGAGGTTCTAAAAACAATGTACTGCAGGTATCTAATACGCAGGAATAGAGCTCAAACGATAGGGGATCTTAGTAAAAAAGGATATTGTATACTGGTAGAGTTGAAAACATTTAGATAACAAGTATAAACCAAATAACCAATTAAGTATTTACCCAAGTATGTATAAATACTAAGCTCAGCCAGATTAACTGATCATTTGTACACTGAGTTATCCCTATGGCCTGATGTGGGTCTATGTTTGAATATAAATAAGGCATAATTTGCACACTATCACCTATATGGTTGGGTAGGATAGATAATGTACAGCTGAGTAAGACAAACTAACAGGAAGTACGGGGCTAGTACTGGAGTACATATGAAAAGGTATGGACGATCCAATCACATGGCTCAAAATGTAAAATGTTTCACAATATCCCAGTCTTCAGACTTTATAGTCATCATCTAGGGTACTGTCAATTTCTAAGTGGGGTCCAGGACCAGGTCCATTATACTACATTAACACTTCCCGGTATGGAATTAAGGTGTAGGGTTCACACAGATAAGCAAGCTGGCAGTAACTCTACTCGCTAGAAGAAATCACCAATAAGTTACCCCACACCAGCTTTTACACAAGGCTCTGTGGCGTAGCTGTATTGTAATAGCTGGTTTTCCAGAAGTTGACTGCTGCCCAATGAGCCACGCTGCCGCAGCTTCCATGATGTCAGAACGATGTCCAAGTTATGAGAAAGAACCCCAGCAATGAGTTGAATAAGTAAAACTTCATATAAGTCACCTCTGTGGTCTAAAGTCAGCTGTAGGCTTCTTTACTATACGAAAGCTGAGGCCTAGTTTATAGGAAGGCCATTACGAGTCCTGCGTTAGTAAGGGAAATGTCAGCGTTAATAGTCTTAGACCTTGAATCCCATGAAGTTACCTGGCTGGGATGTTTTAAAGAGTGTGTCACTGAGATCTTTGTCCTATTGAATAGAGTTGCCGTTTTCCGGGCATCCACCGGCCGGCCGCTTTGCCCTGGTTAGTTGCAACTAGTCACGGGCTCTATAGGTGTAAGATATGTAGACTCCAGCAATGTCTCGTAGTTGTCTTTAGGGCACTGCTGTGTAGCGCTGAGAATCTTGTCTTGAAGCTCCTCCTGTGACACCATCCGACTAGTTATAGACTGACTCAGGGTTTTTTTGGAACCTTTCCCACTTTCAGCAGGCTTAAACTCTTTAGTCGATGAACGGCAGACTTTGATGAGATTGGCAAACTCGCTATCCATCTTAGCTGCCAGGTTCTCTAATAGAGTCCATGAGATGATATAGAACTCCACCATGTTTATTTTCAAGTGTGCTATATACTGGCAAATCCAAAGCTGTTACACTCATAGACCTAGTAATTGGATTGCTGAAAGCAAAAACGCATCACGCATCACGGATCTTAGGAAGCTAGTTCGGGTCCCAGACCATGTATATGGATAATCCTGGTATCACTCTAACCGAGAATATCTGAGGCAGATGAATCTTATATTTAAAGAGTGGAATAACAAGGATCCACTCTATTAGCTGGCTTTTTGAGAGAGAAGGTCTGGGAGCTTCATGAAGAGCAACCTATCATGGCCGCTACCGAGCCACGCCCCCAGGCTTTTTTTAGTTTTAATGGTCTGTATAAGATTTGAATACTCTTTTAAGAGCAATGCTCATACAAATGCCCTTTTCGGGGCAATGGGCCGATCAGTTTTTTTAGTAAGGTTTTTTTATTTTTTGGGGTTTGGGGGTGGGGGGTATTTGTTTTAATTTTTTGGCAAAAGAGCTGTTAACTTTAGGGCAATACCCTACAAAAGGCCCTTTTAAGGGCTTTTGGTAGTCTATTATAGATTAGGGTTATTTATTTTTGGGGTGTTTTTATTTTTATTTTTTATTTTTAACATACTTTTTATTGAGGTTTTTGGCTTAAACAATAAACAACATACATCATCATACGTCCCTAAACAATAAAAGTGATTGTAACAAGGTTTTACAATCCGGCTAGTTGAAGTGTTATACATGCGTATTTTCTCAATTAACCAAGATACCTGAAACCCCAGCAAAAGGAATATTGTAGTTAGAATACAGCATGAAGCGAAGGGTGAGGTGAATTAACTCATAGAGTGAGAGCTCAGGGTATACTCCAGTAAGAGAAAAAGTGAAAAAACATAAGCACTTCAGAAACATAACTTTGACTTTAACATTAAAAAAAAATGTCACCAAATAATTGCGAAAGGACATAATATCAAGGAACCTCGTTTTAAATGGGGTTATGTGGTCTCCCATAGAGGACTGAAGCATTTGTGCACCCCAGAGTATAAATGGTATAACAGGATGAAAGGGAGGGTCTTAAATAGTGTATGTAATCAACCTTAGGCTACTTATAGGGGTTGTGTATCCGCTGCTAAGATAAATAACATAAGGAGTATATGACTTACACTCAGGAGTTAATTAAAAGGGGATCCCGATTATCTCCCATCCAGAAAGGGAGTAGTAGAACTCCTATATTCTAGTACCAATAAGTAGGTGTACTGTGTACTTAAGGTCCATAGGGCGTGTAGTAAATTATGTACTTATCGTAAATTAGGAATAAATTATCCATATTGGGTTAGTAGTTATTCTGGGAGTAGAGGAGAGTGATATGTATATTTGGGGACTAGTGGGATAGTGGAAGCTAGAATTTCTAAGAGCAGCGGATACTTATATAAGAGAAGAGAAAGTAGAAGCGCCATTAGTATATCTATCCCTCAGGGTGGGGCCATCTGGGGGTGAAGTAAAAGGATGTCGGAGACAATTTGGAAAGATAGAAGAAAAGAAAGAAAACAGCGGGCAAGAGCCGCTCAAGTGAGAAAAATTAGATACAGCCTGATTCTGTAAGATATTTGAATAGTGCTGGAGGAGTTTAGGAAGTATTAATACAGCAGAATTTCTGTTTATATAAATACATGATCTAGGAGGGAATGTGATGCAAGCTAGACGGGTAACTGATTATGCCCCAATCAGATGAAGGAGTGTAAATTTATGAGATCTGGCTTCATTAAGTCACCTGAGAGTTTGGATGTCTATATTAGAATACCCTGTGACGTAGGTGAGCACAATTAAAGGCTCTAATGTCCGCTATTTTAAACGGGCTGTGCAATGTAATAAATAAATCCCATCTGTTGGGGGGCAAGAGATGGACTACTGTTCACAATTGTGAGGAGGCTCATTATGTCAGGGGTTATAGAAATAGTTCAAAATGTCAGGGACAATAATAAACTTTCTCTCAGATTTCTATGTGGTATGACATGGGAGTATGAGGGGCTATACCTTCCAGCTGGTCTTGCTGACCACTTTACCGGGCTAGTGTGACTGGGGGTAGGTGTACCTCTAATGAAAGTGGTTATGGTGAGGCTAATAAACTCATGAGGATTTGTTGGCCTGGAATACATGAGAAATCTGGCTGAAGTATCCGCACGTCCTGTTATTAGTGATAAACTAGTAGGGTTTATAAGTATTGCTACATGCGGGCTACTGCACTAAAGGAGTAATAGAGCTTAAAGGTATATACAAGGTCAAACAGATTAAACAAATTCACTGAATAACTAAACCAGTAGAGGAGGTATTGTTAGGGAGTAGGTGAAATATAGTCCAAATCTCATTACTAAAAGGCAGCTCATATAACAGTATTACAAGCTGTAAACTACACCACAACATCAACCCCCAATATGTCTAAAACTATCAGTTATTTGGATGCCACTTAAAGCACAAAATATTTGAACAAGCGTATGTTGGAGCTTATTGTCAAATACACTGACTTGTAGGAAAATCTTCTTTACCCGACTCCCGACCTACAGTCTGTCCACAAGTAGCAATACATATCTGGATCCCTTGGTGTAATGGGATCGGAGCTGAGCTGCCACTGTTCTTGTATTGTCCCCGGATCATTAAGGAGCAACATCTGGAGCATCCAAGCTCTGCCCTCTGATGCCGAGTGTCTCTTATGTGGGGTGCAAAGAGCTCTTTGTACTCGTCCATAGAAACCAGCCGTTTCTCTACAGGGCATGCTCAAGAAGAAGGAATCAGACTGCGGTTCAGCCCGGAGATGTTGGTCAGGGGGCGCAGAGGATCGTTGGGGTTGCCTCCCGGTAAACGGAATTGAACTTCTCTGTTGCCGTCCATCTGTAATGAAGATTGGTGAGTCATCGGCTGGAGATAGGATGCGTTCAACATTGGACATCTTAGCTGTAGGGGGAATAGTAACTTCTCCGTGTTTCTCCGCCTTGAACAATAAGGGGTGCTGCGTGTCAGGTAAGTCGTCAGTCAGCTCCATAGATTTAGCGTTATGTATAATGGGTGAGCAGACGCCATCTTGTAAGCACGCATGTTCATGAGGGTCTAGGGGATCATTGAGCCTTCTTTCAGCTTTACGCCCCAGTTCCTCCAATAAGGCAGTTAACCGCAAATAAAACTCCTCCATCATATGGCTATAATATCACGGCTGTAACTCGGCAGATAGCAGGCCGGGGGGGGGGAAGCAGATGGTAAAACGGACTAGGCCGTTAAAGTCGGACCTGGTCGATATATATCTCCTTGGGCTCAGTTTATTGCTCAAACTGCAAAGTCTTAGACAGATTCCATTCTCCAGTTGATGCGTGAAGATCTTTTTATAAAATGAGCTAGTATAGTTTAGATAATCGTTGAGTTGTGGAGATTATCATGAGAGCTTCTGCAGTAAGCGTCCGACCATGTCTGTGGCTTAGACACGCCCCCCGTGTTTTTTTTTTTTTTTTAAACGGGGGTATTAGAATAGGAATAATTTTTAATATTTTAGATAATTTTATTTATTATTTTTGGTAATGTTAGGTTTTATTATTTTTAGTAATGTTAGGTTTTATTATTTTTAGTAATGTTAGGTTTTTTATTTTTTGTATTATTTTTTTATTTTAAGCAAGAAATTTTATTTTTAATATTTTTATTTTAGCTTAGGTTTTATTTCTATTTCACAGGTAAGTTTGTATTTAATTTTACTAGATAGTTAGTAAATAGTAATATTGTAACTAGTTTAGGTTTTATTTTTATTTCACAGTTTTGTTTGTATTTATTTTTAAATAGGTAGTTAGTTAATAATTGAAACTTTACTTTAGGTGTATTTTAATTATGTTAAAGTTAGGGGGTGTTAGTTTTAGGGGTTAATAGTTTAATTTAGTTAGTTGCGATGTGGAGGGATGGGGGTTTAGAGGTTAATTATTTTATTAAGTGTTTGCGATGTGGGGGGACGGCAGTCTAGGGGTTCATACGTTTATTTAGTTGTGGAGGGGCGGCGGTTTAGAGGTTAATATGTTTAGTTAGTGTTGGCGATGTGGGGGCGACGGTTTAGGGGTTAAAAGGTTTAGTTAGTGTTGGCATCGTGGGGGACAGCGGTTTAGAGGTTAAAAGCTTTTTTTAGTGTTGGCGATGTGGGGCGGCGGTTTAGGGGTTAATAGGTTTAGTTAGTGTCGGCGATGTCGGGGAATGTCGCTTTAGAGGTTAATAGGTTTAGTTAGTGTCGGCGATGTCGGGGAATGTCGCTTTAGAGGTTAATAGGTTTCTTTAGTGTTGGCGATGTGGGGGGGGGGGGCGGCGGTTTAGGGGTTAATAGGTTTAGATAGTGTTGGCGATGTGGGGGGCGGCAGTTTAGGGGTTAATAGCTTTATTTAGTGTCGGCGATGTCAGGGAACAACAGTTTAGAGGTTAATAGGTTTATTTAGTGTTGGCGATGTGGGTGTAATGCTCGTGGGATATTCCACTATCGGACCGAACTCGGCCAGTAGTCTTCTTATCCCGGCAATGAGCCGGAATGATAGGGAATATCCCAGAGCTGACAAAGTTTGCAAGATGAGGTAAGCGGCATTCACCACAGGCAGGATAGTCTTCGGCAGCAACAGGCAGGGAATCAGAGAAAGGCAATTCAAAGGTAAACCACTAGAATGGTCCGGGAAGGCAGTGTTTGGCAACGGTAAAGCAGTCCAGAGGTAAACCACTAGGATGGTCAGACAGGCAGGGTTTGGCAACGGTAAAGCAGTCCAGAGGTAAATCACTAGGATGGTGAGGCAGGCAGGGTTTGGCAATGGTAAAGCAGTCCAGAGGTAAACCACTAGGATGGTCAGGCAGGCAGGGTTTGGCAACAGAGAGGCAATCCAAAGCAATAGGGGTTAATCAAGAAGAGTAGGCAGACAGCAGGGTTCAGCAATAGAATATCAATCCAGCAGTTTAGGGGTTAACAGACAGATTGGTCAGACAAGCAGAGGTCAGCAACAGTATATCAGTCCAGCATACAGCAATAATAACACCTAGGAGAACACTAAGAAACACCTATACTTGGGCAGAGAATGTAAGTGAAGCAAGCACTTACATAGCTGCCAATTCGCGCCAAGAGCTCAAGGACCCAGCTTCAGAGAGGAGGAGACGTGTGGCGATGACGTCATCACCGCACGCTCAGAGGAACCGCCGGATCCCTGGCAACTGCCAGAGCGTCCTAGGCAACGAGCAGAGAGGAAGCGTTGCGTACCTGGCAACAGCCAGGCAGCGTGACAGTGCGGGGGCGGCGGTTTAGAGGTTAATAGGTTTAGTTAGTGTCGGCGATGTGGGGGGCGGCGGTTTTAGGGTTAATAGCTTTATTTAGTGCCAGCGAACGGCGGTTTAGCCAAAAAAAAATTGGCAAATTAGTTTTTCGGATCCATTCCTTATTTCGGATCCATTCTTTATTCATATTCATTATTCTATTGTAAACTTTAGAATAGAATAATGAATATGAATAACAAACGGATCCGAAATAACGAATGGATCAGAAATAACAATTTTACTTAACATTACTAATTTGCCGAAACAAAATAATTTTTTTAACTTAACTAATTTCCCTAAATGAAATTATTTATTTAACTAATGAAAACTAAACAAATTTTTTAGCATTGCACGTCTATTAAATAGTTGTATCATGTCATTTGCTACCAGTATTCCAGTCCAATATAGGGCTAGATTACTAATGGCACGCTAACTGTTGTGCACAAGCGATAAGGGGTATATCATGGCTTTTTGCACGCATTGGAAGTAGCGCACATATTACAAGTTGAAAGCAAACGTGTTCGCTTGAGTGCACTTGAATTTAATGCACATCGAGTTATCGTGACTACAGGGCTCTAGTTAACTGATACACGAGACAAAAAAGTTGCACAAAACACATAAAAAATACAGTGTACAATACTGCTACACTCATAATTACACTGTCTGATAAAAATTATTTAAAAAAAATATTGCATTAAAATTGTATAAGAGCTCAAAGATATGAGATCTACGGTGTTAGAAAAAAAAAAGACAAGCAAAGGGCTTTAACATAGAGATACATACAGATACATGTCTAAATATGTATATGTATGTATAGATATGTTTATATGTGTGTACATATGTATTTATGTATTTAACCCCTTAATGACAACTGACGTACCAGGTACGTCATGCATTAACTTACAGTTAATGACAATAGACGTACCTGGTACGTCAGTTGTCTAAGAGAGTGCTGGAAGCGATCGCAATCGCTTCTAGCAGCTCTCAGGGTATTGCAGTGATGCCTCCATATGGAGGCATCCTGCAATACCCTTTCAGAAGACTCCGATGCAGAGAGAGCCACTCTGTGGCCCTCTCTGCACCGGTAGCGATGGTGCCGGTTCGTTGGTGGGTGGGAGCGCAACAGGGAGGCGGGTGGGCGGCCCATCGCTACCCGGCATCCGGCTCCTGTAAGTGCAATGTGCACGCCGGGTGCCGGGAGCGTGTGGGGGCGCGTGCGCGCGCGCGATTAGCTACCCACACTGACACCAATGAGGAGGGAAGAGGGGGGAAAAAATAAATATATAAGGATCTGGGAGGGGGAGGGGGTTGGGGTATTGTGGGGGGCTGCTACACTACAGAAAACATTTAAAATGGCAATAAAAGATCAAAAAAACACTTTTTTGGGGGGCAAATTGGATACTGGCAGACAGCTGCCAGTACCCAAGATGGCGGCAATTAGGTAGGGGAGAGGGTTAGAGAGCTGGGGGGGGGGGGGGGATCATGGAGGTTGGAGCTAAGGCAGGAGTCCATCACAGCTAAAACATTTTATTTTTTTTATTAAAAAAAAGAAAAACTCCTTTTATTTAGTACTGGCAGACTTTCTGCCAGTACTTAAGATGGCGGGGGACAATTGTGGGGTGGGGGAGGGAAGAGAACTGTTTGGGAGGGATCAGGGGGTGGGATGTGTCAGGTGGGAGGCTGATCTCTACCCTAAAGCTAAAATTAACCCTGCAAGCTCCCTACAACCTACCTAATTAACCCCTTAACTGCTGGGCATAATTTACGTGTGGTGCGCAGCAGCATTTAGCGGCCTTCTACTTACCAAAAAGCAACCCCAAAGCCATATAAGTCTGCTATTTCTGAACAAAGGGGATCCCAAAGAAGCATTTACAACCATTTGTGCCTTAATTGCAGAAGCTGTTTGTAAATAATTTCAGTGGGAAACCTAAAGTTTGTGACAAAATTTGTGAAAAAGTGAACTTTTTTTTTTATTTGATGACATTTGGCGGTGAAATGGTGGCATGAAATATACCAAAATGGGCCTAGATCAATACTTTGGGTTGTCTTCTAAAAAAAAATATATACATGTCAAGGGATATTCAGGTATTCCTGACAGATATCAGGGTTCCAATGTAACTAGCGCTAATTTTGAAAAAAAGTTGTTTGGAAATAGCAAAGTGCTACTTGTATTTATGGCCCTATAACTTGCAAAAAAAGTAAAGAACATGTAAACATTGGGTATTTCTAAACTCAGGACAAAATTTAGAAACTATTTAGCATAGGTGTTTTTTGGTGATTGTAGATGTGTAACAGATTTTGGGGGTCAAAGTTAGAAAAAGTGTGTTTTTTTCAATTTTTTCCTCATATTTTATATTTTTTTTATAGGAAATTATAAGATATGATGAAAATAATGGTATCCTTAGAAAGTCCATTTAATGGCGAGAAAAACGGTATATAATATGTGTGGGTACAGTAAATGAGTAAGAGGGAAATTACAGCTAAACACAAACACTGCAGAAATGTAAAAATAGCCATTGTCATTAAGGGTAAGAAAATTGAAAAATGGTCCGGTCATTAAGGGGTTAAATGTATATATGTATTAATAGACATACAGTATATACAGTACACATATAAACACATAAATACATGTGTACACATATATAGACAAATAAGTGCATTGGAGTCCTTTGCAGTTGATGAAAACACGAAAATACATAATTATGCAATATTCATAATGCCGTCGCCAGTTGCGCACACGCATCCTCAAAGGAATGTTGGCTGCGCGCAGTCAAAAGAATCCACCTGGATGCAGCGTAGGCAAACCCAAAGCCTTAAAAAAAAACATGCAACAGCCCGCACGAAATATCGAAAAAACACATAACCACCTGCAAGAAATAAATAAAAGACATGTAACCGCCCGCACAAAGTATAACAAAAAAACTATCCTCCCACACAAAGTATTAACAGACACCTAAACCGCAAACCCCCCACATCACAAAATAATAAAGTAATTAACCCCTAATCTGCAAATAACATAATTAAAATATTAACCCCTTAACCGCCAACCCCTCACATCGCAATAAACCTAATTAACCTATTAACCACTAAACCGACAAACCCCAACATCACAATAAACCCAATTAAACCATTAACCCCTAAACCGCCAACCCCCAAGATCGCAATAAACCTAATTAACCTATTAACCCCTAAACCGCCAAACCCCCACATCGCAATAAACCTAATTAACCTCTTAACTCCTAAACCGCCAACCCCCTCACAACGCAAATACTTAATTTAATTACTAAGCCCCCTAACCTACCACCCCCTTAATTAACCCCTATACTAAGTTACACTTAAATAAAACCTAACATTAAATTACAAAAAAATAATCTAAAATTACAAAAAAATAAAAAACTCTAAAATTACAGAAAACAATAAACAAAATTATCAAAAATAAAAAAATTAAACCTAATCTCTATGAAAATAAAAAAGCCCCCCCAAAATAAAAGCACCCACTAAACTAAACTACCAATAGCCATTAAAAGGGCCTTTTGTATGGCATTGCCCTAAGTTAAACAGCTCTTTTACATTTAAAAATTACTAATCCCCCTAACAGTAAAAAAAAAACAAAATAAGAAAAACTAACAGTAAAAAAACCTAAAGTACCCATTGCCCCTAAAGGGGCATTTGTATGGCCCTTGCCCTTAAAAGGGCATTCAGCTCTTATACTGACCTTAAAAGGGCAATTAGCTCTTTTCCAGCCCATTAAATCCCTAATCTTAAAAAGAAAGAAAAAAGAAAAAAGAAAAAAAAAAATCCTAACACTAAGCCCTAAATAGGTACTAACGGTTCCTGAAATCCGGGGGAGAAGGTCTTCTTCCACGCAGCTCCATCATCTTCTATCTTCACCCGGAGTGAAGGCGACGCAGAGTGGCGGTGCAGAGCTGGCTTCCATGATGCGGCGGTCCTAAGCGGCGTCGAGGCTCCTCTTCATGCGATCATCCGTCGCACACTGAAGATTGAATGCAAGGTACCCCATATTTATTGGGGTACCTTGCATTCCTATTGGCTGAAATTTTGAAATCAGCCAATAGGATGAGTGCTAGTGAAATCTTATTGGCTGATTTGTAAAGCCAATAGGATTTCAGTAGCTCTAATCCTATTGGCTGATTTCAAAATCTCAGCCAATAGGAATGCAAGGTACTCCAAATTGATTGCGGTACCTTGCATTAAATCTTTAGTGTACAACAGACATAGGATGAAGAGAAGCCTTGATAATTTGTTTAGGTAAAAGAGCTGTTTAACTTAGGGCAATGCCCTACAAAATCCCTTTTAAGGGCTATTGGTAGTTTAGTATTAGGGGGTGTTTTTATTTTGGGGGGATTTTTTATTTTTATAGGGGTATTAGTTTAGGTTAAATTTTTTTATTTTGGATAGCTTTGTTTATTTTTTTCTGTAATTTTACATTTTTTGTAATTTTAGCTTTGGGGGTTGTATTTTTTTTTTAAATAGACTGCCTTCTGGGCAGGCTTATTGCTTAGTATTTAATAAAGTGTTTGTATATTTGCTGTAAATATTTCACATTCCAATGTTCTTCACATAGGGAAATAAGTTGTAAGTATTTTTAAATAGATATTTCTTTATGTATCTGTATATTTATATATACAGTATATATATATATATATATATATATATATATATATATATATATATATATATATAACAGTATATACCTATATATCATTATATACAGTGAGGGGAAAAAATATTTGATCCCCTGCTGATTTTGTACGTTTGCCCACTGACAAAAAATTATCAGTCTATAATTTTAATGGTAGGGTTATTTGAACAGTGAGAGACAAAATAACAACAAAATCCAGAAAAACGCATTTCAAAAAAGTTATAAATTGATTTGAATTTTAATGAGTGAAATAAGTATTTGACCCCTTTGCAAAACATGACTTAGTACTTGGTTGCAAAACCCTTGTTGGCAATCGCAGAGGTCAGATGTTTCTTGTAGTTGGCCACCAGGTTTGCACACATCTCAGGAGGGATTTTGTCCCACTCCTCTATGCAGATCCTCTCAAGTCCTTAAGGTTTCAAGACTGACGTTTGGCAACTTGAACCTTCAGCTCCCTCCACAGATTTTCTATGGGATTAAGGTCTGGATACTGGCTAGGCCACTCCAGGACCTTAATGTGCTTCTTCTTGAGCTACTCCTTTGTTGCCTTGGCCATGTGTTTTGGGTCATTGTCATGCTGGAATACCCATCCATGACCCATTTTTAATGCCCTGGCAGAGAGAAGGAGGTTCTTACCCAATATTTGATGGTACATGGCCCCGTCCATCGTCCCGTTGATGCGGTGAAGGTGCCCAGTCCCCTTAGCAGAAAAACACCCCCAAATCATAATGTTTCCACCTCCATGTTTTACGGTGGGGATGGTGCTCTTGGGGTCATAGGCAGCATTCCTCCTTCTCCAAACACGACAAGTTGAGTTGATGCCAAAGAGCTCCATTTTGGTCTCATCTGACCACAACACTTTCACCCAGTTCTCCTCTGAATCATTCAGATGTTCATTAGCAAACTTCAGACAGGCCTGTACATGTGCTTTCTTGAGCAGGGGGACCTTGCAGGTGCAGCAGGATTTCAGTCCTTCACGTCGTAGTGTGTTACCAATTGTTTTCTTGGTGACTATGGTCCCAGCTGCCTTGAGATAATTGACAAGATCCTCCCGTGTAGTTCTGGGCTGATTCCTCACTGTTCTCATGATCATTGAAACTCCACAAGGTGAGATTTTGCATGGAGCCCCAGACTGAGGGAGATTGACAGTTATTTTGTGTTTCTTCCATTTGCGAATAATCGCATCAACTGTTGTCACCTTCTCACCAAGCTGCTTGGCGATGGTCTTGTAGCCCATTCCAGCCTTGTGTAGGTCTACAATCTTGTCCTTGACATCCTTGGACAAGTTAGGTAGAGATGGCACACACCAACAATAGTCAACTCCCTGAAGCACTGCCAATAAGTGATGTAGATTTTCAGATATATCCCAGTGCCGGCTGGAAACCCCAAGACACAAAGCAGGCATATACAGGTAACTGGTAAATAACAAAAGCCTTTAATCCAAAAGTTAACATGGAATGGCCTGTTGCCAAACATTACAGCTCACGCAGGAGCTTTCTTCAGTGTAGTGTCTACTTGGGCCTCCACTGAAGAAAGCTCCTGTGCGAGCTGAAACGTTTGGCAACAGGCCATTTCGTGTTACCTTTTGGATTAAAGGCTTTTGTTATTTACCTGTGTATGCCTGCTTTGTGTCTTGGGGTTTCCAGACAGCTCTGGGATACATCTGAATATATATATATATATATATATATATATATATACATATATATATATATATATATATATATATATATATATATATATATATATATATATATATATATATAATATAAAAATATATAAATACTTATTTAAGAATAACTTAAACATATTTTTTTAAGTGCTGGATACAGAAAAGTGGTGTAAACAAGAAAGTTAGAACAAAATCAAGCTCCCAGTGTGGCGGAGGTGGGGGATAATAAAATGCTAATTTTTCCATTGTTCTCTCAAAGTACTGGTCTCACTGTGTATATAGTGCGAGAAAAGAAAAGGGGGATTTTGTGAAAGCTCAGACAATTTGATCAGGTTGTTGCTTCAATTAACAGAGAAAGCAAATTTATAAACAAAATAAATAATTTTACTGTACACTGTCCCTTTTTCTAAAAATTGCATTAGTAGTAAAGGTCTTGAAAAAGTGTGAAAATAAAAATAAATAATAAGATTCTAGTATTATGTTTTCTGAAGTCCAGTATGATCCGTCACAATGACTTTACCAAAGCTTTAATATTTCCAGCAATAATTTTAACTGTGTTGGTTATGCAAAACTGGTGAATTGGTAATTAAGGGATTATCTATCTTTTAAAACAACAAAAATTCTGATGTTGACTGTCCCTTTAATGTTAACATACTTAAAGGGACACTGAACCCAAATTTTTTCTTTTGTAATTCAGAAAGAGCATGCAATTTTAAGCAACTTTCTAATTTACTCCTTTTATCAATTTTTCTTCGTTCTCTTGCTATCATTATTTGAAAAAGAAGGCCTCTAAGCTTTTTTTTGGTTTCAGTACTCTGGACAGCACTTTTTTATTGGTGGATGAATTTATCCACCAATCAGCAAGGACAACCCAGGTTGTTCACAAAAATGCGCCGGCATCTAAACTTACATTCTTGCATTTCAAATAAAGATACCAAGAGAATGAAGAAAATTTGATAATAGGAATAAATTAGAAAGTTGCTTAAAATTTCATGCTCAATCTGAATCACGAAAGAAAATTTTTGGGTACAGTGTCCCTTTAACCTATATCACTCTCATGGTTAATCACAGTATATAAACTGTTCACATCCAAGGTATATAGGACATATTTAGTATATTTAATGGACTTATAATATGAGCATGAGTTCCCACAAGCGAGATGGTGATATTTTTTTTTTCACATGCGAATTGTAACATTTGTGCGCCATTTGTAATCTAGGCCAGAATGTTTAATATTATGCATAACAAAATGTGGTTGCTGTGTTCAATGTTAATCATATTACATTCATTTTTCAATTTGTGTTATCACTAATAGAGCAGGTGCACAGTGTACATGTTTAGGTATTAGATGAAAGATATCCCAGTCTTTGGTTTGGCTGCATAACATTAAAGTTGAAGAATGTTAATCTGAGTAAATATGCTCTGATATTATGTTGCAATACATAAGGGAAGGGGATAATGAACCAAGAACATTTCCAAAAGAAACCAGGTATACTGACTTTTATGCTACCTTATGGGGCAGAACTACCATTGGTGCCTCAGGTTCAGTGATACCAGGCCCCATAACAACCAGTCTATACATAGGCGCATGCAGAATGTGTACAATTCTAATGCAGAGGAGTCATTATTAGTACAGTTTGCAGGTCCATCTATTTAGCCTTAAAATCATTATACAAGCAGCATGTACAGTATATTATGACCATTGCTTCCTACTGAGTTACCTTTGGGGGGATTCTAAATAATTTTCTGTCTTCAGCGAATTTGAACTCAAAACACCTGCATTAATAGTCAGTCATCCCCTAAGCTATTCTGGATCTGGACTTATTTCTTTAGCTTTTTCTAAAGATAGCACATAGAAAATTAGCCATTAGGCCTGGCTCAGGCATAGGTGAAATGTGATCAAAAATGAAATTTGTATGCAGCAGAAAAATAATTGTTTATGTTTATCATCATTAACCTTTTTCTTTATGCCTTACAGTTTTAAAATGATTACCCCCCCCCCACACACACACCTTGTAGTGCTTGGAAATCACTGGAATGCATATTGTCACACAAATATGTCATTCCAAACTAGGGCTGCAATAAAGGTAGATAGATAGATAGATAGATAGATAGATAGATAGATAGATAGATGATAGATGGATAGATGGATGATAGATAGATGATGATAGACAGACAGACAGATAGACAGACAGACAGACAGACAGACAGACAGATAGATAGATAGATAGATAGATAGATAGATAGATAGATGGAAAGATGCAATTCAATACTGAGAGCTAGCTGAATGCATAATGTTAGTCAATGGCAAGATGCATATATGTGCAGACACTAATCAGCAGTTAACTTCCAGCAATGCATTGCTACTGAGCCTACTTACATATGGTTTCCAACAAAGGATACTAAGAGAATAAAGCACAATATATAACAGAGGTAAGTTGGAAAGTTGTTCAAAACTGTATGCTCTATTTATTTTACAAAGAAAACATTTTGAGGCCGATTTATCAAGCTGCGTATGGAGCTTGATGCCCCTTGTTTCGCTCACCGGAAGTTATGAAGCAGCGATTTAAAGACCGCTGCTCCATTTCTTGTCTGCCTGCTCTAAAGCCACGGACAGAAATCAACCCGAGCCTATACGATCGGGTTGATTGACACCCCCTGCTAGCGGACGATTGGCCGCGAATCTGCAGGGGGTGGCATTGCACCAGCAGTTGACAAGAACTGTTTGTGAAATAATAAATGCCGACAGCATACATCGTATCATGTCCGCTCGCACATTAATAAATATACCCCATAGGGTTACATTTTCCTGTAAAAATCACTAAAAATGTGTTGAATCAAGTCAACTTTATGTATACGTCTGTGAAAGGGGTGTATTCTACAAAATGTCACAAATAAAACCGTACTGATATTTCAAATCCAGTGAGTGGATTAATTCTTTTAGTATCCTTTGTTGAAGGAGTAGGAATACACTAATGAGAGCTAGCTGAACATATATTTATGTGTCTATATATATCTATATCTATATCTTTATCTTTCTATCTATCTATCTATCTATCTATACTAAAAAAATCTCAATTAAAATTGTCATAGGCTGAGGGACTTTACAAAGAAGTGAATTCATTCTGTACTGCATTATTTTGTTGGATTTCTCCATCCTTCCTTACATCAGACAATCCTTTGATCAATAGTTATCTGAAAGCTTAGATGGGTCCTGGCGATGGATTCCTGTGAAAAGATGCATAAGCAGAGATCAGTTAGGTGGAAAATGCAATTCTTTTGATGTGTCCCATCCCATTATATAAGCTGTTCCGCTAAATGCTTAATAATTCTTTTGAAATGCATTAACAGGATTCCATTTGGTCTGCGTTTGTATTAAAACATAAATACAAATGAGTTTCTTTTTAGCCAATGTCCACAGACATGATTTAAGGATAAACATTTATCTATATGATATGTCTAGCACCTTACAACATAAATGTTCATATGATGTAAACTTTTGTAAAATGTAAATCTAGAAAAGTTTATGTTTAAATATACAATTTAATGAATGATTGTGAAACGTGTCACTGAACAGAACTATATCAGTCGGTATTATAAAATAGTTCTTAAAGGGATAGAAAGGTCAAAATTTAAATGTGCATGGTTGCATTTCAATTTGAAATCGAGTCATTTTGGCAATTACTTTCATTAGCAAAAAATGCTTTAAGTGAAAGTTATTGCTCTTTTTCAGTGCATACGCACATATGCTATGAGGGCCCATGCACCAGTATTCATGCACTATGCCTGCTAAGAGAGTTGGCAGTGGTGTGTATTTCATCTGTAAACATTTAATTTATGTCATACAAGTCACTGCTGACTCTCTGTAGTGTTTGAATATTGGTGCATGGCCCTGACAGGATATGTGCATATGCTGCTGAAAAATAGTAATAACTTTTACAAGAAGCATTTTTGCTGTGGAAGTATATTGAACAAATGTTTATATTTCAAATTCAAATGCATTTCTGCACATTTCAGTTTTGACCTTTCTATCGCTTTAAGGCCCAGTCCTATACAAACATGCACTTCCTTTTAGTGTCAACATCTTTATTCATGCAACAGTTTTAACATATGTAAATAGTCCTTTTATATGCATGATAAAATATTTAGGGTTTGCTGTACCTTTAAATAATAATGTTTCATTATTACAGGAATAACAAAATGTGTAGCAAAATGTCTGTCAACACAACTCAAATAAGTGAGATATAATAATATTTACTGTTAATATAATAAACTCATAAACAGTATGTATAAAAGAGTTCAGGTGCCCACCACAAATGTTCTCTACATCTGATCTCCACAACTATGATATATGATATAACCAGCAGGTGATTTATGGAACGAAATAGACAAGGTTGAGGTTTGCTCTTTGATAAATGCCCTTGGTCTGTGACAATATCTCGCAACTGTTCCAGATCTTGTAGGATGGTCATGGGTTGGGAACTCTGCTCGCTACCCCTCCTTCAGCTTACCCATGTCAGGCCAATTATCCCTGCTTGCATGGACTGCTCCGTCTCTGCCCATACACATCCAAACTCTGCCCAACCCTGCCCATGCCCTGTTCAGAGCACAACCACAGTCTTCCCTCACATTGAAACTCCACCTACCAAATGCCAGTGCCCAAATGCCCACATGCTAGCCAGAAAGCCTACAGGAAATGTTGGGAGGAATGCAGTGTCAGTTATATGCCCAGAATTTACCTCAGATCAGGGCAGGACAAGAAGTTGAAATACTGGACTGACCAGTTAAATGCAGGACACCTGGCGACTCTATCTACATCAAGAAAAAGACAAAAAGAAGAAAGGAGGGCGCTAAAGCATAGTGAGAATATGTGAAAAAAAGTGCTAAGTAATGACTATTACTTATAAAAATAAAGTCCAACGATTGGATCAAGAAATAATTAATACCCGTATAGGATATCAGTGATCAAGTAATAAATAAAGTACTAGATAGTGTACATAAAATATCAAAAAAACATATAAATATATAAAAAAATTTCAATGATGTTTAACTAACAAAGACTACCAAAATGGGTGTGCATAAATGTGAACTTTGAATAAATGTAGAAAAAATAATTTAATAAAAGAAAAAACATAAAAATCGACATATAAATAATGAAGTATATAGACATAAGACCCCCAAATCAATATATATATATATATATATATATATATATATATATATATATATATATATGTTAAAAAAGGGACATAATGAAATACATACAGAAATTGTTATATAACACTCATACGCCTAGATTTAGAGTTCTGCGTTAGCCGTCAAAATCAGCGTTAAGGGGTCCTAACGCTGCTTTTGGACGCCCACTGGTATTTAGAGTCGTGTAGGTAAAGGTCTAACGCTCACTTTCAAGCCGTTACTTTTCCATACCGCAGATCCCCTTACACCAATTGCGTATCCTATCTTTTCAATGGGATCTTCCTAACGCTGGTATTTAGAGTCTTGGCTGAAGTGAGCGTTACAACTCTACCGACAAGACTCCTAACGCCCATGGAAAGGCTGTAGTTAAGAGCTTTCTGGGCTAACGCCGGTTTATAAAGCTCTTAACTACAGTGCTCTAAAGTACACTAACACCCATAAACTACCTATGTACCCCTAAACCGAGGTCCCCCCACATCGCCGCCACTATAATAAAAATTTTAACCCCTAATCTGCCTCCCCCAACGTCGTCGCTACCTTACCTACACTTATTAACCCCTAATCTGCTGACCGGACCTCGCTGCTACTCTAATAAAGTTATTAACCCCTAAACCGCCGTACTCCCGCCTCGCAAACCCTATAATAAATAGTATTAACCCCTAGTCTGCCCTCCCTGACATTGCCAACACCTAACTTCAAGTATTAACCCCTAATCTGCCGCTACTCTAATAAATGTAGTAACCCCTAAAGCTAAGTCTAACCCTAACCCTAACACCCCCTAAATTAAATATAATTTTGATCTAACTAAATAAATTAAATCTTATTAACTAAAGTATTCCTATTTAAAACTAAATACTTACCTGTAAAATAAACCCTAATATAGCTACAATATAACGAATAATTATATTGTAGCTATTTTAGGATTTATATTTATTTTACAGGAAACTTTGTATTTATTTTAACTAGGTACAATAGCTATTAAGTAGTTATTTACTATTTAATAGTTACCTAGTTAAAATAATTACAAAATTACCTGTAAAATAAATCCTAACCTAAGTTACAATTAAACCTAACACTACACTATAATTAAATACATTCAATAAATTACCTACAATTACCTACAATTAAATAAACTAAACTAAATTACAAAAAATAAAAAAAGATTACAAGAATTTTAAGCTAATTACACCTACTCTAAGCCCCCTAATAAAATAACAAAGCCCCCCAAAATAAAAAAATGTCCCTACCCTAATCTAAATTACAGAAGTTAACAGCTCTATTACCAGCCCTTAAAAGGGCTTTTTACGGGTCATGCCCCAAAGTAATCAGCTCTTTTGCCTGTAAAAAAAAACCACAATACCATCCCCCAACATTACAACCCACCACCCACATACCCCTACTCTAACCCAAACCCCCCTTAAATAAACCTAACACTACCCCCCTGAAGATCTCCCTACCTTGAGTCATCTTCACCCAACCGGGCCGAAGTCTTCATCCGATGGGGCAGAAGAGGACATCCAGACCCGCAGAAGTCTTCATCCTATCCGGGCAGAAGAGGACATCCGGACCGGCAGACATCTTTACAGGCAAAAGAGCTGATTACTTTGGGGCATGGCCGCAAAAAGCCCTTTTAAGGGCTGGTAATAGAGCTGTTAACTTTTGTAATTTAGATTAGGGTAGGGAATTTTTTTTATTTTGGGTGGCTTTGTTATTTTATTAGGGGGCTTAGAGTAGGTGTAGTTAGCTTAAAATTCTTGTAATCTTTTTTTATTTTTTGTAATTTAGTGTTTGTTTTTTTTGGTAATTTAGTTTAGTTTATTTAATTGTATGTAATTGTAGGTAATTTATTTAATTTATTTAATGATAGTGTAGTGTTAGGTTTAATTGTAACTTAGGTTAGGATTTATTTTACAGGTAATTTTGTAATTATTTTAACTAGGTAGCTATTGAATGGTAAATAACTATTTAATAGCTATTGTACCTAGTTAAAATAAATACAAAGTTGCCTGTAAAATAAATATAAATCCTAAAATAGCTACAATATAATTATATTTAATTTAGGGGGGGTGTTAGGGTTAGACTTAGCTTTAGGGGTTAATACATTTATTAGAGTAGCGGCGAGGTCCGGTCGGCAGATTAGGGGTTAATACTTGAAGTTAGGTGTTGGCGATGTTAGGTAGGGCAGATTAGGGGTTAATACTATTTATTATAGGGTTTGCGAGGCGGGAGTGCAGCGGTTTAGGGGTTAATAACCTTATTAGAGTAGCGGCGAGGTCCGGTCGGCAGATTAGGGGTTAATAAGTGTAGGTAAGGTAGCGGCGACGTTGGGGGGGCAAAATAGGGGTTAATAAATATTATGTAGGTGTCGGCGATGTTAGGGGCAGCAGATTAGGGGTACATAGGTATAATGTAGGTTGCGGCGGTGTCCGGAGCGGCAGATTAGGGGTTAATTGTGTAATGCAGGTATCAGCAATAGCTGGGGAGGCAGATTAGGGGTTAATAAGTGTAAGATTAGGGGTGTTTAGACTCTGGGTTCATGTTAGGGTGTTAGGTGTAGACTTAGAAACTGTTTCCCCATAGGAAACAATGGGGCTGCGTTAGGAGCTTAACGCTGCTTTTTTGCAGGTGTTAGGTTTTTTTCAGCCCAAACTGCCCCATTGTTTCCTATGGGGGAATCGTGCACAAGCACGTTTTTCCAGCTAGCCGCTACCGTAAGCAATGCTGGTATTGAGAGTTGAAGTGGCGGTAAATATGCCTTTACGCTCCCTTTTTGGAGCCTAACGCAGCCCTTCAGAGAACTCTAAATACCAGCGTTGTTTAGAAGCAGCGCTAGAAAAAAAAGAAGCGTAGCTAACGCACCCCTTCAGCCGCAAAACTCTAAATCTAGGCGTTTGAAAGGTAAAACTCTAAAATGCGGTTAAACTGTAAAATAAAGATGGCCTATAAAAGTCTGACTATCGGACATATAAGTGGGACGTCTCGCAAAAAAACACCAAGGTAATACCACCAAAAAGAATATATTTGAATGCACAGTCAGAAGTAAGTACTGTAGTGGACTAACTTCCAGCAGCGTTACACGCTGAAAATTGAAAGTATAAGTTGACAGATTCTTGTAACAGTGTCTCCTCTTACACAGCACTTATCCACTGCGCCACAGTCTCACTGTGAGTTTAAGGCAGAGATTTAAAAAGTTCAGCACTCACCCTCTTGCTCTTTATCAACAAGGCAGGGTTTACTATAAAAGGATTTACCTTCTTATGTCCTCTTATCGTTAGACTTGATGTTCAATCCCTTGAAGCCATAGGTATTTTAGTTGCAAGAGCTATACTCCCGGAGTAGGCTGTTGAACTCCTCAATTGATAACTGAATTCCTGCACTTAGTGCTTTTGCACGCAAGAGGCTGAGAAATCTCCAGGTTCACCGTAGTGAATAGCGGATATCGATTCAAGCCTTTAGTCCTATATCGAGTTTGGCCAAGCTGGCAGTACTTCAACGCGTTTCACTCATAACTAGGGCTTTTTAAAATCTCTATCTACATCACCTTACAATAGATGATATAGAGACATCTGTTTATTAAGGTATTTCACCTCATATCTCTTGTTCTTTGCTTGCATACTTGAAGCACTGCTGGAAGCCAAGGATGTAATAGCTACAATGAACTCAAATATTTTTAACAGTTAACTCTAAACACAAAAGTCGTAAAATGCCTGACACTTCTCTTCCACATCCTAATCTGCCATCATGTTTTAGCAGGGATGTAACTATAGACTTTATTGGGCCCCAGGGTAAAGGCTGTGGCACAGCCCCAATTTCATCAACATCATTTCCAGAGCACCAGAAACTCCTAATAATATACCTCATTAGCGTACTCCTATTCCACAGAAGGAGATGCTTATCTGTGACTGTGAGTTCTCCTTCTCCCTTGGTAAGTCCGCCCCAGAGGATATGCACCGTCTTGTACAAATTGGTTTTCTCTACAGCCATCTTGGAAACCCTTCTAGCATATTTGTAAAGGCAAATGCATTTCCTTACATGATGAGCCATGCTATGCAGGGGACACATCTGTTTTTTCAAAATATGGTTCCCTAGAGATGTGGGTTTAATCTCAGTTGAAAACTCTGTGACTCCTGTAGTTATACCCCTGTGTTCCAGGTAAAGGGATATTTATCCCCTTTGCTATTGTATACAAAAGTTGTTCTTGTCCCACACTCATAGAGAGAAGAAAAAGCAAATTCTAGGCTTTTAAAATGCTGGAGATCAAATAGCTGGATTAAGAAATGTGCACCTTTTTTTGAAAAATTAAGTTACAGAATTTAATGTACTTTTAAATGTATACTCAGGCTAAAGTCACATGGCAACAACAAATATGACAGAGAACACATTCATTCCACACATAAACCCCTAGCCATTAACCCACTTCATGTGTTTCCACTCAGTGTGAATAAAGAGATTTATTGTATTTTTTTTCACACTAGCCTTGACGGCACATAGCAGACAGCCATAACCTGAGGGTGCTATACCACAGTGTAACAAGCCACAGGACAAGCAAAGTGCATACATTAAACAGTAATCAGTGTGTAAATACTTTGTACTAAATGAGGCATTAATTGTGAAACATATTAAACTGGTAATGTTTTAAAAACATGCAGTAAAGATAAGTGACATCTGTGCACATTTGTTCTCCTGTGGGCTCACATGGGGTAACTTCTGCTTTAGTGGAATCAGCAACAGTCTTGATTTGTGATGTCTTGTTCTGCGTTACATAGTGGATCATAAACAAACAGTTATCAAGGCCTGTAAGGCTTCTTTGTACAATTAGAGCTGCAACAACTAATCGTCATAATCGATAATAATCAATTATGAAAATAGTTGTCAATGAATCTCATAATCGATTAATCGATTAGTTGGTTTGCAATTAGTTGGTCTGTGCACAATACCAGCTGCTTCACTCCAATGAACTCCTGCACATGGTATTGTGTTTTATGGTTATGTCCTTAGCCTAAAGGACGTCTACAGACGTCTACTTTTCACTTTTTCAGGACAATATACGTTTACAACTACCCCTGGCTTATGTGCAACCCAGATATAATAGTCATCATTTGGATTGTTTATATTAAATCTGGTGATTTGGAAATATGCTTTGCATGATATAGTGCTGAGCTTGTTATTTACACCTTGCCCCTAGATTGATGGGAGTTGTTATTTAAATTGATTTGCACTATTATCTGTTTGCACAATTATTAGCATATTGCTTGCTTTTGCTGATTATATGTACTGTATAGATAAATATGTAAGGCTTTGTCCTGTTATTGATATACAGTCCTTAGCGCTTTTGATTTTGTTTTTTAATGTTTTTTTATATTTTTAATAAATTGTGATAATATGTACCAGATTCAACTTTTATAAGTATATATTCGTTATTTTTAGAGTGGACTAGATATTTCCCCTAATCTTATAGCTGGTTATTTACCATTGCATATAGATATTCAAGATATTTTTATGTTAGAATGAAGTCAAGGGTTACTTTATTGAGAGGCCCCTTGCCAAGGTAGAAAACACTTAGCATTTGACTCTTCATCCTCTTGAGAAAGTCTGCACGATAGCAGAAGAAACGCGTAGAGGTATCATAGGATTGTACTTTGGCTCTTCAGAGGAGCCGTAGTTCTAGGAATAGAACGCTTTTTACCTTTTGGACATTCAGGGCTACCATAGCCCCAGGAACAAGGATTTCCCATACACTGACAGTTCCGGTGAACAGCGGAAGGGAACGGACATTTGGAAAAAAAGAAAAAAAGACAACTAGGCTGTGAAAACAGACCGGAGCAGCTGAGTATTTGGATATTTTACCCTAAAGGAGAAAGCTGTGTTTTTAAACTGCTGTATTGTTAATAAAACATTGTAAGTGCATATTTTTAAGAGCAGCTGCGTTTGTGTTATTTATTGCACTTGAGTCTCTCTTTGCGCTTTTTTCTTTTTCAGAGTGAAAGTTTTTGCCCTACTTCATTTGGTGTGAAGGATCCATTTGGTAAACAAGCAGCAGAGGACTATAGTGATTTATGGACTGACATCTTTTGGAAAGTGGTAAAACGTTTTTGTTATTCCATTTGTTTTAATATTGATTTGTGTGTATTCTGTTTTGATTACCCTATAATTGCATACAGGGATTTGATTTATTTATTTAACATTTGTTGGATACCACACATGTTTGTTAAAAAAATTGATAAACAGAATTGACATTAGCGATTTTATTATATTTTAAGAGGGAGTTAGCGCCACTTTTATTTATTTTTTGGTGGGTTAGAAAACACTTAGCATTGGTGAAGAGCTAACAAAGATAAATATCCCACTTTGGTGAAATTAGCAAAACCCTACTTATACACCTCAACAGCCTTTTCTCTGCTGCAGTAAATATAGCTGCAAACAGAGAACCAGCCTTAGCCAGAAGCATGTGGACATGTTGAGATTTTTGCATTTCAATGCAAAGTTTCTGAAAAAGTGAATAACAGAATGTTATTAACAGTGATAGTCTAACTCTTTCTAGTTCTACCTCTTTTCAAACAGTTTGTGGTTTGGTTTTGTTTAATTATAAAACTGTGCTCTGCTGCTTAAAAATTGAAGAAACAGTTGTGTTAATGTAAAGTTTTAGTCTGAAGTTTATATTTGTAACACTCATTATGTGGATTTTATTTAAAACATAGAAAACTATTATTGATTCTCTTTTTATACGATTAGTCGATTAATCGAAAAAATAATCGGCCGATTAATCGATTATGAAAATAATCGTTAGTTGCAGCCCTATGTACAATATAACAATTTTTAGACATAAATAGTTTTTGTTGAAAGATTGCCTTAACCCCTACAGGACTGGGAATTTCAGAGAAAAACTTGCCCAAAGTACAGGAGAATTTTTAGCATTTTTGCTATCACTCCATTTAAACAGAAATAGAGCTTTGCTTTTATAATTTACCTATCAAAACTATATATATATATTTCTTTTGTCGAAAACCCAAGGTATTGATCTAGGCCCATTTTGGTATATTTCATGCCACGGTATTACCACCAAATGCGATTATATATAAAAATAAAATTGTTCAGTTTTCACAAACTGGGTTTCTCACTGAAATTATTTATATACAGCTTGTGCAGTCATAACACAAGTGGTTGTAAAAGCTTCTCTGAGATTCCCTTTGTTCAGAAATAACAGACATGCATGGATTTGCCATTTCTTTTCGGTAATTACAAGGCTGCTAATTGCAGCTGCGCACCAAACTTCTGAAATTACTAGCAGCGAAAGGGTAATTCAGGTAGCTTGTGAGGTTAATTTTAGATGTAGTGTAGAGATTACCCTCCCACCTAACACCTACCATCCCCTAATCCCTACTTGATCCCTTCCAAACAGATCTCTTCCCTCCCTTACCACCCCCCCACCACACTGGTCTTCAACATTTTAGGTACTGATAGTCTGCAGTTTTATGGCAATTTGTTTTAATTAATTTTTTAATTGTTCTTTTTTTATTGTAGGGATCCCTCTTCAAACATACCACCTCCCCGATCCCTCCAAAATAGCTCTCTAAGGCCCCAATGATTGAAAGTTCCACAAGGCGGTGAGATATTTAAAAGGGATCTGTTGCCATGTCAAGAATGCTGGCAAAAGCAGCTGACATCAGTGTTTAAAGGCGGCATTGCTAAGAGGCGTTTTGCTATACATTGCAATGGGTAACGATCCTGGGGATATATTTCAAGCAGCACTACCACCTACATTGACAATGTAAAGTAAAGGATCCCTTTTAAATATATCACCAAACCTAATAAACATATTGATTAACCCCCAAACTGACATAACCCCCACCGCAATAAACTCACTACACTACTTAACCCTCTAACCATCAATACCCCACCGCAAACTACCCCTACACTTCTTAACCCCTAACTGCCAATACCCCCCAGAAAACCACCCCTACACTACTGAACCCCCTAACTGCCAATACCCCACCAAAAACTACCCCTACACTGCTTAACCCCCTAACCACCAGGGATTAAGATCTTTTGCTAAGAAAAAAAAAACCCTATCCTAAAAAAGATGCTCTGACAAGGGCATCAGTAATTAAGCTCTTTTTCGAAAAAATAATAATAAAATTAAAAAAAATATCCTAAAAAAGATGCCATGAATTCGCTGTCATGAGCAAAAAGGTTGGACGTAGTCCAGTATACTCCAGCACCAGGGTATGTCTCTGTATTATCTGTGAGGTGGGCAAGCTATTAGGGGCTAGCACCACATTCCCAAAGTCTGTAATAGTAACAAAAAGCAAATAGCAGGGCCACCAAGAATAAAAGCAAAGAATTTATTGAGCCAACATAAAAAGACATTTCGGATTCATATCCCTGACAAGACTAAGGATATGAATCCAAAACATTGTCTTTCTATGTTGGCTCAATAAATGATTTGCTTTTATTCTTGGTGGTGCTGCTATTTGCTTTTTGTTACAAAAGGTTGGACGTAGGTACTACATCAACAGGGTACGCTAGGCAAAGTATCCTGTGAAATAGTGCCTACGTCCATATTGCTTAAAGGGTTCATTTTATGTCACAATGAAGACACTGTTGTGTCTGATAATAAGACAACTCAGAGGAACTGCTTTATTCTTCTGATAATTCAGGGTGGGAGACTTGAAAGTCAGAACATTGAGTGCTGAGCCCCTTGGTGTTGAAGGAACAGCTTTAATTTCTATGATATGTAGCAGCCACAAAAAGAAACAAAAATAAATAATTCTCAACATTTTTGGCAGTGGGATTATTTAGTCTTCTCTCTCTCTCTCTCTCTCTCTCTCTCTCTCTGTATCTCTTTCTCTCTCTCTCTTTCTCTCTCTCTTTCTCTCTCTCTCTCTTTCTCTCTCTCTCTCTCGGGTTGATTGACACCCCCCTGCTGGCGGCCCATTGGCCGCGAGTCAGCAGGGGGCGGCGTTGCACCAGCAGCTCTTGTGAGCTGCTGGTGCAATGTTAAATGCGGAGAGCGTATTGCTCTCTGCATTTAGCGAGGTCTTGCGGACCTGATCCGCACTGTCGGATCAGGTCCGCAAGACCTTTGATAAATAGGGGCCATAGCCTTGAGTATATGGGCATATGCAACATTATAAGAGAGACCTTACCAATCTTATATACAGATCCTATTTTAAAACAAATTGTTCAAGAGAGATGTGAATTTATCTCCAGGAAAGGTAAAAGTTTGGCAAATTTTCTGTCACCTTCAGTCTTACCGGACAAAAAAAATACATGTTGGCTTAAAGGCAGGAAAGGTTTCTATAAATGCAGGAGACCTATTTGCAAAACATGCAATTATGTTGAGAAAGGCAATATGTTCAAATCGTCAGCTACAGTTTTAGAATATGCTAACTAATTTTACATCACATGTGCGACTACACACTTAGTGTATTTATTAACTTGCCAACTGTGTATAAAACAGTACGTGGGAAAAACTAAGAGATCTGTGAAGGATAGATTTTTGCAATATCTTAGATCCATAGAGGATCCAGAATCTGGCACTCCGGTAGCGAGACTTCAAAGACAAGCATAATGCAGATATGTCAGTTCTAATAATACAGGGTATAGATCATATCCCTAGATGGAAAAGAGAAGGTGACCGAGAAAATGAATTGAACAAGATGGAAATATTTTGGATGTTTACAATCCAGACTAGTTATCCACAAGGTTTAAATATGAGGAGAGACTTATATCTCTTTACCTAGTTTTAATGTATATTTTCTCAGTATATTCATATACTCATGCCCTATATGTAATATAAATGCATAGATCTTATGTGATGAAGTATTGATAGCTATTGTTTTGATAATTAACAACTGTGTTTTTCCTTATGGCAACAGTGTTCCGGTATTTATTACTCTGTGCAGCATATATTTAGGTAATAATTTAATATACATATGTTGAATTGTAAACTAAAGAGGTAATTTCAATATAGCGACATATTCAGTGATAACAGCTGTATATATATCCATATACAGTTGTATTATTCAAGATGTATTCAGCAGAGTATGTATTCACTATTGAATTTTGTGTTTTTAAGAAAGTTGTATATCTAGGGAGACTAGGGCCTAGATTTAGAGTTCGGCGGTAAAAGGGCTGTTAACGCTCCGCTGGCTTTTTTCTGGCCGCACCATAAATTTAACTCTGGTATCGAGAGTTAAAACAAATGCTGCGTTAGGCTCCAAAAAAGGAGCGTAGAGCATTTTTACCGCAAATGCAACTCTCGATACCAGAGTTGCTTACGGACGCGGCCGGCATCAAAAACGTGCTCGTGCACGATTCTCCCATAGGAAACAATGGGACTGTTTGAGCTGAAAAAAAACCTAACACCTGCAAAAAAGCAGCGTTCAGCTCCTAACGCAGCCCCATTGTTTCCTATGGGGAAACACTTCCTACGTCTGCACCTAACACTCTAACATGTACCCCGAGTCTAAACACCCCTAACCTTACACTTATTAACCCCTAATCTGCCGCCCCCGCTATCGCTGACCCCTGCATATTATTTTTAACCCCTAATCTGCCGCTCCGTAAACCGCCGCAACCTACGTTATCCCTATGTACCCCTAATCTGCTGCCCTAACATCGCCGACCCCTATGTTATATTTATTAACCCCTAATCTGCCCCCCACAACGTCGCCGACACCTGCCTACACTTATTAACCCCTAATCTGCCGAGCGGACCTGAGCGCTACTATAATAAAGTTATTAACCCCTAATCCGTCTCACTAACCCTATCATAAATAGTATTAACCCCTAATCTGCCCTCCCTAACATCGCCGACACCTACCTTCAATTATTAACCCCTAATCTTCCGATCGGAGCTCACCGCTATTCTAATAAATGTATTAACCCCTAAAGCTAAGTCTAACCCTAACACTAACACCCCCCTAACTTAAATATAATTTAAATCTAACGAAATAAATTAACTCTTATTAAATAAATGATTCCTATTTAAAGCTAAATACTTACCTGTAAAATAAATCCTAATATCGCTACAATATAAATTATAATTATATTTTAGCTATTTTAGGATTAATATTTATTTTACAGGCAACTTGGTATTTATTTTAACCAGGTACAATAGCTATTAAATAGTTAAGAACTATTTAATAGTTACCTAGTTAAAATAATTACAAAATTACCTGTAAAATAAATCCTAACCTAAGATATAATTAAACCTAACACTACCCTATCAATAAAATAATTAAATAAACTACCTACAATTACCTACAATTAACTTAACACTACACTATCAATAAATTAAATAAACACAATTGCTACAAATAAATACAATTAAATAAACTAGCTAAAGTACAAAAAATAAAAAAGAACTAAGTTACAGAAAATAATAAAATATTTACAAACATAAGAAAAATATTACAACAATTTTAAACTAATTACACCTACTCTAAGCCCCATAATAAAATAACAAAGCCCCCCAAAATAAAAAATTCCCTACCCTATTCTAAATTAAAAAAGTTACAAGCTCTTTTACCTTACCAGCCCTGAACAGGGCCCTTTGCGGGGCATGCCCCAAGAAGTTCAGCTCTTTTGCCTGTAAAAGAAAACATACAATACCCCCCCCCCCAACATTACAACCCACCACCCACATACCCCTAATCTAACCCAAACCACCCTTAAATAAACCTAACACTAAGCCCCTGAAGATCTTCCTACCTTGTCTTCACCATACCAGGTTCACCGATCCGTCCTGGCTCCAAGATCTTCATCCAACCCAAGCGGGGGTTGGCGATCCATAATCCGGTGCTGAAGAGGTCCAGAAGAGGCTCCAAAGTCTTCATCCTATCCGGCAAGAAGAGGACATCCGGACCGGCAAACATCTTCTCCAAGCCGCATCTTCTATCTTCTTCCATCCGGTGCGGAGCGGGTCCATCTTGAAGCAGGCGACGCGGATCCATCCTCTTCTTCCGATGTCTCCCGACGAATGACGGTTCCTTTAAGGGACGTCATCCAAGATGGCGTCCCTCGAATTCCGATTGGCTGATAGGATTCTATCAGCCAATCGGAATTAAGGTAGGAATTTTCTGATTGGCTGATGGAATCAGCCAATCAGAATCAAGTTCAATCCGATTGGCTGATCCAATCAGCCAATCAGATTGAGCTCGCATTCTATTGGCTGTTCCGATCAGCCAATAGAATGCGAGCTCAATCTGATTGGCTGATTGGATCGGCCAATCGGATTGAACTAGATTCTGATTGGCTGATTCCATCAGCCAATCAGAAAATTCCTACCTTAATTCCGATTGGCTGATAGAATCCTATCAGCCAATCGGAATTCGAGGGACGCCATCTTGGATGACGTCCCTTAAAGGAACCGTCATTCGTCGGGAGACATCGGAAGAAGAGGATGGATCCGCGTCGCCTGCTTCAAGATGGACCCGCTCCGCACCGGATGGAAGAAGATAGAAGATGCGGCTTGGAGAAGATGTTTGCCGGTCCGGATGTCCTCTTCTTGCCGGATAGGATGAAGACTTTGGAGCCTCTTCTGGACCTCTTCAGCACCGGATTATGGATCGCCAACCCCCGCTTGGGTTGGATGAAGATCTTGGAGCCAGGACGGATCGGTGAACCTGGTATGGTGAAGACAAGGTAGGAAGATCTTCAGGGGCTTAGTGTTAGGTTTATTTAAGGGTGGTTTGGGTTAGATTAGGGGTATGTGGGTGGTGGGTTGTAATGTTGGGGGGGGGGGTATTGTATGTTTTCTTTTACAGGCAAAAGAACTGAACTTCTTGGGGCATGCCCCGCAAAGGGCCCTGTTCAGGGCTGGTAAGGTAAAAGAGCTTGTAACTTTTTTAATTTAGAATAGGGTAGGGAATTTTTTATTTTGGGGGGCTTTGTTATTTTATTATGGGGCTTAGAGTAGGTGTAATTAGTTTAAAATTGTTGTAATATTTTTCTTATGTTTGTAAATATTTTATTATTTTCTGTAACTTAGTTCTTTTTTATTTTTTGTACTTTAGCTAGTTTATTTAATTGTATTTATTTGTAGCAATTGTGTTTATTTAATTTATTGATAGTGTAGTGTTAGGTTAATTGTAGGTAATTGTAGGTAGTTTATTTAATTATTTTATTGATAGGGTAGTGTTAGGTTTAATTATATCTTAGGTTAGGATTTATTTTACAGGTAATTTTGTAATTATTTTAACTAGGTAACTATTAAATAGTTCTTAACTATTTAATAGCTATTGTACCTGGTTAAAATAAATACCAAGTTGCCTGTAAAATAAATATTAATCCTAAAATAGCTAAAATATAATTATAATTTATATTGTAGCTATATTAGGATTTATTTTACAGGTAAGTATTTAGCTTTAAATAGGATTAATTTATTTAATAAGAGTTAATTTATTTCGTTAGATTAAAATTATATTTAAGTTAGGGGGGGTGTTAGTGTTAGGGTTAGACTTAGCTTTAGGGGTTAATACATTTATTAGAATAGCGGTGAGCTCCGATCGGAAGATTAGGGGTTAATAATTGAAGTTAGGTGTCGGCGATGTTAGGGAGGGCAGATTAGGGGTTAATACTATTTATGATAGGGTTAGTGAGGCGGATTAGGGGTTAATACATTTATTATAGTAGCGCTCAGGTCCGCTCGGCAGATTAGGGGTTAATAAGTGTAGGCAGGTGTCGGCGACGTTGAGGGGGGCAGATTAGGGGTTAATAAATATAATATAGGGGTCGGCGATGTTAGGGGCAGCAGATTAGGGGTACATAGGGATAACGTAGGTGGCGGCGATTTGCGGTCGGAAGATTAGGGGTTAATTATTTTAAGTAGCTGGCGGCGACGTTGTGGGGGGCAAGTTAGGGTTTAATAAATGTAATACAGGGGTCGGCGGGGTTAGGGGCAGCAGATTAGGGGTACATAAATATAACGTAGGTGGCGGTCGGCAGATTAGGGGTTAAAAATTTTAATCGAGTGGCGGCGATGTGGGGGGAGCTCGGTTTAGGGGTACATAGGTAGTTTATGGGTGTTAGTGTACTTTAGGGTACAGTAGTTAAGAGCTTTATGAACCGGCGTTAGCCAGAAAGCTCTTAACTCCTGCTATTTTCAGGCGGCTGGAATTTTGTCGTTAGAGCTCTAACGCTCACTTCAGAAACGACTCTAAATACCGGCGTTAGAAAGATCCCATTGAAAAGATAGGATACGCAAATGGCGTAGGGGGATCTGCGGTATGGAAAAGTCGCGGCTGTAAAGTGAGCGTTAGACCCTTTAATCACTGACTCCAAATACCAGCGGGCGGCCAAAACCAGCGTTAGGAGCCTCTAACGCTGGTTTTGACGGCTACCGCCGAACTCTAAATCTAGGCCTAGGACTGGTAATCCCTTATGCAGTGATCAAGTGCGCAAGAGCATGAAACACGTTTGCATGTGATCTACCTGTTTTCTCTGCTCTCACCTGAGCATGTTTTTAACCATGTTGGAAATAAATTTGTCACACTTTGGCTTTTGTTATATTTTTTCTCATTAGTCCTATCTCTATATGGTGTATATTTATAATATTTTGTGACTGCTTGCACACTTACTACAGGTGTAGTTTCACCATAAGCCTATTTTTGAGTGCCACCACCCCTGTCAATTTGTCATATATATATATACACACGTGTTTGTGTGTGTGTGTATATACACACATACACATAGATATTAGTTTGTAAAGGGGCATTGTGCTATTTTATTCTTTTTCAACTAATTGGATTTTTAAACGGATTATATAAATAAAACTAATTGTGTAGTGCTATGTCCTTGACAACCCGTACATCCATTATGGGTGTTTCTGTAAACAAGTGACCAATGAACACAGAGGATCACTAACACATTTTTTCACAACTGTAATTTTATTTGCAAACAGCTTTTACAATATTTCAATATTTTTCATTTTTATTCTTTCATGTGCATGATAAGACAAGTTTTGACTACAATGCCCTTTTAAAGTTAAGCAAAATATTACAAACATTATTACAAGGATAACATATGAATAATGACCTGGCAATGCAATAACAATATTATTAATAGAAAATAAATAATCGGACTAAAGGCATTGTGAACATAGTGTTAGTGTAATCCCCACACATATGGGCTCACGTGAGAAAGCATAGAACACAAGGCAAGTTATTTATAGGCATAACAGACAGAAGGTTAAATGGACATCATTGCATATAGCTCAGCCTTCCAGTATTAGATTACTTTACCATGTTTAGATTTTTACAGACTGGTCTAGAGGATAGTTTACCTGAATGAAAATAGCAATAATATGTGTTTGATAAGATCAATCAGCCATTTATAGCCAGGGCAGCCTCTTTATGGTCTTTAAAATACCATAATATAGAAGGATTCAAGTAACCAATGAAATAATGTCTTAATCATATCTGTTCTGCCATAATTAGCTAAAATTGCCTTGTGGTTATTTTGACATGTCAGTGTCAGAAATATTTCTGTTGTGATATGATTAATTTGTTATGCTATCAACTTGAGAGCTAAAACTTTAGGGCTAGATTACAAGTGGAGCGCTGATTTATCGCACATCCCTAAACTGGCAAATTTGCCTATTTAGGGGCGTACAATAAATAACCAGCTATTACAAGACGAACTCGCAGTAGCAATTAGCGCTAAAGATCATGGGGCCTAGTTATCAAGCCGTCAACCTCAAATACGCTGGAATTCCGCAGCGTATTTGTGGCGAGGCTGATTCACCTTAGTTATCAAAGGCTAGAGACCGGCAAAAGTAGAATTTTGTGACGTAAACTTCGATCCGCCGGACTCAGTCCGACACAGATCGATTCTTACGTCACTCCAGATGTTCCGCACACAAGTGCGGCACAATCTGACTACTTTTGCTAGTTATCGAAAAACTAGCAGGTACGCTCGGCACTTTTCCGGCCCAGCGTACCTGGTTTTCAAACCGCCACCCTGGAGGCGGCGGATCCCATAGGAATCAATGGGTGTCTGACCATAGCGAAAGTACACGTTCGCTGCTGACAGACATCCCATTGATTCCTATGGGAGATGTCTACACCTAACACCCTAACATGTACCCCGAGTCTAAACACCCCTAATCTGACCCCCCCTACACTGCCGCAACTAAATAAAGTTATTACCCCCTAAACCGCCGCTCCCGGAGCCCACCGCAAGCTACTCTATACATATTAACCCCTAAACCGCCGCTCCCGGAGCCCACCGCAAGCTACTCTATACATATTAACCCCTAAACCACCGCTCCTGGAGCCCACCGCAACTATAATAAATGTATTAACCCCTAAACCGCCGCTCCTGGAGCCCACCGCAACTATAATATATGTATTAACCCCTAATCTGCCCCCCCTACACCGTCGCCACCTATAATAAATTTATTAACCCCTATCCTGCCCCCCACTACACCGCCACCACTGTAATAAATTTATTAACCCCTAAACCTAAGTCTAACACTAGCCCTAACACCCCCCTAACTTAAATATTAATTAAATAAATCTAAATAATATTTCTATTATGAACTAAATTAATCCTATTTAAAACTAAATACTTACCTGTAAAATAAACCCTAATATAGCTACAATATAAATAATAATTATATTGTAGCTATCTTATGATTTATTTTTATTTTACAGGCATCTTTCAATTTATTTTAACTAGGTACAATAGCTATTAAATAGTTATTAACTATTTAATAGCTTACCTAGCTAAAATAAAGAGAAATGTACCTGTAAAATAAAAACTAACCTAAGTTACAATTACACCTAACACTACACTATACTTTAATAAATTATTACTTTAATAAATTAAAACTAAATACTTACCTGTAAAATAAACCCTAAGATAGCTACAATGTAATTAATAATTACATTGTAGCTATTTTAGGAATTATATTTATTTTACAGGTAACTTTGTATTTATTAGTCCGTCGGTAAAGAAGGATGTTCCGCGTCGGCGGGATGAAGATTGAAGACCCCGCTTGGAAGATGACATCGCCCGGATAGAAGGCTTCTTCAGCGCCGCTTGGAAGATGACATCGCCCGGATGGAAGAATTCTTCAGCGCCGCTTGGAGGATCACTTCATCAGATGGAAGATTTCTTCAGCGCCGCTTGGAGGATAACTTCTGCCGCTCCGGGTCTCCTCTTTGGTTCCATCGCTGCTCGGCTGAGTGAAGACGACTCAAGGTAGGATGATCTTCAGGGGATTAGTGTTAGGTTATTTTAAGGGGGGTTTGGGTTAGATTAGGGGTATGTGGGTGGTGGGTTTTAATGTTGGGGGGTTTGTATTTTTCTTTTACAGGCAAAAGAGCTGAATTCTTTGGGACATGCCCCCACAAAAGGCCCTTTTAAGGGCTGGTAAGGTAAAAGAGCTTTGAACTTTTTTTAATTTAGAATAGGGTAGGGTATTTTTTTTATTTTGGGGGGGTTTGTTATTTTATTAGGGGGCTTAGATTAGGTGTAAGTAGCTTAAAATTGGTGTAATATTTTTAAAATGTTTGTAACCTATTTTTTTTATTTTTTGTAACTTAGCTTTTTTTTTGTACTTTAGTTAGTTTATGTAATTGTATTTAATTGTAGTTATTTGTAGTTAATTTATTTAATTTATTTAATGATAGTGTAGTGTTAGGTTTAATTGTAACTTAGGTTAGGATTTATTTTACAGGTAATTTTGTATTTCTTTTAGCTAGGTAGTTATTAAATAGTTAATAACTATTTAATAACTATTCTAACTAGCTAAAATAAATACAAAGTTACCTGTAAAATAAATATAATTCCTAAAATAGCTACAATGTAATTATTAATTACATTGTAGCTATCTTTAGGGTTTATTTTACAGGTAAGTATTTAGTTTTAAATAGGAATAATTTATTAAAGTATAGTGTAGTGTTAGGTGTAATTGTAACTTAGGTTAGTTTTTATTTTAGAGGTACATTTCTCTTTATTTTAGCTAGGTAAGCTATTAAATAGTTAATAACTATTTAATAGCTATTGTACCTAGTTAAAATAAATTGAAAGTTGCCTGTAAAATAAAAATAAATCCTAAAATAGCTACAATATAATTATTATTTATATTGTAGCTATATAAGGGTTTATTTTAAAGGTAAGTATTTAGTTTTAAATAGGATTAATTTAGTTCATAATAGAAATATTATTTAGATTTATTTAATTAATATTTAAGTTAGGGGGGTGTTAGGGTTAGTGTTAGACTTAGGTTTAGGGGTTAATAATTTTATTACAGTGGTGGCGGTGTAGTGGGGGGCAGGATAGGGGTTAATAAATTTATTATAGGTGGCGACGGTGTAGGGGGGGCAGATTAGGGGTTAATAAATTTAATATAGGTTGCGGCAGGGTCTGGGAGCGGCGGTTTAGGGGTTAAACTATTTATTTAGTTGCGGCGAGGTGCGGGATCAGCAGGATAGGGGTTAATAACTTTATTATAGAGGGCAACGGTATAAGGGGGGGCAGGATAGGGGTTACTAGGTATAATGTAGGTGGCAGCGGTGTCCGGGAGCGGCGGTTTAGGGGTTAATACATTTATCAGAGTTGCGGCAGGGTCTAGGAGCGGCGGTTTAGGGGTTAATACATTTATCAGAGTTGCGGCAGGGTCTAGGAGTGGCGGATTAGGGGTTAATACATTTATCAGAGTTGCGGCAGGGTCTAGGAGCGGCGGATTAGGGGTTAGTAACTTTATTTAGTTGCGGGGGGCTCCGGGGGCGCCGGTATAGGGGGTAGAACAGTGTAGTTAGTGTGAGTGCTTAGTGACAGGCTAGCAATAAAGCTGGGAAAAAGCCGAAGAGCAGCGAGATCGGATGAGTGATAACTCTCACAATCCGCTGCTCATCGCCCCATACTTGGTGCGCGGCTTTTTGACAGCTTTATTTGATAACTTAGGCGAAATTTTTCAGGTCCGCGGCGGCAATGTAAGGCGAGCTTAGGCGGGCGTATTGGGCCGGCGAAGGCAGGAAAGTTGACACGTTGATAACTACCCCCCCATATCTCTGGTTATTTTTCAAAATGTGCCCCAATTGCTCCCTAAATTAAGTATAGTGTAGGTTTTTTAAATAAAAAAAATTGACATTTTTATTTTATCTTTTAAAAATTGCACAAAGCAGTTTTTAGGGCTTAAATTGAGCAGGTGTGGGGTATTAGAAGAAAAAAAACGCACTGAAAAGTGCCTTTATATTGCAGTCTATGGGAACTTTGTGTTCCCTGTAAATATATATGTATGTTTGTTATACTTTTTAAAGCCTGATGAAACAACCTTCTTTTGGTTGAGAACCACGTTGCATGTTTTTATACTTTTATTAAAGTACGTTTTTTACTTACCACTTGCTGCCATACTTTTACTTTTAAATGACATCTATATTGATGTACATAATGAGAGCAGGTGGGATTCGCACACACTTCGAATAGGTAATCAATTTCTTTGTATAAATAATGTCCGGTGCAATACCTTCCAGGAACACCCTTCAGGTCCCAAAGTAATAATATATAGAGAATAAAGGTAGCACACGTTTTCAAAAGGCTGAACCTTTCGGGGCTTGAGAAAGGGGCAGAAGCCCCGAAACGTTGCTCTAATAAAAGGTTCAGCCTTTTGAAAACGTGTGCTACCTTTATTCTCTATATCTATATTGATGTACAATATTTTGGAGCATACTATCTGAGCCCTTGAAGTTTCTTGGATTTACCTTGATACACCGGAGGTCAGTCTGCTGGGTGACTGTTTTAACCCCAGCCAGCTAGACTCGCACCAAGAGGGGTGCTTCACCACACGTGAGTGCAATTTCATTTTCACCAATATCATTTACTGAGTCATTCAGTACTAGGCCATATTGGCGCTATTGTGCTTCCACCCCATCTAGAAACAGACATGATGACAATCCCACGTCACCACTGAAGGGGGCGCAAAAACAGACCAATATGGTGATATAACACTATATAAAAACAATAAAAAATGTAGATAGTGACTATAATTGTTGCATATTTAATGCTATAACTTATCAATCCAAGGGGTGATCAGTCTCTAAAGATGAAACTTCCACTCGGTTTTGCACTCCTTGGTGTCTTTGTCCTCAGATAACGGCCGCTCCTTCCCAGAAGTAGATCAGAAAAAAGGAATCTGTGATGCAGTGCAAACAAAACACAGAAGGGCGCCTCCTAGTGTTTTGTTTGCACCATCACAGATTCCACCCCATCTAGAGACTGCTTTTCCTACACCAGAGGCCAGTCTGCTGGGTGACTGTTTGATCCCAGCCTGCTCCATCTGCACTGAAAAGGCGCTTCACCAAATGTGAGTGCAATTTATCACATACAATTTTCCATCTAGTTAGACAATACTAGGCCATGCGGCGCATCTGTCTTCCTATGTTATTTACAGATTGCTGAACCTGGATCGAGACCTTGATCCATCTACAGATAGCTGCCTCGACCTACAACTGCCATTTGCTCCTGAGGAATATACTAATACCTCTCATCATTATTTGGGACTTTGGTACATTTGGTACATTCTTGTTTTTATATACTGTATTTTGTTATATTTACATTGTTACACATTTAATAGGTTGTCCCTATTGCCTATAAAGTACTGCAGTTCATTTTGTGATATATATCATGTTTGGATATTAACCTAAGGGCGCCCCTATATATACTGTATATACAGTACATATATATATATATATATATATATATATATATATATGTATTTATGTGTTGATATATGCATATACACATATAAATACATCAATATATATGTATATATTCATATCCATATATATTTAATGTTTGCTGCCCATTGCTGCGTGACTTAGCCCCTTCGCTGCGCTAAGTTCTCAACCCTTGTTACTACAAGGAAGAGAGAATAGCGGCACTGCCAGGAGTAGTCCCCTATTTTAAATAATCATAGAGTGCATTTATTGATACTCTAAAAAGTGAAGTATTGTTAAGGGGGAAAGGTGCTGTACACAGTCAATATTGAACAGAGAATTAGTAATGTTAGGATAACATTACAAAAATTGTGTACATTATAGCACTCAGCCACTCATAGTCAAAAAAACTGGACAAAAATTGCTTGCGTTGCTAGAAAAAGGAACAAGACGGTCGTTCTTTAAAAATGTACTTTTATTATTAATATCATATATTAAAACAATAAAGAACCCACATAAAAACCTGAATCGAACATATACTATAGCTAATTCAGAATATCAAAGTGAGAGTTTCAGTAAATAATAAATTATATTCTATATAACATAATGAAAAATCACCGGTAGGACTAATAGGATATAATATGCGGGGGCTACCAAAACAGTAGATAACATAAGCCTCTAACTACAGCAACTAAAATAAAGGATTCTGCACGGAGCAAATTTATCAGCTGCCAATTCAGCAGTATAGTGTGATATAATAGGCAGAGATGCAATCTAAGTGGTTACGATAATATGCAAAAAAATGCCTACTATTGCCCTGAGTTGCAGGTTATATAAATGTAAAACAGTTGCCGAAATGGCAGTATGATGGAATGTATAGGGCGGTAGTGAGAACTAAAGCAATTGCGTTAATGTCTAAAATACTGCCCACTGTAGGACAAAGGTACAAGCTTGATAAATATTAACCAGCTGCCAATGTGCAGTGTGGTAAGATATAATATAAAGTACTGTGGTATTAAGCGGTTGCGCTAGTTCTCAGCCCTGTCTGACGGAATGAGACTGAGGCTCCCATTGGAGACTATGAAAGCGTGCTCTCGTGAGCTCAAAGCTTCCCTGCTATGTGAATATCAGGTTGTGTTTGCATTGCGCTTACCTTGTAATACCAGCACAAATTTGGATGCACTGGTAGTACTGAGTGGAGCGCAAATATCACTCTCGCTTAAAGGGACACTGAACCCAAATATTTTCTTGCGTGATTCAGATAGAGCGTGCAATTTTAAGCAACCTTCTAATTTACTCCTATTATCAAATTTTCTTCATTTTCTTGGTATATTTATTTATAAAGCAAGAATGTAAGTTTAGATGTTGGCCCATTTTTTGTGAACAACCTGGGTTATCCTTGCTGATTGGACAGCACCAATAAGCAAGTGCTGTCGATGGTCTGAAACAAAAATGTGCTGGCTCCTTAGCTTAGATGCCTTTTTTTTCAAATAAAGATAGCAAGAGAACGAAGAAAAATTGATAATAGAAGTAAATTAGAAAGTTGCTTAAAATTGCATGCTCTATCTGAATCATGAAAGAAAAAAATGTGGGTTCAGTGTCCCTTTAAGCAATATTTTGCACTCCACTCATAGGGGCCCATTTATCAAGCTTGCCAGAAACACCAGTTCTGAAGCAGCGGTCTAAAGACCGCTGCTCCATAACCTCTCCGTCTGCTCTGAGCAGGCGGATAGACATCGCTGCAATTCAATCCAATCGAGTACGATCGGGTTGATTGACACCCCCTGCTGGTGGCCGATTGGCCACGAATCTTCAGGGGGCAGCATTGCACCAGCAGCTCACAAGAGCTGCTCATGCAATGCTGAATATGGAGAGCGTATTGCTCTCCGCATTCAGCGAGGCCTGTCGGACCTGATCCGCACTGTCAGATCAGGTCAGACAGACCTTTGTTAAATAGGCCCCATTATCTGGCCCTTAGATTGAATGGGTGCTGGGTCAAAATATTATGGTATAAGAACTAGCCAAGATTGTGCAGTAAGGATCCATGTATCAGACTGGCATACAGCATTATTCATCTTTACCTTGAAAGGTTGTTTTGCAGGGGGAAATTGTTATTGGCTAGGAAAATCTGCTTAGCAGTTTCCAACACTGTAAGGATAATTGAATATTACATTGTGCAGAAGATGTGCTTCAGGCCAGGAACTGGATTAAGCTGAGATCTGTAACAGTGTAGGATGACTGTAGCCAGTTGTCAGCTAATTTCTGCAAAGCAAGCAGGATTGTCAAAAGTCATGCCAAGGTCAGGAACCGGTAAAGACAGCAGATACGTAATGTCAAAGCAAGTGGAGTAGGCAGGAGAGTAGTTTAAGGAACAGTTCCAGGGGTTGAAAACATGGTAGGTATTTCTAGACAGGCAACAAGTTGAAGGGGCAGACAGTGAATAAAGTCCAGATACCAAGCCAGGGTCATAACAGGAAAGCCACAGGAATGCTTGGAATGATATAATTGAAAAAACAAGAGTCAAATGGTGCACTAAAGGGCCTTTTAAAACTTTATGTCCAGCTTTTAGTGCAATTTCCGATGTTGCTATAACAAATACCACACCCTTTACCACAGGTCACATGATCCTTAGCGCACCCTGCTCTTAGAGCTTCATCACCAAATCCAGATAGACATTAGTGCACCCCAGGGAACCAACTGCTCTATTTCCAGACCTCTACTTACCGCATCCCCAGGTAAACACGTACGGGCCCGACAAATACTTGGTATATGAACTATGGAGAGTACTTGGGCACTGTAAACCAAAGGACCTATCAACCCTGCAAGTATTGTCTTTTTGAGATGTAGTAATTGACAGCCTATTTCTGTTGCTAGCTAGACACTGGTTGGTATGGGTCATCCTATCCAAGGAATAAGCCCAGTGAGATGGACAAAATACCTGACTTGTTGGCACGAGCTATTAAAAATAAAAACACATTTATGACCAGCCTAAGTGAAATCTATACCTTGAACAAAAAATGTAATATTGTGCTCCAGGAAGTTAAAGTGCAGTAATACCTGCTATCAATAAAAATATGAAAAGTACACCTAAGGTTTTGAATGATTGTATGGCATATTAAATGTATTGTTGCTACTGGAGCTACTGTTTGAAAAGCTTATTTGTTCTATATTTTCATTTAAAGGCTATGGAACTTATTGCAAATAAATTCTAAGGCAATCTTTTATTCTTTGTCAGAATATACCCCATTACAAAGCATGAGTAGATATTTGTGTTTTGAATGTTTGATCTCCCAGAAATTGTTCTTCATACAAATGTCTGTGTGTTACCTTTTCTTTAGAGTACCCCTGTAGGCAATACTTGCTAATCTCTTTAAATGGAATAGACAATATTAAAGGGACAGTCTACTCCGGAATTTTTATTGTTTAAAAAGATAGATAATTCCTTTCATTACCAATTCCCCAGTTTTGCCTAACCAACACGGTTATATCAATACACATTTTACCTTTGTGATTACCTTGTATCTAAGACTCTGCAGACTGCTCCTTATCTCAGCTCTTTTGACAGACTTGCATTTTAGTCAGTCGGTGCTGACTCATAAATAACTGCATGAGAGTGAGCACAATGTTTTATATATATATATATATATATATATATATGGCACACATGAACTAGCAGTGTCTATCTGTGAAAACTGTCAAAATGCACTGAGATAAGAGAAGATCTTCAATGGCTTAGAAATCAGTTTGAGGCTACCTAGGTCTAGTTTTCAACAATGAATACCAAGAGAACAAAGCAAATTTGATGATAAAAGTAAATTGGGAAGTTGTTTAAAATTGCATGCCCTATCTGAATCATGAACATTTAATTTTGACTGGACTGTCCCTTTAATTGGTTAATTTACAAACTTTCCTACTACAGAAACATACTTTACAATAGTGGATAAATCACTCATTCTCAGTCTTTTTTCTTTTCAGTTCAAATCAAATTTCTAAAAAATGAAATATTTTAATATAAATATTATATCTTGTTTAGTCCCTAATGTGGGTAAAGTAATCCTTACATACAGACACATCCATTAAGTTATAATTTTGAATGAAGAAAGATATGATCATTTTTATACAACAATGCAGCCAAAAGGAAAGCACCAGTTTTTTATTTGGCATTTAAATAGATCCCAAAGGGGTAGATAAAGTCTGAAAATTGCATTATTATCACCTAGATTACGAGTTTTGCGTTCGTGTTTTAATGGCCATTTCAGTGTTAAAACTGTACCACAGTCATTACGAGCCTTGTCGGTATAACTGTACCGCAAGCCTTTTAACCTGTAACGCAACGTCAGTCCCGCACTCAAAAAAATGACGTGCTGGTATTACAATTTTTCAGTGAGGCTAAAAAGCTTGCGTTACAGCCTATACTGACACGATCCATTTCGCAATCTGAGACCAGTAGTTATGAGTTTTACGCAACAAAACTGTTACACAAAACTCATAACTAAAGTGTTACAAAGTACACTAATACCCATAAACAACCTATTAACCCCTAAACCGAGGCAATCAGCCAATAGGATTGAGCTTGCATTCTATTCACTGATTGGAACAGCCAAAGAATGCGAGCTTAATCCTATTGGCTGATTGGATTAGCCAATAGGATTGAAGCTCAATCATATTGGCTGATTGCATAAGCCAATATAATTTTTTCACCTTTAATTCCGATTGGCTGACAGAATCAACCAATCAGAATTCAAGGGACGCCATCTTGGATGACGTCACTAAAAGGAACCTTCATTCGGGAAGAAGACTTTGATTGAAGAGAATGCTCCGCCCCGGATGTCTTGAAAATGGACCTGCTCCGCGCCGGATGGATGAAGATAGAAGATGCCATCTGGATGAAGACTTCTGTCCGCCTGGAGGACCACTTCTTGCCGCTTGGGTGAAGACTTCTCCCGGCTTCGTTGAGGACTTCTTGCCGCTTGGATGAGGACTTCTCCCGGCTTCGTTTAGGATGGATGTCCGGTCTTCAAAACTGTAAGTGGATCTTCGGGGGTTAGTGTTAGGTTTTTTTAAGGGTTTATTGGGTGGGTTTTAGTTTTTGATTAGGGTTTTTCGGCAATTGAAAAAGAGCTAAATGCCCTTTTAAGGGCAATGCCCATCCAAATGCCCTTTTCAGGGCAATGAGGAGTTTAGGTTTTTCTAGTTAGGATTTTATTTGGGGGGTTGGTTGTGTGCGTGGTGGGTTTTACTGTTGTTTACTGTTTTACTGTTTGTATTTTTTTTACAGGTAAAAGAGCTGATTTCTTTGGGGCAATGCCCAGCAAAGGCACTTTTAAGGGCTATTGGTAGTTTATTGTAGGTTAGGGTTTTGTTTTATTTTGTGGGGGGGGGGGGGTTATTTTGATAGGGCTATTAGATTAGGTGTAATTATTTTAAATATCTGATAATTTCTTTTTTTTATTTTGTGTAATTTAGTGGGGTTTTTTTTGTAATTTAGGTAATTGTATTTAATTTAGGTAATGTATTTAATTGTAGTGTAAGGTTAGGTGTTACTGTAACTCAGGTTAGTTTTATTTTGCAGGTAAATTTGTATTTATTTTAGCTAGGTAGTTAGTAAATAGTTAATAACTATTTAGTAACTATTCTACCTAGTTAAAATAAATACAAACTTGCCTGTGAAATAAAAATAAACCCTAATCTAGCTACAAAGTAAATATTAGTTATATTGTAGCTATCTTAGGGTTTATTTTACAGGTAAGTATTTAGTTTTAAATAGGAATTATTTAGGTAATGATTGGAATTTTTATTTAGATTTATTTTAATTATATTTAAGTTAGGGGGTGTTAGGGTTAGGATTAGACTTAGGTTTAGGGGTTTATAACTTTAGTATAGTGGCAGCGACGTTGGGGGCGGCAGATTAGGGGTTAATAAATGTAGGTAGGTGGCGGCGATGTTTGAGGAGGCAGATTAGGGGTTAATAATATTTAACTAGTGTTTGCGATGCGGGAGTGCGGCGGTTTAGGGGTTAATATGTTTATTGTAGTGGCGGCGATGTCCGGAGCGGCAGATTAGGGGTTAATAAGTATAATGTAGGTGTCAGCGATTTTGGGGGCGGCAGATTAGGGGTTAATAAGTGTAAGATTAGGGGTGTTTAGACTCGGGGTTCATGTTAGGGTGTTAGGTGTAAACATACATTTAGTTTCCCCATAGGAATCAATGGGGTTGCGTTACAGAGCTTTACGCTGCTTTTTTGCAGGTGTTAGACTTTTTTTTCAGCCGGCTCTCCCCATTAATGTCTATGGGGAAATCGTGCACGCGCACGTAAAACCAGCTCCCCGCGGCTTTCAGCAGCGCTGGTATTGGAGTGCGGTATGGAGCTCAATTTTGCTCTACGCTCACTTCTTTCTTGATAACGCCGGGTTTTTATAAACCTGTAATACCAGCCCTGTAGGGAAGTGAGCAGTGACAATAACGTGCAAGTTAGCACCGCACCCCTCATACCGCAAAACTCATAATCTAGCCGATAGTGATTATAAACTTATGATTATATAAAACTTACAGTGACTATGTAAATAAGAGTAAAATGTGTGTTAGTGTTTATGGAACTTATAGTAATCTATGATAAAATGTAACATTTATGATGAATCTGAAAGTTGGAGTGATTTAAGATAGATGCAGTATAAATATATGGTGGTTTGGGATATTCGAGTGATCAGAGATTTGATTTGAGTGTAAAGATGATTCTGAAAATGATAACGAGACTTAGGGGCATATCTATCAAGCTCCGTATGGAGCTTGAAGCCTTGTGCTTCTGGCGAGCCTTCAGGTTTGCCAGAAACACCAGTTACAAAGCAGCGGTCTAAAGACCACTGCTCCATAACCGGTCCGTCTGCTCTGAGGAGGCGGACAGACATCGCTGCAATTCAACCCGATCGAATGCAATTGGGTTGATTGACACCCCCTGCTAGCGGCTGATTGGCCGCGAATGTGCCGGGGGTGGCGTAGCACCAGCAGTTCACAAGAGCTGCTGGTGCAATGCTGAATGTGGAGAGCGTATTGCTCTCCGCATTCAGCTAGGTCTGTCGGACATCTTACGTTACCAGTTAGGATATATATTTTAGAGCTCTAGCTTTTGCATCAATTTCATAGACTGTCAGGAAGACAGACTGACTTCATGATTGATACATACAGCCCATAAAAGTGTATTTATATTAGAGAGTATCTAGGGTAGCTTTTCATGTTAATAAAAAAAACTATACTTTGAGGATTAAAATTGTTTTTTTTTATGATTTGGTTTATGCAACAATTTGTAGGGATAAATATTTGCATGCAGAGCTCATTTGTGATTACATTTCACCCGTGTGAAAAATGGACCAAGCTTTTGTTTTGTTGTATGATATCATTATGAAATTGAAAATGTTATTGAAATGATCTGCTGTCAGGATACTCTGGAGCATGGGTGAGTAACCTTGGCACCCCATACCAGATGTTTTGGAACTACATTTCCCATGATGCTCAGATACACTTTAGGCTAGCTGAGTATCATGATAAATGTAGTTCCGAAACATATGGGGTGCCAAGATTGCTGACCCCTGCTCTAGAGTATAAACTACATGACTCCTGTGGTTTGATCACAGGCTGCCATTTCACTCAAGGCTGTTAATATTGTTTTTTATATTTTGTAAATAATTATGTATTGTACCTCATAAACTAATCTACAAAATTGCTCATGTAGAGTAGTAGCCTATCTTCTTTTATAAAGTGCTTGGTGAGGTTTAATACATTTTTATATATTCTATATATTTTTTAAAAACTAGGCAAATTAAATGGCAAAGAAAAATAATGCCAAAGTTTCTCAATACTCAATTTCGAAATCAAATGTAAAATAAAAACATAGGGGATAGCCTGTATTACTTTTATAGAAATGTTAACTTAAACTCTCTGCTCCTACAAACATTTTGAAGCATTTGTCTTTTAGCTATTATTAGTGTAATGGTGTTTTGAGAATCAAGCACAAAAGAAAATAGTGTATGAAACGTTCAGAAGGAAACCGTGACTAAATAATCCTGAAGCAGTTGTATAAATATATAATAGAACATAACAATGAAAATGTATATAACATAATTGTTGGGAAGGTTAATTTGGTTAAATGGACAATAAACTGTAGTTTATAAAGTGCACATCAATCCAGCAAGCTTGTGAATAAATGCAGAAAACATTATTGTGCCTGCTGTAGTTCTTTCTATAGCTGGCTAGGTCAACCCAGTGAAGGAGGAGTGCATGAACAACAAGAGTGCATTTTTGCTCATGCACTAGCACAAGGTTCACCTACTGCACTAGTGGCATGGTGTGGGACTTACTCAACTGCACTAAGGGTTGATATGGCTTTTGGTGCTTTTTTATCACATATCTACCTACCTGTAAGGCAGTGTGATGGCCAGATCCAGCTTTATCTTCTTAACTAACCATGTGCAGAGGAAAACTCAGAGCAGATGGTAGACAAGAAGCCTACAGGAAATTAGTATAAGGGGATGAAGAGGTTCAGGGCCAGGACTCTGATCTGCTTGGGTAAACCAAACCTAAAAAATGAAGCAGGCGCCCAAGGTCACTTCATTATATTATTCATGTGCAAATAAATGACCCACTGCCCTAGCATATAACCCCCGCAGTCTCATTACCTGATCATTTGAAGGAAGTTGCCTCATAAATTCTGATTTTAGTTTGCCTTGATTTTACACTCTTTATAAAAAAATAGCTAGGTTTTTGTGATAATGATAAATATGTCGGGGGCGGAGCCAGCGCTCGAGAGAGATGGCTGCACTCGGGTGAGCTCCGGTGAATCAGTTGGGCTATCTCTATCAAATATCCCTCAGACCTGCTCATTCTCGGCAATGAACATCACTAATCGGTTATAGAAGCTGACCGCAACTTATTGTGATGGTGAAGTGACATGGATGACGACCGGAACGCCCTAATTACAACCTTTTCCTATCGTCAGACCGTAAGTCACAAAAAAGGGCCTATTTCCACCTCCCTGCACAATTAACTTGGGGTGATATTGTAATCTCTCTTAACTATGTCGGAGCCATAATCGGATCTTTTTAGAAGTGATCAGGAACAAAAAAGAAGGAAGAGAGAGGGAGGGAGTGAGTGAGAGAGTGTGACGCACCATACATTTAGGCTCTGGCCTACCCGCACCATGCGGTAGCTAATTTTATTCCTCTTTCTATCACACATTCCCTGGAGATCTCCCTTCAGAGGTAAAGCCCCCACTAAATATAGACTTTCAAAATACTCTCATTGGGGACTCGCAGTACTTTATTTATTTATTATAACCGCAGTTATTACACAACGCTGCAGAATCTGCAATCCACAATAAAGCATCCACGATGTCCCCAAAGAAAAATAATAAAATGGAGAGCACAGCAAAGAAAAAGACTATTACTAAACCTTCACTGAACAATTTTTCTAAATGCCTTGAACCAGATTCCAACCCCTACCACCTCAGAAACAACCTGCAGAGAAAGGGAACATTCAGTATCCTCAGAGTCAGATTCTGATTGTCCCAATCTGGCGGTAACTATCCCCAAAGCCCTTCTAGACTCCCTACCCTCAAAAAAAGACTTCTCATTACTGATTCAAGAGGTAAGGGATTGTATTAGAGAGGAAATCGCAGAAATAAAAAGAGACCTCACTGAGGTAGGGCAGAGGGTGGAAAAATTAGAAGAGGAAATGTCGCACCACAATACTACCATGACTGGCATGGGTCGACATCTAACACAGCAAGATGATATGATCTTACATTTAGAAAATAAAGTTGACGATTTAGAAAATCGAAGCAGGAGGCACAATGTTCGAATACGTGGCATCCCAGAAGCTGTGATCTCACAAGAGCTGGAAAATTATATTCAAAGCTTGTTCGCCTATATAAACAATGAAGGTAAGGATGCAACAATTGCCATAGATAGAGTACATTGCGCTCTGAGGAGCAAACCTCCTGAAAACCATCCACCCAGAGACACCTAGACACCTATTTCGCAGTAAATACCACCCAAGACTCAAATCCATACATGATATGGGAAGCACATAAAGCCTACATGAGAGGGGAGTTTATAAAGTTGAGGGCTACCAAACGGAGAGCAGCTAGAGCGATATACAAGCAGTTAGTGCGAAAGGTAACAGATTTAGATTTCACATGCAAACTCAATCCAAGTAATGTTGCACTCCGGAAATACCTGGAGAGCACAAGATGTGAACTAAACGAACATCTACAAATTGATACACATAGAAAACAACTGTTTATGCAACAAAAAATTTATGGGGAAGGTAATAAAACGGGTAGACAGTTAGCCAGGGCATTAAAAAAGCAACAGCTAAAATCATATATCCACTCACTTAAAACAAATACGGGGACGATCATAGAAGACACAAAAAACATAGCCAAACTTTTCAAGCAATTTTACCATAAACTATATAACATACATACCGAAAGACCCTCGCCATCTCATAAAGATGCTTGCGATAGTTATTTACGTGATATTAACCTTCCCACTCTTTCTAAGGAAGATTCTACAACATTAGAAGCTCCAATATCTAGGGAGGAAATTTCTATGGCTATTTCAAACATGAAACCACAAAAAGCACCAGGACCGGATGTTTACACCAACTTTTACTATAAGACATTTAAGTCTCAATTGATCCCACATTTAGAAACCTTATTTAACTACATATCCGACCAACATCCTTTCCCAGACAATATGCTCCAAGCCCAAATAAAAGTGCTACCGAAACCTGGTAAAACTCCTGATACCCCTGCAAACTTTAGACCTATTTCATTATTAAATACTGATCTTAAATTGTACGCTAAAATCCTAGCTGTCAGACTGAATAAATTCTTACCCTCATTAATCAATGAAGACCAAGTGGGTTTTGTCCCAAAAACGTGAATCTAAAGATAACACTAGCAAAGTCATTACCAACTGAGCTCCGGTGAATCAGTTGGGCTATCTCTATCAAATATCCCTCAGACCTGCTCATTCTCGGCAATGAACATCACTAATCGGTTATAGAAGCTGACCGCAACTTATTGTGATGGTGAAGTGACACGGATGACGACCGGAACGCCCTAATTACAACCTTTTCCTATCGTCAGACCGTAAGTCACAAAAAAGGGCCTATTTCCACCTCCCTGCACAATTAACTTGGGGTGATATTGTAATCTCTCTTAACTATGTCGGAGCCATAATCGGAACTTTTTAGAAGGGATCAGGAACAAAAAAGAAGGAAGAGAGAGGGAGTGAGTGAGAGAGTGTGACGCACCATACATTTAGGCTCTGGCCTACCCGCACCATGCGGTAGCTAATTTTATTCCTCTTTCTATCACACATTCCCTGGAGATCTCCCTTCAGAGGTAAAGCCCCCACTAAATATAGACTTTCAAAATACTCTCATTGGGTACTCGCAGTACTTTATTTATTTATTATAACCGCAGTTATTACACAACGCTGCAGAATCTGCAATCCACAATAAAGCATCCACGATGTCCCCAAAGAAAAATAATAAAATGGAGAGCACAGCAAAGAAAAAGACTAATACTAAACCTTCACTGAACAATTTTTCTAAATGCCTTGAACCAGATTCCAACCCCTACCACCTCAGAAACAACCTCCAGAGAAAGGGAACATTCAGTATCCTCAGAGTCAGAATCTGATTGTCCCAATCTGGCGGTAACTATCCCCAAAGCCCTTCTAGACTCCCTACCCTCAAAAAAAGACTTCTCATTACTGATTCAAGAGGTAAGGGATTGTATTAGAGAGGAAATCGCAGAAATAAAAAGAGACCTCACTGAGGTAGGGCAGAGGGTGGAAAAATTAGAAGAGGAAATGTCGCACCACAATACTACCATGACTGGCATGGGTCAACATCTAACACAGCAAGATGATATGATCTTACATTTAGAAAATAAAGTTGACGATTTAGAAAATCGAAGCAGGAGGCACAATGTTCGAATACGTGGCATCCCAGAAGCTGTGATCTCACAAGAGCTGGAAAATTATATTCAAAGCTTGTTCGCCTATATAAACAATAAAGGTAAGGATGCAACAATTGCCATAGATAGAGTACATTGCACTCTGAGGAGCAAACCTCCTGAAAACCATCCACCCAGAGACACCTAGACACCTATTTCGCAGTAAATACCACCCAAGACTCAAATCCATACATGATATGGGAAGCACATAAAGCCTACATGAGAGGGGAGTTTATAAAGTTGAGGGCTACCAAACGGAGAGCAGCTAGAGCGATATACAAGCAGTTAGTGCGAAAGGTAACAGATTTAGATTTCACATGCAAACTCAATTCAAGTAATGTTGCACTCCGGAAATACCTGGAGAGCACAAGATGTGAACTAAACGAACATCTACAAATTGATACACATAGAAAACAACTGTTTATGCAACAAAAAATTTATGGGGAAGATAATAAAACGGGTAGACAGTTAGCCAGGGCATTAAAAAAGCAACAGCTAAAATCATATATCCACTCACTTAAAACAAATACGGGGACGATCATAGAAGACACAAAAAACATAGCCAAAATTTTCAAACAATTTTACCATAAACTATATAACATACATACCGAAAGACCCTCGCCATCTCATAAAGATGCTTGCGATAGTTATTTACGTGATATTAACCTTCCCACTCTTTCTAAGGAAGATGCTACAACATTAGAAGCTCCAATATCTAGGGAGGAAATTTCTATGGCTATTTCAAACATGAAACCACAAAAAGCACCAGGACCGGATGTGTACACCAACTTTTACTATAAGACATTTAAGTCTCAATTGATCCCACATTTAGAAACCTTATTTAACTACATATCCGACCAACATCCTTTCCCAGACAATATGCTCCAAGCCCAAATAAAAGTGCTACCGAAACCTGGTAAAACTCCTGATACCCCTGCAAACTTTAGACCTATTTCATTATTAAATACTGATCTTAAATTGTACGCTAAAATCCTAGCTGTCAGACTGAATAAATTCTTACCCTCATTAATCAATGAAGACCAAGTGGGTTTTGTCCCAAAAACGTGAATCTAAAGATAACACTAGCAAAGTCATTACCCTTATAGATTACATTAGACATACTAAACTTCCAGCATTGCTTTTATCAACAGATGCGGAAAAAGCATTTGATAGGCTTGATTGGACCTTTTTAAATTCTACATTATTAAAATTCGGACTCCCCCAAAATTTATAGCTCAAATTTTTTCCCTATACTCTCATCCCTCGGCACAGGTGCGAATAAACGGAATTCTATCAGATGCTTTTGAGATACGAAATGGGACAAGACAGGGGTGCCCATTATCCCCTCTCCTATTTGTTTTATCTTTAGAACCCTTGGCTACCAGAATAAGACATAATCCCAACATCATAGGTATTCAAACAGGGGATCAAACACATAAACTTGCAATGTTTGCAGACGATATTCTGTTTACACTAGCATCCCCTATACAATCTCTCCAGGCAGTCCGTAAGGAACTTCACGAATATAGCGATGTATCCAACTTTCTAGTCAACTCACACAAATCAGAACTATACCCAATCAATATTACAACAGATACTCTGGCAGTAATAAAAGCTGATAATCCTTTTACGATAAATCTCAAAGCCCTGAAATACTTAGGCATTCAATTAACCTCTAATCTAGAAGAAATGCGTGCATTAAATTATGGTAAACTGCGCTCTGAATTCCAAAACCTAACCACTAGATGGTTACCTAAAAATAATATTTCTTGGTTGGGAAGGATAGCAGCAGCAAAGATGATATTGTTACCTAAAGCACTATACGTAATGCAAACTTTTCCTATTGCAGGGACCTCCAAAGAGATTCTGAAACTACAAAAGGTGATTAATACATATATATGGCAGAAAAAACAACCCAGATTATCCAAACACACTATATACACCCCCAAAGATAGAGGGGGATTGGGAGTACCAAATTTAAATTGGTATAAATTAGCAATATCTTTGAGTAGGGTGGTAGACTGGTGTAGACAGGGCAAAATAATAAATAAAAAAGTAACCCAATTGGAGTCTCAATTGCTAGATACCCCACATCTGGAGGTTTTGTGTTGGTCACCGCTATCCTCAGTACCCACTAATAGTAAACTATACTCCATTTTTAACGCTACATGGACTGACTGGATTTCCCTCCGAAACAAATTTCCAAAAATTTCATCACCACATTCACCTCTCACAACCCTACTTTGGAATGCAGAATTTAATATAGGCAAATCTTGGACCATTAATATGGGGAGGGACCTTTGTGAGTTCCATGACTTAATCCCTGTACACGATATACTAGTTAGAGGAAAACTGCGCACGAGGGAAGAGCTAATAGAAGCAGGATATCAATGCTTTCACTCGTGGCTACATTATCAACAAATGCACCATTATATATTAACACATAGGAATAGGAAAGATTTTCTTAGACCCCTCACAACATTTGAAACAAGATGCATTAACATTCACAAGCCGGGTAAGGGGACAATATCCTCCATGTATCAACTCATTGCAGATCAGTACCTCCCCCCTAGACCCTCCTATGTACGCAGGTGGGAGTTGGAACTTAACAAACAAATACTACCAGAGCAATGGAAACACTGGACTCAGGCCACAGTGAAATCAGCACACTCAGCCTCATACATGGAAACAAATATGAAAGTTATCACAAGATGGTATTTAACACCCCATAAACTCACACACATGTTTCGAAATGCAAGCAACTGGTGCTGGAAGGGATGTGGGCAAGAAGGCACAATGCTCCATGTGTGGTGGAACTGTCCCACTTTACAGATTTTCTGGAGAGAGATCCACTTAGCAATTGGAGAGGTCATAGGCTACTCCCCAAACTTTTCCTAAAATTCTTCCTTTTTAATGATATCTTCGATATTACCTGTAAAATCAGGCGTAGCATCACACAGTTAATGATTAACGCAGCCAAAAAATTAATACCCAGGTTTTGGAAGAATATACAGGTACCCACCCTTAAAAGTTGGATAGCCCAAGTAGACTTAATTATGACAACTGAAAGGTATTACTTTTTTACCCAGGGGAAGATGGAACTATTTTGGGACATTAAATTTCTCTGGGAACAATACAAATATAAATCAGATGATACCCATAAACATAAAAATACACTCTCAGAAACATGACACAAGCAATAATATTGTTACTTACGATGGTGACGGCGGCGGCAGAACAGGTATACCCCGGTATGATCCTGTGATTTGTATTCACATACCGGGGCATTGCAGATCTTGAATTTTTGATTTTTTTCTCTTTTCTTTTCCCTTTCCAATCCCTACTCCCCGCACTTACTTACTTTACCCACTTCTGCCATTTCTTTCCCTATTATTTTGTTCTATTTACAAATATGACTCGTTAATAGCATATGTTAAAACTAATGGAAAACCCCAGACCAATGTTTAGTATGACACCATACAGGTTACCTTTTTGAAAATTCGTCACCTTCAGTTGATGAAACAAAAAAAAAAAGACTTCAAAAGAGAAACTTTTGTCATGCTAACATCCCGTATGGTTTAATTATCAGGACTAAATGTTAAGTTTACAGAACTATCACAATGTCTAAACCATGTTTTAATATGCCTGTATTTCTACTGAGTTTTCTGTTAATAAAAATATTAATATATAATAAAAAAAAAGATCAATATGTCAAGAAACATGGAGGGACAACTGTTCCTCAGTTGCTTTTTACCTTCTAATCCACATGACCTAGATGGAATTTGTGTCACACATGGCTCCTTTATTACAGATTCTGAAATATGTATGCACCATACATCAGACATCACAGACAAATGACACTGTTTTTAGCATGTAATTCAAGTCTAGTTTCTCATGCATGTTTTGTTCCTCCTCTTTATTAAGCAAAATGTGTATTTTCAAATAATCTCACCTGGCTACATTTGGTTTAATTGCACTGAAACTTGAGATACACATAAGCAATGCCCCAGTTCATTGTACTTTCCAATGCTGTGAGACTCATTTTATAATAGAAATATAAGGAATGCATTTTCATTTCTTGTTTGTGATTTCAACGTTGTTTTCATAAATGATCATGTAACTTAAATACATATTTTACCATCTACATAAAATACAAGTTTTTCTGTTAATTTAAGGATGAATTGTATGGAATAATATAAATTAATATTTTTCAATGGTTTTTTTACCACTTTTTTGAGACATTTACTGATTATACTATTTTTTAATGTGTAATACAATTCCAATTTTACAGAAATGTGGGGTACACCCCTTAGCAAGATACCCAGTTAGCAATGTAAAATGTGCCTTTAGATCATCCCATTATTGGCTTTGTAGCGCTAATGTATGGTTTTAGATCATCCCATCATTGGCTTTGTAGCGCTAATGTATGGTTTTAGATCATCCCATCATTGGCTTTGAAGTGCTGTTGTATGGTTTTAGATCATCCCATCATTGGCTTTGTAGTGCTGTTGTATGGTTTTAGATCATCCCATCATTGGCTTTGTAGCGCTAATGTATGGTTTTAGATCATCCCATCATTGGCTTTGAAGTGCTGTTGTATGGTTTTAGATCATCCCATCATTGGCTTAATAGCGCTAATGTATGGTTTTAGATCATCTCGCCTTAGCAGAAAACATAAGATCATCGAGCCCTTGGTAAGAAGAGTGAAATGGTGACTTGCATGCCTTTTGCTGTACCAGTGACAGAATGAGAATAAAAGTTAATTTACAAAAAGAAAAAGAAAAAAAGAAGTGGGGGATGATTATCTTCCTGTTGTGTGTTCTTTCTCATTGGATAGTAGAGAAGAAAGACACTTGTCATGTTTTCTCAGGATCCAAGGAAAAGTCCTTCCTGCAGTAACCAGCTTTGGCACCTTGATTGTTTTTATTACCAACTAAGCTTTTTGGCTGAGAGCAGTCCTTCCCTTCAAAGTTCATTTCACACCTTTTTGGGCTGTTTCTTTATATCACAAGCTCTATAAGAGCAGAACCAATCAAATGTTAATATATTTTCTATTGCAAGGTTACTTTCTTGTATCTTTTTCAAGAAGAACAAGTTAATTTTCTTACATTTTCTGTGGTGTTTACTAACAATTTAAAGTGATACTGAATTTTAATATGATCAGCAATTGTGTTTAACAGTTTTGTAATATTTACATATTTTTTTAATACCATTAAATACAATAAAACTGCATAATCATCAAATGCGTAATAAAAAGACAGTGCAACAGTGCTTAGTCTGAGCAGTAGATTTTTTTCTGAAAGATTTAAAAATGTCCTTCCATTTCCTTGCCCTCTGTAACATGATAACCATCTGCAAATGGTCATATATAACCATAACCATTAATATATATATATATATATATATATATATATATATATATATATATATATATACATACTATATATATACATATATATATATATATATATATATATATATATATATATATATATATATATATATATATATATATATATATATAAAATTAGAGGGTTCATCTGCACTCTCACATACTAATGCGACAGTAACCAGGGTGCAGGTAATGGAATAATGCAGGAAACAGACTGACTGCACTTGCTGGATTTAGCAAAAAAAAAAGAACAGTTGATTATTACATGGGTGACATTTCCTCAGACCAAATGTGTGTGTATATATACACAACTTTACAGACAAGCACTCCAGATGACTGTTGGTGCCCAGGGTGCAACAGAAAGATTAATACAGTTCAAGAAAGAGAGTGCACCCACCGGGTCTTTTTGCAAGTTTAATGTTACAAACAGTCCAAGACCATTATCACTCCGCCACCAAACTTTACAGTAGACGCTATACATTTTGCAGCATTCTCCTGGTATCTGCCTCACCCATATTCTTCCATAAGACTAAATGATTCATAACTAGAGAAAACGCGGCGATTTACACACACATATCTATATATTGAAAATAGATAGATATAGATATGTGTGTACTGTATTATATATATATACTGTATATATATATATATATATATATATATACATACAAAAACATAAACATACATAGGACTAGATTACGAGTGGAGCAGTAGTTTGTGCTCCTGCTTGCGCTTTAACTCTGCTAGAAATAAGCAGTTTTTTTTGCGCGTCTCGGGTAGCGTATGTATTACAAGTGGAAAGTAACATTGAGTATTGTGACCGTGTTAACGTATTCCCCCATAGATATGCGAAACAAATTCAGTACAAGGCTGAAAAAAGAATGTACATGGATAGCACTCAACAACTCAAATTGGTATAAATTTATACGTAAAGGTAGATACAAAAGACCCTTGCATTAAGTACTGTCTGCATAGGGACGTTAAAACTTAACTTTTATTTCACATTAAAAAGAGGAAAATATTAATACACATCCAATTAAAAACACTGTAATGGGGGAAGCCCCCAGGGTATAGGAATTATAACAAAGCTCCAATGGGTAGAGTATGGCAGTAGCCTCCCGTCTACAATCAATGTGTGAAGGAGTAAGCAGGAGAGCATGCGCCAGTGGTCACTGTGAAAACAGTAATAGGTATCAAATACTAATATACTGGCACTTGGATTGGTAGCACATACCTCTTGGCAACATATCCCAGTATTGAACTATCCACTTGTGTGTGTAGTCACATAAATTGGGAAATATGAAAGTGATTATATCACCTTAGAATATAGCACACAGGTAAGTATGGTAAGCTGAGAATGTGTACATAATCACATTAATGGCCAACATATGTTTATAAAAAATAATACAGTGTTGAATGAACCACTTCTCTTACTAAACCCCTAAATTGGTGAATTAGGTCAGAATATATATCATGTTGTGGTATAGGACACTGGGCAGTTAGTATTGTTGACTTACAAATATAGGTTAAACTCAAATATGTGGGAATACGTGAAAGTATTCATAAAATAATAAAGGTAGATCAGCACTCAAGAATTAATTTGTGTAAAATAAGGATTTATTAATAAATGTGGCACAAGGATTAAGAGAAGTTAGCCTGGGATATTGTTTGACAAGAAAAGCAAACCAAGGTGTCAGATACTAATGTACTGGTGATTAGACTAGTAGCACATTTCTATTTGTGACCTATTCCAGTATTGGACTGTCCACATGTGTGTGTGGTCACATAAGTATGGCAGTGATTATATCTCCTTAGAATATAGCACACAGGTAAGTATGTTAAGCTGAGAATGTGTACTCTATTACCTTAAAAGCCAAAATTTATTTATATAAACTGGTACAGTGTTAAATGAACCACTTCTCTTACTAGACCCCTAAATTGGGGAATTAGGTCAGGATATAAATCACCCTGTGGTATAGGACACTGAGCAGTTAATATTGTTTACTTACAAATTTTTTAGTTAAACTTGAGTATGTGGGGATACGTGAAGGTATTCATATAATAAAAGGAGTAGATCAACACTCTGAGATTAATCTGTGTAACATAAGCATTTATTAATAAATGTAGCACAAAAATTCAGTGTTGTTAACTTATGATTTTGTTTAACAACAACAGCAAACCTAGTTTTTGCTGTGCAGCAGTAAGGTGTGTTTGGTGTAACTTGAATTTAGAAGAGACACATCAATCTCATAATTTGATTTTTATTTTAGAGAAATAATCCTGGGGACCTACTTCAAACCCCCGTGCAGTTAAAAATGTATATAGTTATTTAAGTATTTATGTTTTTTAAACTGCAGTTGAGGTCAGCTAGGTTAGTAATCTTCCACTACTACGGTGTCATCTCTAAAATTTGTATGATCGAGCAGTACACTAACCGCACGTCGCCCTTGCAATACCACTTAGTATCTAATATTATAACTAAATACACTATACTCAACCACCTATGTGTGGTCACAATATTAAAGTTTGTAACCTATTACTGTATTAGCACAAAATTGTGCCACATAGGTAGAGATACGTAGCTATTGTATCAAAGTGGCGATATAAATAATAACTGGGAGGCTAAGAAAGGTGAATATACCTGTTATACCACCCTGTCACAGACAGGCAACACTACCTATTGAATATAGAGGAGCTATCAAAGCTAAAATAAGGTAATTGCTCTAGAGCCACCGAGTAGAGTAATAGTTAGATTAAATATAAGTAACTACAGGCGGCCCCGCGGGAGCCGTTACAGCAAATTAAAAACCACAACCGGAGAGGGACAGAAAAGTCCCAACTCCCCCTAACATGTTTCGCAAAAGAGCATAGACATCAATCGAGCGTGAAAAGTGTGTTATTCACGAGCAAACCTGATTACATTTTATCAAGTGCGCTAATCCGACATAATAATACTATCTAATAAAAAATACATTCCAATGTTCCTCACATAGAATATTTATTATTTATAAATACATATTTATATATATATATAGCTGATTTTATTTTGGTACAATATATTTCTTTATCTATAAATATAGATGATTATATATACTGTAGGTACAGATATAAACAGATATATATATATACGCCTGCGCGAAACATGTCAGGTGTTCTGATGTCTGACTTTGTCTAAACCTTTGTGGAGAAATAAACTTTCTGACTTGAACAGCACTTTGATGGCCCGTGCAGTGTTTGCTTTCTTTCATACCTTTATATATATATATAGGAATATCTATAAATACTTAGACCATATTCCCCTATGTGAAGAACATTGGAAGGTGAAATATTTACATTAAATACATAGTTAAGCACTTTATTAAATATAAATATTTCATAAATATGCTTTTACATGTTTTTAGCATTTGATAGGCTTGATTGGACCTTTTTAAATTCTACATTATTAAAATTCGGACTCCCCCAAAATTTATAGCTCAAATTTTTTCCCTATACTCTCATCCCTCGGCACAGGTGCGAATAAACGGAATTCTATCAGATGCTTTTGAGATACGAAATGGGACAAGACAGGGGTGCCCATTATCCCCTCTCCTATTTGTTTTATCTTTAGAACCCTTGGCTACCAGAATAAGACATAATCCCAACATCATAGGTATTCAAACAGGGGATCAAACACATAAACTTGCAATGTTTGCAGACGATATTCTGTTTACACTAGCATCCCCTATACAATCTCTCCAGGCAGTCCGTAAGGAACTTCACGAATATAGCGATGTATCCAACTTTCTAGTCAACTCACACAAATCAGAACTATACCCAATCAATATTACAACAGATACTCTGGCAGTAATAAAAGCTGATAATCCTTTTACGATAAATCTCAAAGCCCTGAAATACTTAGGCATTCAATTAACCTCTAATCTAGAAGAAATGCGTGCATTAAATTATGGTAAACTGCGCTCTGAATTCCAAAACCTAACCACTAGATGGTTACCTAAAAATAATATTTCTTGGTTGGGAAGGATAGCAGCAGCAAAGATGATATTGTTACCTAAAGCACTATACGTAATGCAAACTTTTCCTATTGCAGGGACCTCCAAAGAGATTCTGAAACTACAAAAGGTGATTAATACATATATATGGCAGAAAAAACAACCCAGATTATCCAAACACACTATATACACCCCCAAAGATAGAGGGGGATTGGGAGTACCAAATTTAAATTGGTATAAATTAGCAATATCTTTGAGTAGGGTGGTAGACTGGTGTAGACAGGGCAAAATAATAAATAAAAAAGTAACCCAATTGGAGTCTCAATTGCTAGATACCCCACATCTGGAGGTTTTGTGTTGGTCACCGCTATCCTCAGTACCCACTAATAGTAAACTATACTCCATTTTTAACGCTACATGGACTGACTGGATTTCCCTCCGAAACAAATTTCCAAAAATTTCATCACCACATTCACCTCTCACAACCCTACTTTGGAATGCAGAATTTAATATAGGCAAATCTTGGACCATTAATATGGGGAGGGACCTTTGTGAGTTCCATGACTTAATCCCTGTACACGATATACTAGTTAGAGGAAAACTGCGCACGAGGGAAGAGCTAATAGAAGCAGGATATCAATGCTTTCACTCGTGGCTACATTATCAACAAATGCACCATTATATATTAACACATAGGAATAGGAAAGATTTTCTTAGACCCCTCACAACATTTGAAACAAGATGCATTAACATTCACAAGCCGGGTAAGGGGACAATATCCTCCATGTATCAACTCATTGCAGATCAGTACCTCCCCCCTAGACCCTCCTATGTACGCAGGTGGGAGTTGGAACTTAACAAACAAATACTACCAGAGCAATGGAAACACTGGACTCAGGCCACAGTGAAATCAGCACACTCAGCCTCATACATGGAAACAAATATGAAAGTTATCACAAGATGGTATTTAACACCCCATAAACTCACACACATGTTTCGAAATGCAAGCAACTGGTGCTGGAAGGGATGTGGGCAAGAAGGCACAATGCTCCATGTGTGGTGGAACTGTCCCACTTTACAGATTTTCTGGAGAGAGATCCACTTAGCAATTGGAGAGGTCATAGGCTACTCCCCAAACTTTTCCTAAAATTCTTCCTTTTTAATGATATCTTCGATATTACCTGTAAAATCAGGCGTAGCATCACACAGTTAATGATTAACGCAGCCAAAAAATTAATACCCAGGTTTTGGAAGAATATACAGGTACCCACCCTTAAAAGTTGGATAGCCCAAGTAGACTTAATTATGACAACTGAAAGGTATTACTTTTTTACCCAGGGGAAGATGGAACTATTTTGGGACATTAAATTTCTCTGGGAACAATACAAATATAAATCAGATGATACCCATAAACATAAAAATACACTCTCAGAAACATGACACAAGCAATAATATTGTTACTTACGATGGTGACGGCGGCGGCAGAACAGGTATACCCCGGTATGATCCTGTGATTTGTATTCACATACCGGGGCATTGCAGATCTTGAATTTTTGATTTTTTTCTCTTTTCTTTTCCCTTTCCAATCCCTACTCCCCGCACTTACTTACTTTACCCACTTCTGCCATTTCTTTCCCTATTATTTTGTTCTATTTACAAATATGACTCGTTAATAGCATATGTTAAAACTAATGGAAAACCCCAGACCAATGTTTAGTATGACACCATACAGGTTACCTTTTTGAAAATTCGTCACCTTCAGTTGATGAAACAAAAAAAAAAAGACTTCAAAAGAGAAACTTTTGTCATGCTAACATCCCGTATGGTTTAATTATCAGGACTAAATGTTAAGTTTACAGAACTATCACAATGTCTAAACCATGTTTTAATATGCCTGTATTTCTACTGAGTTTTCTGTTAATAAAAATATTAATATATAATAAAAAAAAAGATCAATATGTCAAGAAACATGGAGGGACAACTGTTCCTCAGTTGCTTTTTACCTTCTAATCCACATGACCTAGATGGAATTTGTGTCACACATGGCTCCTTTATTACAGATTCTGAAATATGTATGCACCATACATCAGACATCACAGACAAATGACACTGTTTTTAGCATGTAATTCAAGTCTAGTTTCTCATGCATGTTTTGTTCCTCCTCTTTATTAAGCAAAATGTGTATTTTCAAATAATCTCACCTGGCTACATTTGGTTTAATTGCACTGAAACTTGAGATACACATAAGCAATGCCCCAGTTCATTGTACTTTCCAATGCTGTGAGACTCATTTTATAATAGAAATATAAGGAATGCATTTTCATTTCTTGTTTGTGATTTCAACGTTGTTTTCATAAATGATCATGTAACTTAAATACATATTTTACCATCTACATAAAATACAAGTTTTTCTGTTAATTTAAGGATGAATTGTATGGAATAATATAAATTAATATTTTTCAATGGTTTTTTTACCACTTTTTTGAGACATTTACTGATTATACTATTTTTTAATGTGTAATACAATTCCAATTTTACAGAAATGTGGGGTACACCCCTTAGCAAGATACCCAGTTAGCAATGTAAAATGTGCCTTTAGATCATCCCATTATTGGCTTTGTAGCGCTAATGTATGGTTTTAGATCATCCCATCATTGGCTTTGTAGCGCTAATGTATGGTTTTAGATCATCCCATCATTGGCTTTGAAGTGCTGTTGTATGGTTTTAGATCATCCCATCATTGGCTTTGTAGTGCTGTTGTATGGTTTTAGATCATCCCATCATTGGCTTTGTAGCGCTAATGTATGGTTTTAGATCATCCCATCATTGGCTTTGAAGTGCTGTTGTATGGTTTTAGATCATCCCATCATTGGCTTAATAGCGCTAATGTATGGTTTTAGATCATCTCGCCTTAGCAGAAAACATAAGATCATCGAGCCCTTGGTAAGAAGAGTGAAATGGTGACTTGCATGCCTTTTGCTGTACCAGTGACAGAATGAGAATAAAAGTTAATTTACAAAAAGAAAAAGAAAAAAAGAAGTGGGGGATGATTATCTTCCTGTTGTGTGTTCTTTCTCATTGGATAGTAGAGAAGAAAGACACTTGTCATGTTTTCTCAGGATCCAAGGAAAAGTCCTTCCTGCAGTAACCAGCTTTGGCACCTTGATTGTTTTTATTACCAACTAAGCTTTTTGGCTGAGAGCAGTCCTTCCCTTCAAAGTTCATTTCACACCTTTTTGGGCTGTTTCTTTATATCACAAGCTCTATAAGAGCAGAACCAATCAAATGTTAATATATTTTCTATTGCAAGGTTACTTTCTTGTATCTTTTTCAAGAAGAACAAGTTAATTTTCTTACATTTTCTGTGGTGTTTACTAACAATTTAAAGTGATACTGAATTTTAATATGATCAGCAATTGTGTTTAACAGTTTTGTAATATTTACATATTTTTTTAATACCATTAAATACAATAAAACTGCATAATCATCAAATGCGTAATAAAAAGACAGTGCAACAGTGCTTAGTCTGAGCAGTAGATTTTTTTCTGAAAGATTTAAAAATGTCCTTCCATTTCCTTGCCCTCTGTAACATGATAACCATCTGCAAATGGTCATATATAACCATAACCATTAATATATATATATATATATATATATATATATATATATATATACATACTATATATATACATATATATATATATATATATATATATATATATATATATAAAATTAGAGGGTTCATCTGCACTCTCACATACTAATGCGACAGTAACCAGGGTGCAGGTAATGGAATAATGCAGGAAACAGACTGACTGCACTTGCTGGATTTAGCAAAAAAAAAAGAACAGTTGATTATTACATGGGTGACATTTCCTCAGACCAAATGTGTGTGTATATATACACAACTTTACAGACAAGCACTCCAGATGACTGTTGGTGCCCAGGGTGCAACAGAAAGATTAATACAGTTCAAGAAAGAGAGTGCACCCACCGGGTCTTTTTGCAAGTTTAATGTTACAAACAGTCCAAGACCATTATCACTCCGCCACCAAACTTTACAGTAGACGCTATACATTTTGCAGCATTCTCCTGGTATCTGCCTCACCCATATTCTTCCATAAGACTAAATGATTCATAACTAGAGAAAACGCGGCGATTTACACACACATATCTATATATTGAAAATAGATAGATATAGATATGTGTGTACTGTATTATATATATATACTGTATATATATATATATATATATATATACATACAAAAACATAAACATACATAGGACTAGATTACGAGTGGAGCAGTAGTTTGTGCTCCTGCTTGCGCTTTAACTCTGCTAGAAATAAGCAGTTTTTTTTGCGCGTCTCGGGTAGCGTATGTATTACAAGTGGAAAGTAACATTGAGTATTGTGACCGTGTTAACGTATTCCCCCATAGATATGCGAAACAAATTCAGTACAAGGCTGAAAAAAGAATGTACATGGATAGCACTCAACAACTCAAATTGGTATAAATTTATACGTAAAGGTAGATACAAAAGACCCTTGCATTAAGTACTGTCTGCATAGGGACGTTAAAACTTAACTTTTATTTCACATTAAAAAGAGGAAAATATTAATACACATCCAATTAAAAACACTGTAATGGGGGAAGCCCCCAGGGTATAGGAATTATAACAAAGCTCCAATGGGTAGAGTATGGCAGTAGCCTCCCGTCTACAATCAATGTGTGAAGGAGTAAGCAGGAGAGCATGCGCCAGTGGTCACTGTGAAAACAGTAATAGGTATCAAATACTAATATACTGGCACTTGGATTGGTAGCACATACCTCTTGGCAACATATCCCAGTATTGAACTATCCACTTGTGTGTGTAGTCACATAAATTGGGAAATATGAAAGTGATTATATCACCTTAGAATATAGCACACAGGTAAGTATGGTAAGCTGAGAATGTGTACATAATCACATTAATGGCCAACATATGTTTATAAAAAATAATACAGTGTTGAATGAACCACTTCTCTTACTAAACCCCTAAATTGGTGAATTAGGTCAGAATATATATCATGTTGTGGTATAGGACACTGGGCAGTTAGTATTGTTGACTTACAAATATAGGTTAAACTCAAATATGTGGGAATACGTGAAAGTATTCATAAAATAATAAAGGTAGATCAGCACTCAAGAATTAATTTGTGTAAAATAAGGATTTATTAATAAATGTGGCACAAGGATTAAGAGAAGTTAGCCTGGGATATTGTTTGACAAGAAAAGCAAACCAAGGTGTCAGATACTAATGTACTGGTGATTAGACTAGTAGCACATTTCTATTTGTGACCTATTCCAGTATTGGACTGTCCACATGTGTGTGTGGTCACATAAGTATGGCAGTGATTATATCTCCTTAGAATATAGCACACAGGTAAGTATGTTAAGCTGAGAATGTGTACTCTATTACCTTAAAAGCCAAAATTTATTTATATAAACTGGTACAGTGTTAAATGAACCACTTCTCTTACTAGACCCCTAAATTGGGGAATTAGGTCAGGATATAAATCACCCTGTGGTATAGGACACTGAGCAGTTAATATTGTTTACTTACAAATTTTTTAGTTAAACTTGAGTATGTGGGGATACGTGAAGGTATTCATATAATAAAAGGAGTAGATCAACACTCTGAGATTAATCTGTGTAACATAAGCATTTATTAATAAATGTAGCACAAAAATTCAGTGTTGTTAACTTATGATTTTGTTTAACAACAACAGCAAACCTAGTTTTTGCTGTGCAGCAGTAAGGTGTGTTTGGTGTAACTTGAATTTAGAAGAGACACATCAATCTCATAATTTGATTTTTATTTTAGAGAAATAATCCTGGGGACCTACTTCAAACCCCCGTGCAGTTAAAAATGTATATAGTTATTTAAGTATTTATGTTTTTTAAACTGCAGTTGAGGTCAGCTAGGTTAGTAATCTTCCACTACTACGGTGTCATCTCTAAAATTTGTATGATCGAGCAGTACACTAACCGCACGTCGCCCTTGCAATACCACTTAGTATCTAATATTATAACTAAATACACTATACTCAACCACCTATGTGTGGTCACAATATTAAAGTTTGTAACCTATTACTGTATTAGCACAAAATTGTGCCACATAGGTAGAGATACGTAGCTATTGTATCAAAGTGGCGATATAAATAATAACTGGGAGGCTAAGAAAGGTGAATATACCTGTTATACCACCCTGTCACAGACAGGCAACACTACCTATTGAATATAGAGGAGCTATCAAAGCTAAAATAAGGTAATTGCTCTAGAGCCACCGAGTAGAGTAATAGTTAGATTAAATATAAGTAACTACAGGCGGCCCCGCGGGAGCCGTTACAGCAAATTAAAAACCACAACCGGAGAGGGACAGAAAAGTCCCAACTCCCCCTAACATGTTTCGCAAAAGAGCATAGACATCAATCGAGCGTGAAAAGTGTGTTATTCACGAGCAAACCTGATTACATTTTATCAAGTGCGCTAATCCGACATAATAATACTATCTAATAAAAAATACATTCCAATGTTCCTCACATAGAATATTTATTATTTATAAATACATATTTATATATATATATAGCTGATTTTATTTTGGTACAATATATTTCTTTATCTATAAATATAGATGATTATATATACTGTAGGTACAGATATAAACAGATATATATATATACGCCTGCGCGAAACATGTCAGGTGTTCTGATGTCTGACTTTGTCTAAACCTTTGTGGAGAAATAAACTTTCTGACTTGAACAGCACTTTGATGGCCCGTGCAGTGTTTGCTTTCTTTCATACCTTTATATATATATATAGGAATATCTATAAATACTTAGACCATATTCCCCTATGTGAAGAACATTGGAAGGTGAAATATTTACATTAAATACATAGTTAAGCACTTTATTAAATATAAATATTTCATAAATATGCTTTTACATGTTTTCAGATACTTGATTGTAAAGGGCTCGAATGCACTTATATGTATATGTTTATATATGTATGCATAGGTATTTATGTGACCTCATCTTTTAGTCCTTATAACTTTTTAATGCAATTTTTAAAAATATTTTTTATTAGATAGTATTATTATGAGTGTAACTGTACCTTTAAATGCATTTTTTTATGTTTTTTGTGTAACTTTTTTTGTCAAGCATATCAGTTACCCAGAGCTCTAAAGTCGCGCTTTCCCAACGCTTTAAATTCAATTACGCTTGAGCAAACACGTTTACTTTCAACTCGTGATACGCCTGCTACTTTCGATGCATGCAAAGAGCCAAGATAAACCCCTTTTCGCTTGCGTGCAGTAGTTAGCGAGCCACTCGTAATCTAGCCCATAGATAGATAGACAGACAGGTTCAGTATGAGCTGATGCATTTGTGTATATAAATAAAGATTGTGCACATTTAGATTATTGAAGTAAATTGTGAAGACTTTTTGTTTTGTTTTTATTCCGCGTTCTATCTGAATCATGAAAGTTTAACTATTCAGCAGTCTATAAATTGGTTCCTTCCCTGACTGTTTTTTAATGAACTCTCTTCTACATCTCGGAGTTGTTTTCTTGAACAGGATTTCAGTGTCACATGTAATCTGGTTCCTATGCATTGTTTCAGTAAAGCTGCACGTACACACTATGTGATGCCTAAATCAATACAGCTACATCTAAAATGAACGTTGTAAAAAAAAAAATAAAAGAAAAAAACTTGAACGTGCCTGGATAGAGTCTGTCAAAATCACCATTGCAGAACAAAATACAGATAACTTGGGTGTGAACATTCAGATTAATAATACAACATATGTAACTTTTTCCTTGTTTAAAGGATGCCAGCTGTACTATACACTTTTTAACAGCCAACTCTGAGGTAAGGAAGTACAGAGTCAACAGTCAATTTAAAGACATCTGGTTAGTCCCAAAGGATTGACTTGAACCAAGTTTGTGGCTGTGAATTTGGAAGCTGAGAGTAAACCATATTTTATACAAAGGATAGTAAAGATTCTGAGCTTCTGTTTAAAGTTTTAACACTTTGGTACCTACTCTGTAAAGGGTTGTTTTACTTAGCAATTTTATGAGCTGTATACCGCTGTGGTCAAAAGCATACAAAAACATCATTATATGCAATACATAGCACAGAGCTTGGTGGATTTTATTCGTTTTAGTCATTAATAGAAATAGATATTCACATATTAAAGGGACATACTAGTCAAAGTTAAAGGGCATTAAAATGTTAAATAATCATTAACCCCTTAATGGCCACAGCACTTTTCCATTTTCTGTCCGTTGGGACCAAGGCTATTTTTACATTTTTGCGGTGTTTGTATTTAGCTGTAATTTTCCTCTTACTCATTTACTGTACCCACACATATTATATACCGTTTTTCTCGCCATTAAATGGAATTTTTTAAAATACCATTATTTTCATCATATATTTTAATTTACTATAATAAAAATTATAAAATATGAGGAAAAAATGGAAAAAAAACACACTTTTTCTAAATTTGACCCCCAAAATCTGTTACACATCTACAACCACCAAAAAACACCCATGCTAAATAGTTTCTAAATTTTGTCCTGAGTTTAGAAATACCCAATGTTTACACGTTCTTTGCTTTTTTTGCAAGTTATAGGGCAATAAGTACAAGTAGCACTTTGCTATTTCCAAACCACTTTTTTTCAAAATTAGAACGCTGATATCTTTCAGGAATCCCTGAATATCCCTTGACATGTATATATTTTGTTTTAGAAGACATCCCAAAGTATTGATCTAGGCCCATTTTGGTATATTTCATGCCACCATTTCACCACCAAATGCGATCAAATAAAAAAAAATTGTTCACTTGTTCACAATTTTTTTCACAAACTTTAGGTTTTTCACTGAAATTATTTACAAACAGCTTGTGCAATTATGGCATAAATGGTTGTAAATTCTTCTCTGGGATCCCCTTTGTTCAGAAATAGCAAACATATATGGCTTTGGTGGTGCTTTTTGGTAATTAGAAGGCCGCTAAATGCCACTGCGCACCACACGTGTATTATGCACAGCAGTGAAGGGGTTAAATTGGGAGCATGTAGGGAGCTTTTTGGGGTAATTTTAGCTTTAGTTCAGTGTAGTAGAGAACCCAAAATATTGATCTAGGCTAAATTTGGTATATTTCATACCACCATTTCACCACCAAATGCGATCAAATAAAAAAAAAAGTTACATTTTTCATAATTTTAGGTTTCTCACTGAAATCATTTACAAACAGCTTGTGCAATTATGGCACAAATGATTGTAAATGCTTCTCTGGGATCCCCTTTGTTCAGAAATAGCAGACAAATATGGCTTTGGCGTTGCTTTTTGGTAATTAGAAGGCCGCTAAATGCCACTGCGCATCACACGTGTATTATGGCTAGCAGTGAAGGGGTTAATTAGGGAGCTTGTAGGGAGCTTGCAGGGTTTATTTTAGCTTTAGTGTAGAGATCAGCCTCCTACCTGACACATCAGACCCCCTGATCCCTCCCAAACAGCTCTCTTCCCTCCTCCACTTCACAATTGTCCCCGCCATCTTAAGTACTGGCAGAAAGTCTGCCAGTACTAAAATAAAAGGTATATTTTTTTATAGCATATTTACATATGCTGCTGTGTAGGATCCCCCTTAGCCCCCAACCTCCCTGATCCCCCCCCCCCCAAACAGCTATCTAACCCTCCCCCTCTACCTTAATAGGTGCCATCTTGGGTACTGGCAGACCACCCCCCCACCCCCTCCAAGTACCCTAATGGATAATGTAGGGCAAATTCCCACCCTCCTTTCTCCCACTTCTTAACCAAAAAATTTCTGTAGTGTAGAGGTTCCCACCCGCTCCCGCCCCGTGCACGCGCGCGCGTCAGTGTGCTCCCCTGTCGATCCCGCCAACCTCCACATCACACGGCCTATCGATGGCCGCCCACCCGCCTCCCACGTCGGCTCCCACCCACCAAAGATACCGGCCATCGAGTGGCTCTCTTTGCATTGGATGGCCAAGCAGGGTTATTGCAGGATGCCTCGATATCGAGGCATCACTGCAATAACCGGAAAGCGGCTGGAAGTGATCAGGATCGCTTCCACTGCTTTCCAATACCAAGGACGTATGCCGTACGTCTTCGGTCGTTAAGTGTATTTTTTTTGAGGATGTACAGCGTACATCCTCGGTCCTTAAGGGGTTAAAAACAGTAGCATTGAATAATTGACAAATGCACACTAAAAAGACAATGTAATAGCACTTACTTTATTTGAAATGAGCAGTAAAATATTTTCTGGTAAATTTTAAAGGTAATCCAATCTTCCCTCCCCTGTATCATGTGACAGCTATCATCCAATCACAAAATTAATATACTGTACTTATATATTGTGCTGTTTTGCTAATGCTCAGTAGGAGCTGGAGCCTCAGAAAGGGTGCATATAAAATAAATGGGCATATTTTGATAATGGAAATATATTGAAAAATTGTTTCAATTTGCAGGTTCTATCAGAATCATGAAACTTCATTTTTTACTTTTGTATCCCTTTAAACATGCATAGTGAAGTAAGCTTGAAATGTACTATAATTGTTTATTTTTCTTATTTCATGTATTTTAAAGGGACATTAAACAGTAAATACACCCTAGACATAATGATCTATTCAAAGCAAAGATTAGCCTTAGAAAAATATGTAAATGTATATTTTGCATTTATATTAGTTGTTTAAATATTGAAAATAAAAGTGTAAAGGTTTAGTTTTTATAAAGTACGTCTATAAAGTAATGGGCACCTCCATGTTTGAACTAATTTTCTATGTATCTATGTTTGCGCAAACAAAGCTGTGTGGAAACCATTTTTGCACCGTCACTTTTATTGCCTGTTTAATTTTTGTCCCTAATTGTCTTCAGCATGGGAAACTAATAAGGAGAAACATGGCAGCACCCATTAATTTATTGAAATTCAGTGGAATTTAGAAAACCAACAATTTTAAGAATTAAGTTAAAGGAAAGGGGAACAAAATAAATAATGAAAGTCTTTTGCAACGTTTTTTTAACTACATATTATTACATATTATCAGTGTTTAATATCCCTTTAAATCTGAAGATTGCTGTGTTTCTACTCCCACAAGAGATTCTGGGTGCAAAACAAACATATCTAAAGTGCATATGTAAAATGGTGGATATGCACTCTTTTTACCTTACATCACAATTTTATAGCCTCCACAGCCAATTAGAAACATTGACAAGCAATATGGCCCTATCAGTGAGTGTTTCCTTGTATAGTGGGTTAATGGGGTTCAAGTTGTCCATGTGAGTAGCATTTATTATATATTAAAGGGACACTAAAGTCAAAATGTTTAATCTAAAGCATGCAATTAAAAACAAATGTTTACAGTGTATGCATATATGAGTCTGTGATTTGCTGATGGCCGTCACATGATACAGGGGGCAGGAAAATGGAAGAATTAAAAAAAATAAAATCTACTGCTCATTAGAAATGCAGAGTAGGTGCTGTTGCACTCTTTTTATGATGCAATTGTTGATTGTGCAATTCTACTGTATTTAAAGAGCTGTAAAACCTGAAAACTAAATGCTGTCATTTATTAATGCATATCATTTTAAGACTATTAACCCTACATTACTGTGTCCACTGTTGATTGGATCAGCGCCAGTTTACGCTCAGGACCAGCAGTGCTCTGCGGGTCCTGAGTGGCATTTCTACTGTGTGTGTAACCCCTATGAGAAGGTTAATTATAGAAGTGTTATGAATCTACTTCTGTTATCAAATTTTGTTTGTTCTCTTGGTATCCTTTGTTGAAAAGTAAGTCTAGCTAGACTTATAGGAGCTAAGGAGCATGCATGTATCATTAATACTCTATAGCAGTAGTGTTTTGCAATATTGTATGTAGCAGTTATAAATTGTTACAATCACTGCTGACATAGAGTATTAAAGACAAACGCACACCCCTGAGCCCCTATGAGCCTACCTAGACTTACTTTTCAAACAAGAGAACAAAGCAGATTTGATAATGGAAGTTTAAAAAAAAGCTTATTCTATCTAAACCATAAAACTTAATTTTGACTTGACTGTCCCTTTAAGGGCTGTAAAATAATCTGCTTTGAATGGGAATTAAAGGGACAGTCTACACCAAAATTGTTATTGTTTAAAAAGATAGATAATGCATTGTTATATTAATATACTTTATAACACTAAACCTCTAAACTTCTGCCTGTTTCTAAGCCACTATAGACAGCCTCTTATCACATGCTTTTTTTATTAGCTTTTCCCAAAAGGAGACTGCTAGTTCATGTCTATCATATAGATAACACTGTGCTCACTCCCCAGAAGTTGTGTATGACACTGTACTAATTGGCTAAAATGCAAGTCAATAGATAATAAATGCAAAGGGTAGAGAGAGGGCGCCACAATAACGTGATACCATCTGGAAATGCAGGTATTGATGAAAATAATTAATGTGCTTACCAGATGGTGTGGCACTGTGCTGTGACCAGTGCGTGAAAGCTTGCTAGAACTTAACAGTGGCTAGTACACTGTGGATACCAATCTCCAAAAGTTCTTTTCCCAGTTCCAGCTTGATACACACCTCCTGGTGACTGGACTTCAATTATTAAAAAAGGTAAAAGTTTTTTTGCGTGTTGTTCTATTGGTGTTGGAGTAGCACAACACAGACAACTTCATAGATAAAATAGCTTTATTGTTATGACGCGTTTCTCAACCCCAACTGGGTCGTTTCATCAGATAAAAGCGAATCGCTTTCATGCACTGGTCACAGCACAGTGCCACACCATCTGGTAAGCACATTACTTATTTTCATCTATACCTGCATTTCCAGACGGTATCACGCTATTGTGGCGCCCTCTCTCTACCCTTTGTATTCCAACAGTTTTCCTACACTCTCTGGGACCAAGAGGAGCAGCCTGACCTACTACACGAAAAAGAAGGATATTTCCATCCCTTCAATCTACCATTACTATATGGACACATCACAAAACTGATACGGTAGATCCGTTTCATTAGACTCATAAGTTTATTATTTTTTTGACATTTTATTGTCTCATTTTCAGCGTTCTTTTCTATCCCTACACTGGGATACGATTATTTAATAGATAATAAATAAATAGCCATGTGATAAGGGGGCTGTCAAAGGAGGCTTAGATACAAGGTAATCACAGAGGTAAACCGTATATTAATATAACTGTGTTGGTCATGGAATGGGTCATAAATAGGGTGACCATATTATTACCGCTTTAAAAAGGGACACATATGAAAAATACATATGTCAGGGTTCTTATACAAAACATTTTTTTTTAACAGCCCTGAAAACAGCTGTCCCTTTTTAAAGCAGCAATATGGTCACCCTAGTAATAAAAGGATTATCTATCTATTTAAACAATAACATTTTTGGAGTAGACCGTCCTTTTAAGGGAGATTAAAACATATTTATTATTTACTGTAGATTTATTTAGGTACACAAATTTTCTGTGATATTACTGGATGATTGCTCACTATGAACTACATAAATAATAACAGATGTCATTATATATATATATATATATATATATATAGATAGATAGATAGATAGATAGATAGATAGATAAAGATGTTATGCTTTAGCTATATACCTGTTCTTTATATCTCTGTTTATATTTCTGACAATCTCATTCAAACCATTGACCCCCTACCTTTATTTACATATGCATCTAATTCTGTAGATGTTTGTTAAACAGTGTATTATGAAGATACATACAATATTTTTAATATACTGTATAGGGAACTTATTTTTTTTTTTCTCCACACTATATTACACATGATTTATTGTGGATTTACTGTTGATCTCTGAACATTGGGGATCACCCAAGACTATTACAAAATAGTGTCACATTATCTCATACAATGATTTGGCAGTGCTGTGGTTGTTTATTAAACAAAAAATCTTCATAGGTAGAGCTAACAAGTTTGTATGCAGTTGTGCATCTTAACAGTTCTTCATCTGGACAGAACAAGAACAAGCTGTGGTTGCTCTACTGAAGAAGGGAGCCAATGGCAGTTTATTTCCTTGTATCCCTTTAAGTGTTTGTTTTTAAACTCTGTTGATGAGATATTAATGTAAACTCACTGCCATTATACTATTAGTAACTGTTCTATTATTGACCATTTCAGTTCCCAATCCCTCACTACAAGAAGATGAAAAGAAGCTTTATTTTCCCATATGTCCTTCTGCTTCTCCTGATGGACGGTTGCAGGTTAGAGCAAGTAAAAAGTAAGTATTCAAGAAAATCCCCAATCTCCTTTGATGTTCTATGGGGGAGCAATTAGTGTACTTCTTGGTAATAAAAATGCATCTGTGTTAACAAAGTACTATACCTTAAAGGGCCATTACAATGAAAACAATTATGAGTTCCAATCCGTGAGTCAATCAGCAGCGGCAGTCGCACAGCTTCGTCCTACAACTGCCACTGCTAATTGGGTCACTGGACATTACCACTTGGAACCAGCAGATCTCTGCAGATCCTGAGTGGTATTTGAAAATATACTGTGGGTTTAATACATAGGGGTAGATTTATTAAGCAGCAGATGCTACTTTCTACCCCTGAAGTTTCAAGTCCACCTGAAACTCAAGTTAAGAAGCAGCGATCATAAGACTGATGCTCCTTAACGTGTCCGCCAGTTGTGGTGGACTGCAATCATCCCAATCCGATCCGATCGGGATGATTGACATTGTCTGTTAGTGGCCAATGGGCCCCAAATGTGCAGGGGGCGGCATTGCTTAAGCATTTCCCAAGAATTGCTTGTGCATTGTTAAATCCTCACAGCGTATTCTTTCGGCAAATAATGATGATGGGCGGAGATGATTCACTGCAGTGAATCATGTCCGCCCGGCATTCGTTAAATCGTAAATCTCTGCAATTTACATGGTACCCTGTCTTCTTTTAGTGCTTCCTAAATATCAGCCTCAGTTTACTATGTTCAACTCCCATTAGAATCAGTGGGAACCTATAAATGATCATTTGCACCATGTTTACACTGCACACATTATTGTTTTACCACTGCCAGACTTTACCCACTTATTAAGTCTCCCAAAAGGAGGCGGTAAGCACAAAGATGGAGCAAAGTATTGGGGAAGAATATTCAAAAAAAAATTTCCTGCCAAAAAAATTAAAGGGATATGAAACCCCAAAAAAATATTTTGTAATTCTGACAGAACATACTATTTCTTTCATGTAATTGGCAAGAGTCCATGAGCTAGTGACATATGGGATATACAATCCTACCAGGGGGGCAAAGTTTCTCAAACCTCAAAATGCCTATAAATACACCCCTCACCACACCCACAATTTAGTTTTACAAACTTTGTAAAGGTGGTGAAGTAAGTTTGTGCTAAGATTTCTACGTTGATATGCGCTTCTCAGCATTGTTGAAGCCCGATTCCTCTCAGAGTACAGCGAATGTCAGAGGGACGTGAAGGGAGAATCACTTATTTGAATACGATGATTTCCCTAACGGGGGTCTATTTCATAGGTTCTCTGTTATCGGTCGTAGAGATTCATCTCCTACCTCCCTTTTCAGATCGACGATATACTCTCAATTTACCATTACCTCTACTAATAACTGTTTTAGTACTGGTTTGGCTATCTGCTATATTTGGATGGGTGTCTTTTGGTAAGTATGTTTTCATTACTTAAGACACTATCAGCTATGGTTTGGCACTTTATGCATTTATATAAAGTTCTAAATATATGTATTGTACTTATATTTGCCATGAGTCAGGTTCATGTATTTCCTTCTGCAGACTGTCAGTTTCATATTTGGGGAATGTAAACATTTTAAGAATTGTTTTTCTTACCTGGGGTTTAGTCTTTTTTCAATTGACTACTTCTTGCAATTGCGGGTATTAGGCCCGCGGGTGCGTCAAATGCTAAACTTTATTGCGTCATTCTTGGCGCGAGAAATTTTTGGCGCGAAAACATACGTTTATGACGCAACTTCGTCATTTCCGGCGTCATACGTGACGCTGAGACCTTTCACACAGCGGCGTCATTAGTGACGCAAGTGTGTCATTTCCGGTTATTTTTGGCGACAAAAAAGAGTTTACGTTATGTTTACGTAACTTTCAAGATGGTGACTATAAGGACTATTCTGCCTTTTGTTCAGCGAGGACATTATATGTCCACAATAGACTTGCAGGATGCATACCTTCATATTCCGATTCATCCAGAACACTATCAGTTTCTGAGATTCTTTTTTCTAGACAAGCATTACCAATTTGTTGCTCTTCCATTTGGCCTAGCAACAGCTCCAAGAATCTTTTCAAAGGTTCTGGGCGCCCTACTATCTGTAATCAGAGAACAGGGTATTGCAGTGTTTCCTTATTTGGACGATATCTTGGTACTAGCTCAGTCTTTACGTACTGCAGAATCTCACACAAATCAACTACTGTTGTTTCTTTGGAAACATGGTTGGAGGATTAATTTACCAAAAAGGTTCTTGATTCCTCAGACAAGGGTCACCTTTTTAGGCTTCCAGGTAGATGCAGTGTCGATGACTCTGTCTCTAACAGACAAGAGACGTTTAAAATTGGTCGCAGCATGCCGGCACCTTCAGTCTTAGTCATTCCCTTCAGTGGCTATGTGCATGGAAGTTTTAGGTCTCATGACTGCAGCATCGGACGCGATCCCCTTTGCTCGTTTTCACATGAGACCTCTACAGCTTTGTATGCTGAATCAATGGTGCAGGGATTATACAAAAATAACACAATTAATATCCTTGAATCCCAATGTACGACACTCTCTGACATGGTGGATAGATCACCATTGTTTGGTTCAAGGGGATTCTTTTGTTTGGCCAACCTGGACTGTGATCTCAACAGATGTGAGTCTTTCAGTTTGGGGATCTCTGACAGCACAAGGGGTTTGGAAATCTCAAGAGGCGAGATTGCCAATAAATATTTTATTTTAGAACTTTTTTTGCAATTCTCAGGGCTCTTCCGTTCTGGCCTCTGCTAAAGAGAGAACCGTTCATTTGTTTTCAGACAGACAATATCACAACTGTGGCTTTTGTCAATCATCAGGGTGGGACTCACAGTCCCCAAGCTATGAAAGAAGCTCCTCTCTAATCTCTGTGGTGCATATCCCAGGTGTAGAAAATTGGGAGGCAGATTATCTCAGCTGCCAGACTTTACATCCAAGGGAGTGGTCTCTCCATCCAGATGTGTTTTCTCAGATTGTTCAGATGTGGGGTCTTCCAGAGATAGATCTCATGGCCTCTCATCTAAACAAGAAACTTCCCAGATATCTATCCAGGTCCAGGGATGTTCAGGCGGAAGCAGTGGATGCGTTGACACTTCCTTGGTGTTATCATCCTGCTTACATCTTCCCGCCTCTACTTCTTCTTCCAAGAGTGATCTCCAAAATCATCATGGAACAGTCTTTTGTGTTGCTGGTGGCTCCAGCATGGCCACACAGGTTTTGGTATGCGGATCTGGTTTGGATGTCCAGTTGCCCGCCTTGGCCACTTCCGTTACGGCCGGACCTACTATCTCAAGGTCCGTTTTTCCATCAGGATCTCAAATCATTAAATTTGAAGGTATGGAAATTGAACGCTTAGTTCTAAGTTATAGAGGTTTCTCTGACTCAGTGATTAATACTATGTTACAAGCTCGTAAATCTGTTTCTAGAAAGATTTATTATAGAGTTTGGAAGACTTACATTTCATGGTGTTCTTTTTATAAATTCTCCTGGCATTCTTTTAGAATTCCTAGAATTTTACAGTTTCTTCAGGATGGTTTGGATAAGGGTTTGTCTGCAAGTTCCTTGAAAGGACAAATCTCTGCTCTTTCTGTTTTATTTCACAGAAAGATTGCTATACTTCCTGATATACACTCTTTTGTACAGGCTTTAATTCGTATTAAGCCTGTCATTAAGTCAATTTCTCCTCCTTGGAGTCTTAATTTGGTTCTGAAGGCTTTACAGGCTCCTCCATTTGAACCTATGCATTCTTTGGACATTAAACTACTTTCTGGGAAAGTGTTGTTTCTTTTGGCCATCTCTTCTGCTAGAAGAGTTTCTGAGTTATCTGCTCTTTCTTGTGAGTCTCCTTTTCTGATTTTTCATCAGGATAAGGCAGTTTTGCGGACTTCTTTTCAATTTTTACCTAAAGTTGTGAATTCTAACATCATTAGTAGAGAAATTGTTGTTCCTTCATTATGTCCTAATCCTAAGAATTCTTTGGAGAGATCCTTACATTCTTTGGATGTGGTAAGAGCTTTGAAATATTATGTGGAAGCTACTAAAAATTTCAGGAAGACTTCCAGTCTATTTGTTTTATTTTCTGGTCCTAGGAAAGGTCAGAAGGATTCTGCTATTTCCTTGGCTTGAAACTTTTGATTTATCAAGCTTATTTGGAGTTTGGTCAGGCCCCGCCTCAGAGAATTACAGCTCATTCTACTAGATCAGTCTCCACTTCATGGGCTTTTAAGAATGAAGCTTCATTTGATCAGATTTGCAAAACGGCAACTTGGTCCTCTTTGCATACATTTACTAAATTCTACCGTTTTGATGTATTTGCTTCTTCGGAAGCAGTTTTTGGTAGAAAAGTTCTTCAGGCAGCTGTTTCAGTTTGATTCTTCTGTTTTTGATTTAAGCTTTTTTCTTTCAAAATGAAAATAAACTTATTCTTTTGGGTTGTGGATTTATTTTTTCAGCGGAATATGGCTGTTTTTATTTTTATTCCCTCCCTCTCTAGTGACTCTTGAGTGGAAGATCCACATCTTGGGTATTGATATCCGATATGTCACTAGCTCATGGACTCTTGCCAATTACATGAAAGAAAACATAATTTATGTAAGAACTTACCTGATAAATTAATTTCTTTCATATTGGCAAGAGTCCATGAGGCCCACCCTTTTTATGGTGGTTATGATTTTTTTGTATAAAGCACAATTATTTCCAAATTTCCTTTGTTGATGCTTTCTACTCCTTTCTTTATCACCCCACTGCTTTGCTATTCGTTAAACTGAATTGTGGGTGTGGTGAGGGGTGTATTTATAGGCATTTTGAGGTTTGGGAAACTTTGCCCCTCCTGGTAGGATTGTATATCCCATATGTCACTAGCTCATGGACTCTTGCCAATATGAAAGAAATTAATTTATCAGGTAAGTTCTTACATAAATTATGTTTTTCAAAAAGTTTCAAATGTACTTCTATTATAAAATTTGCTTAATTCCTATGCTATTTTGTGTTGCAGAGATACAGTACCTAGGAGGGCATCTGGAGAACTACATGGCAGGAAATAGTGCTGACATCTAGTGTTTTTGAAAATGAATAACATTCTAGCAAAACTGCTGCCATATAGTGCTCCAGAAATGGGCCGTCTCCTAAGCTTACATCCCTGCTTTTGACCAAAAGATACCAAGAGAACGAAGAAAAAATTATAATAGAGGTAAATTAGAAAGTTGTTTAAAATCGCATGTCCTATATGAATCATAAAAGACAAAATTTGGGTTTCAGATCCCTTTAACTATACTGATAAGTTTTAAAAATCTCAATTACATTTGTAAATGGACATAATGATTATACTTGGCATGTTTGATTAATGTTTTTTAAGTTTTCTCATTGATTTGAGTAAATATTCTTTTCTGTTTTTGCAAGAGTTTTGTTTAAAATCAAGAAGAATTTATTTTCTTTAAGAAGATAGTGACCGTGATTGATATCACCTTCTATAATAGGTTTGAAACAATTATACTGTAAGCCATGAAACTGCTAAGTTTTTTCAGTTATTTGTAGAGCACCAAAAGATTCTGCAGTGCTATTCACATACGCATGATATGCAGATAACATTTATATGGAACAAGTGGGTAAAGGGCCCTGCTGAGAGTTACACTGTTGTAGTCGGCTCTTATGAAGGTAATCTGCTAACAGTTGGGCTCATGGGATGAAAAGCTAAGGGGGTTCAAGGAGATAACAAAGGAGGGAGAGGAACTGAGGTTAGCGTATGTCGTATGCATCCCTGAATAGTAGAATCTTAGGAGCGCATGAAACTTTCAAAACTAGGGGAGAGTCTTGCAGAGCGAGGCCGAGAGTTCCACAAAATAGGGGACAGTGTGCAGAAGTCCTGTAGACAGGAATATGAGGAGCTAACAAGAGAGGAGGAGAGGAGGATGTCCTGAGCAGAATGAAGGCAACGTGAGGGACAGTATCTGGAGACAAGGTCTGAGATATAAGGTGGAACAGTGCTATTGAGGGCCTTGTATGTCATCGTCAGAATTTTGTGTTTTATTCTGGAGGCTAGAAGAAGCCAGTGAAGGGATTGGCAGAGAGGTGCAGCAGAGGAAGAGTGATGTGTAAGGAAGAGGAGCCTGGCAGAGACATTAATTATGGATTATAAAGGAGCTAGACGGCAACTAGGGAGACCAGAGAGAATGGAGTTGCAGCAGACAAGGTAGGAAAGGATGAGAGTGGATTAAAATCTTAGTTGTGTCTTGTGTGAGGAAATGTCAAATGTTGTAGATATTTTTTAAGGTGGAAGCGGCAGAAATAGGCCAAAGACTGAATGTGAGTAGTAAAAGAAAGATCTGAGTTAAGTGTGACCCCAAGAGATCGGGCATGCAGAGTTGGCGTAATGATCAACAGTTATAGAAAAATAAGGGGTGGAGATTTTGGATGGAGGTTGGGAAATAAGGAGCTTAGTTTTGAAGAAATGTAGCTTAAGGTAGTGAGAGGACAGCCAAGATGAGATATGAGAATGACATTTAGTGACATGAGTTATCAAGGTGTCATCAGCATACAAACAATATTGAAACCTGTCGGACTTTATTAAGGAACCTAATGATGACATATAAATTGAGAATAGAAGGGGACCAAGGACAAAGCCTTGTGGTACTCCAACAGAAAGTGGTAAAGGGGCAGAGGATACACCAGAGAAGGCTACTCTGAAGGTACGGTTAGACAGGTAGAAAGAGAACCATGAGAGAGCTGTGTTGCAAATGCCGATGGATTGTCAAAAGTTCCAAATCTCACTGTAAATTTGCCTTTGCTGAATATTATTACTAGCGCATGAGAACTAGCGCAGCAATGGCAGCAATTTTAAATATATATGGATATGGATATATACATATATATGTATGTGTTAATATGAGTATATACACATAATAACAAATAAATATATATGTATATAAGCATATACATATATATTTACAAGGAGCACACAGTTCCCATAGACTGCAATGTTAAGGCACTTTTCAGTGCCGTTTTGTTTTCTAACACCCCACACCCACCACCTTTAACCCCTTAAAACTGTCTAGTGCAATAATTTTTATTGTGGGGGCATTTAGGGCACTTTTAGAAAATTAACCATAGATCTGATCTCGGTCTAATTTTCTGAGCACTAATTGCCTCCGTGAGCTTGTGGTTGCAATAACCAACCATAAATTAGCGCTCCACTTGTAATCTAGCCGTAAATAAGTTACAATCATGAAAATGCAAATATGAAATAAGCAAACATTTTAATAATGGGATTTCTGAACGTCCTTTCTAGATTTTGTGGTTGTGATTTCTGTTTTGTTATGAGAAATCATGTATATGGTAATTAAATATATTTACATACATAAATATGTTTAATGCCAAATACAAAAGACTACACAATAATGATGGTTAGATGCAAACATGTTAAAAAGGCCAATTTTGTACTTATCCCCTGCAGTTTTTTTGCAAGCTGTTAAACGTAATGAAAAACTGTGTGTAAAACAAAAGCCATTGCAGGATTTTGTGATGTTATATTTTTCTATTTTACACCTGAAGATCAAAAGTCATTATTATTATTATTATCAGGTATTTGTAGAGCGCCAACAGATTCCGCAGCACTATCATGAGTTGTTAAGTCTCTTGTCCTGGTTTTACCATAATGTAGTTCCATTGTTACAGCTACTGCAATATTAGGACTGTATACTGACACCGCGTACTTCACAAGCATATTGTGATCAGTAATCATCCCATAGTTTTATTCTCTCAATGGGGCCGAATTATCATTGTGCGAGCGGACATGATCCGATATTGCGGATCATGTCCGCTGCACATCGATAAATGCAGACAGCATACGCTCTCTGCATTTATCATTGGCCGCTAGCAGGGGGTGTCAATCAACCTGATCGTATTGGATCGGGTTGATTTCTGTTGTTTTCTGTCCTCCGCTTCAGAGCAGGCGGACAGGTTATGGAGAAGCAGTCTTTAGACCGCTGCTTCATAACTTGTGTTTCCGGCGAGCCTGAAGGCTTGCCAGAAACAGGGGGCATCAAGCTCCGTACGGCGCTTGATAAATATGCCCCTATATCTTGGTATTGCAAGTTAATACATATGTGGGTAAAATATGCATAGGCTTGACATCACCCTGTAAGCTTGTGTGGTATGAACAAGACATCTTTGTAATTCCCAAACTTCATGTACTTTCAGCAGTATTAGGAGAAATAGCGAAGGAGGTTAATATATGGGGTCTTGAGAAAAAAATGTGGCTTAGATGAATGAGTTTGCAAATATATCATACTGAACTAAAGCAGAAAATTCCCTCAGGTGCTGTAGGTTTCCATAAGTTGTTGAGCATATTTAAGGCATTGCAGTTATATTTCTGGTGGTCATTGAAGTAAATAAAAGGACCAATAGAGTAACTGTAGGATTGAGCAGACACTATAGAGCTATGTAGATGAGTCAGTGGGGAAAGGAAACCAGTTTGTGACACCATGTTTGTATCTGTGGGAAGTATGAATATATTTGTCTGTAGTGTGGAGCAGAGACATGTGTTAACATCTGGGTGTGAGTTTCTGGGGAGATCAACAGAGGCAAGTGTGGACAGTCTAGCAGATGTGTCCAATGGTTTGTGGGGGATAGCAGTAGTGTGGGATAAGTCTCTGAAGATGTGAGGGAGCAGAATGGTGTGAGGGTCTGCAAGGAGGTGTATGAGGGTCTGTGGAGTAGAGCACAGAGCAAAGGAGTGTGAAATTGCACTTGCAGGAGAGCAGGAAGTTGCATGTAGAGTAGACCTCAGTGTAAAAACATGGCTATATATAGTGGTATTTGGCAAAGTGCAGAGGGGTGTGTGATAGTTGTCTGTAAGTCTGCTTGTCAATCAAAGAACAGTGTGAAGACCTCAGTGGAAGAGAAGAGTGGTGTGTGATACTTGTCTGCTATTTCACATATTTTCCCACCTTGATTTCTCTTTCCCTTTTCCTTCTTCCCTCCCCTTCGCCTGCTCTGACCCTATCTGTTGTGTTCCTTTTTTTCTGTATCCCCCTTTCCTCACACTACATTGTATTCTGAAACATAGACCTAGTACTGCACTAATATGCACAGATGCACCGTAGAAATCTATATTTAAAAAAACTTATTTTATAAAAATATTTCTTATCTAAAAGATGTCAACCTGGTACCTGTTTATGAAATATGTTAGAGCCAACTAACATTTGTTTGTATTTTTTATTTATTTAGAGATTGATTCTTACATAAACATATTCGAGAATAATAAACCATATGAGTGAAAATATTATAAACAGGAAACATACAGAAACAAAAGTATGATAATGAATTATTATAAACTTAAAATGTAGCTAAATACACATAAAAGTATAAGGTCTGCTCTTTTTTGTCCTATGATGACAAAAGAGGCCAGATTACAATCAAGGATGAAAAAGTCCAGTTTAAAAAAAGATCTTAACCACACTCTTTTCAATAGAACTAGCATTTTAGTAAATAACATGACAAATAACAAGATAATATTAAGAGAGACCATGAGAGATTTCACTATAGCTGCTTTGGGATTTTGACCATCATGATAAAATAACTTTTCTTTCTCATAGTGCAGACGGTGTGATTCCATAATCTAATTTTAGTGATTGTAATACTGGGTGCCTTTGGATTGTTAATAGAGCAGATCTGTCTCAGTGAGCATCAAACCATTTTATAGAAGGAAGGTTCAGCTTACATCTCCCCAGACCAAAACATGGCACTTATAAAGGTCAATGCCATTAACAGTAGGATTAGAAAAAGCTCCGGAAGATTTGTACTTCCTCATCCTCTTATGGTGCTTGTTCATGAATCACTTCACATCTGATCTTATTTCCTTCCTGTGGACTTAAGAAATTGAGGCAGCCTTAGCCTGGATATACTAATCCCTTTCTTGGGCTGCAACCAGATAATATTGGTGTAGACCAATCGGAATCATTTAAGGCAATGTGGCCTCATGTTTCTCCTCCAAGAGGTGTCTCCCTGACTCCAATACTGTATTCGTTTTAAAGAGTAGTAATACTAGCTATACATGGGAGAAGTGTTTTTTTTCTAAAATTGCTACAATACTTTTACTAAATATTCTTGAACATGATCATAAATGGACACTATTAGTGGTCAGATCAGTGTATTTTAAGTACATAAACAGAATACTTATGGTCTCAGGACATCCAATAATAATTATTTTCAAAAGTCCTGAAAATCCAATAGTGCTGGCAGCTCCTCCTCAATCCCAGTGAAGAAGAAATTAAGCACAATTAAAGACACAAGCGCATTAAAACAAAAGGTAACTTTTAATAGTGATAATTAACCTGGTGAAACATAGTAACATAGAATCTGACTGTAGATAAGAACCAGGCCTGTTGTCTACCCATATTACATGTTACGTATTTCTTATGATAGCCTTATTCATGTTCCAAGCATTTTTGAATACTTTTAAAATTTTTGTTTACCACCTCAATTGGAAGTTTCTTCCATGAATCAACCACTCGTTTTGTAAAATAATAATGCTTCATCACATTTCTCCTGAACCTGCTACCATCTAACTTAAAGCATCTTTTCTAAGATTAAAATTTACCATTTTCTAATCTTTAGCAAGCAGAGTGTTTTTATTATTTTATCATTATTTTACATTTAACACTGTTGTTCCTGCGCTGGGTTGTTTTAAAACAGTCATGTCTATGTGTGAGCCTGTGATTGAGTCAGCTGGGAGGCTTGTGAGATATTCCCAGCACGTGATATGTGGCACTTTGCTTGCAGTCAGGCACTTTAGCCTTGTTAGTGCAGGGCAAGAGGGACACCCACACAGGGTCCCGTGCTTTGGGGGGCCCTACAATGTCCAGAGTGAGGATATAACAAGGTGAAATGTAATAATAATAATAATAATAATAATAATAGTAACAACTTATATAGCACAAAAATGTACATTTACATAAGAGGGTTAGAAGCTACAGATTGTATTCATAAAAGCCTTGTGTACATCCTGTATTTAGTTTATGAAGAAGTGTTTATGGTATGAGGAGGTGTAATATATAGTGTTATTCTTTATATATGTAACAGTGAATGTTGGTATAGGGGTGGGCCATGCAGGGGGCTGGGCATACAGGGGGAGCGAAATAAGGGTGCTGGTCCACGTGTGTCCCTGTATTATTGTATTTGTTCTATTTTAGCTTCTTAGTATTGAAATACAACACATATACATTATTTAATACCTTCATCTTCATTATAATCATTCCATTTGCAAGTAGAAAATCTCCCAATGTTAGTGCAAACTCTAAAATCACCAATATATGGCCATCGTTGTTAAATGGTTGCTGTCATAATGATATATAACAATATGAATCGCTAAAAGTCCAAAACACGATATTAAAAATTATAAAAGGAGCAATTCATCTGCACGATTCATAATTACTGACCTCAGGTTGCAAATAAATTAATATAAAAAGCACAAAGTGTAAATGCAACAAAACAATCATGTCATGCAATGCTATATTGCACAAAGCTAGTGTCTCCTTCAAATCCAGAATAGCATGGAACTCTCCTTAGAGAGAAAGAGCAACATTTGCCTTACTGAAATCTTGTGAGGGGTTGTGCTGGAGGATCACTTTTGATAATCTTAGTTTATTAGAGAGCTTTAGAGAAATGGGCCCATAGAGTTCAGACCCTCTAAAAATTCTAATTGGGCAATATTTTCCTATGTGATATCTCCATTGATGCTCAGCAAGGGCATGGGAATTTAGAGTTCAATCTTGGCAAGAGCTGTGATGCCAAGATAATACTACCTAATGGAATGCATAGTGCCTACTGTAATGTTTAGTGGAGGAGGGATAATGGTATGGGGCTGTTTTTAAGCATTTGGTCTTGGCCTCTTAGTTCCAGTGAAAGGTAAATGTAATGCTACAGGATGCAAAGACATTTTAGAAAATTTGGTGCTTCCAACTTTGTGGCAGCAGCTTGGGAAAGGCCCTTTCCTGTTCCAGCATAACTGTGCTCTTGGGTAGAAAGCTCATTTAGGTGTGATGGTAAGGTGTCCACATACTTTTACGAAAAAACATATGTGAGCAATACTGGTCCAAATGCAAATATGCAAAAGCTCCCAGATAGAGATCTAGTAACCAAATCTCTGAAAGGTACAATGAGGTATATACAGTATAAGAGAACGCCTAGAGGGATGAAGTGCATACAAATATAAAATATAAATGATAAACCTTATAGTAGGATACGGGAATAAAAAAACAACAACAGTATGGGCCCACAAAAATAATGATCTGCGTCAGTCCCAATTGAAGTATACTAAATGTCCATCAATCCACAAGTATACTATGGGGTAGATTTAACAAAAGTCAAGCAGACATGATTCACTGTAGAGAAATGCTGGTGAAATGCTTGTGCAATGCTGCCCCCTGTTCACTGACGGACAATTGGCTGCTAGCAGGGGCCGTCATTCATCTGATCTAAAAGGTGGCAGACAAGTTAAGGAGCAGCGGTCTGCTGCTTCTTAAAGTTCTGTTTCAAAAGACCTGAAACTATGGGGCTTCGAAGCAGCATCCGCTGCTTAATAAATGGAGCCCTAAGTGTCCATCAGTCCATATAACAAAAATTCAAATAGGTGATAAAAAATAAAATGATGAATAATGATAAATGAAGAAATAAAAGTGAGAAAAAATTAAAAAAAACAATACTGGATGATAAAAAATATGAACTTATCGTGTGTCCCAAGATTGGAAAATTATTTATAATACCAGTGAAAAAAAGTAAAACATGTATAAAATATAAAAAGTTACAAAAAGTATCCAAAAAGTTAAAAATATTCTGATGTATGTGAATATATCTCAGTTCTGGGTCAATGAACTATAAGAAAACATAAATATAGTGCACAACTGTGTATCTATAAGTCCCTGACCAAGCTTATTAGGCTTACTGGACCCCCAAACTGTGTAGCACAATAGGAAACTCAAGCTGCAAAAAAATCAGTTTACGTGTTTTGGCCTAGCTTCAGGCCTTTCTCAAGCCTAATGCAGACTCTGAAAACAGTGACAGTCCCTATTTTTTTTTTTAAGTTTTTATTGAGGTTATACACATAAGTAACATTAAACAAAAGTTCAATATTGAATACAGTAGGTACATCATAAATTATTTAGCTGTTACATATAGAACAACAAATATCGGAGTACATAATACACGACTGCAAGCATATAGAAAGTCAGTACAGTTCTATTAAACAGGTTACTACTGAACTAGAGAAGTGAAACCTCATTTTATTTTTATATATGGGATGAATGCACCTCTAATGCTTCAACAGGCCACTTATGGACCTATGTAAACTAAATGGCTTAGATGAGGCGCTCTAATGTGCAATACGGTCACTCTTGGACCTTGAAAAATGGGTGAAATGATAAAGCAGGAATAATAACTTGTGAAATATACAGGGAGCAAAACGCTCTAGGATCTGTTATACAGGATCACTATGTTAACTTTATAAAAAAGCCTAAGCTGGAGTTGTAGGAGTGTTCAGGTTTGGTGTAGGTACTGACATAATACGTGAGTGTGTCTAGGTCACAAAGAGTCCATCAAGGAGAAACGAGCTCTTATAGCTGGTTATACCTCAGGATACACAAGCTCTTAAAGATAATACATCTTAAATATCATCAGCAAGTCATATACCCAGTGAACCCAGTTTGGGGCTGCAAAAAAGCCTGCGCTAATATTGAATGTTACTCAATTCTCTCATATTTGTACAACTATAATAGTGCACCACACTACCTCGGCCGCTGGCAGTGCGGGTTTATGCCGAGCCATTCCAAGACATTTATTAAAACCTAACGGCTAGATTTGGAGTTTTGTCGGTAACGACCCGAAAATCTAACGCCGGCTTTTTTCTGGCCGCACCATAAAAATAACTCTGGTATTGAGAGTCCACATAAAGGCTGCGCTAGGCTCCAAAAAAGGAGCGTAGAGCATATTTAACGCAGCTTCAACTCTCGATACCAGAGTTGCTTACGCAAGCGGCCAGCCTCAAAAACGTGCTCGTGCACGATTCTCCCATTGAAAACAATGGGGCTGTTTGAGCTGAAAAACACCTACAAAAAAAGCCGCGTTCAGCTCCTAACGCAGCCCCATTGTTTGCTATGCGGAAACACTTCCTACGTCTGCACCTAACACCCTAACATGTACCCCGAGTCTAAACACCCCTAACCTTACACTTATTAACCCCTAATCTGCCGCCCCGCTATCGCTGACCCCTGCATATTATTTTTAACCCCTAATCTGCCGCTCCGTACACCCCCGCCACCTACATTATCCCTATGTACCCCTAATCTGCTGCCCTAACATCGCCGACCCCTATATTATATTTATTAACCCCTAATCTGCCCCCCACAACGTCGCCTCCACCTGCCTACACTTATTAACCCCTAATCTGCCGACCGGACCTGAGCGCTACTATAATAAAGTTATTAACCCCTAATCCGCCTCACTAACCCTATAATAAATAGTATTAACCTCTAATCTACGCTCCCTAACATCGCCGACACCTAACTTCAAACATTAACCCCTAATCTGCCGACTGGAGCTCACCGGGAGCTGAAGAGGTCCATGATCCGGATGAAGTCTTCTATCAACGGCATCTTCAATCTTCTTTCTTCGGGAGCCATCATCTTCCATCCGACGCGGAACATCCTCTTCTCCCGACGCCTACTAGCCGAATGACGGTTCCTTTAAGGGACGTCATCCAAGATGGCGTCCCTCGAATTCCGATTGGCTGATAGGATTCTATCAGCCAATCGGAATTAAGGTAGGAATATTCTGATTGGCTGATGGAATCAGCCAATCAGAATCAAGTTCAATCCGATTGGCTGATCCAATCAGAAGACTTCATCCGGATCATGGACCTCTTCAGCTCCCGCTTGGATGAAGACTTCATCCGGATCATGGACCTCTTCAGCTCCCGCTTGGATGAAGACTTCAGCCGGATCATGGACCTCTTCAGCCCCCCCGCTTGGGCTTGGATCAGGACATCGGAGGAGCTCTTCAGGACGGATCGGTGAACCTGGTATGGTGAAGATAAGGTAGGAAGATCTTCAGGGGCTTAGTGTTAGGTTTATTTAAGGGGGGTTTGGGTTAGATTAGGGGTATGTGGGTGGTGGGTTGTAATGTTGGGAGGGGGTATTGTATGGTTTTTTTTTACAGGCAAAAGAGCTGAATTCTTTGGGGCATGCCCCGCAAAGGGCCCTGTTCAGGGCTGGTAAGGTAAAAGAGCTTTGAACTTTAGTAATTTAGAATAGGGTAGGGCATTTTTTTATTTTGGGGGGCTTTGTTATTTTATTAGGGGGCTTAGAGTAGGTGTAATTAGTTTAAAATTGTTGTAATATTTTTCTTATGTTTGTAAATATTTTTTTATTTTTTGTAACTTAGTTCTTTTTTATTTTTTGTACTTTAGCTAGTTTATTTAATTGTATTTATTTGTAGGAATTGTATTTAATTAATTTATTGATAGTGTAGTGTTAGGTTAATTGTAGGTAATTGTAGGTAGTTTATTTAATTAATTTATTGATAGTGTAGTGTTAGGTTTAATTGTAACTTAGGTTAGGATTTATTTTACAGGTAATTTTGTAATTATTTTAACTATTTTAGCTATTAAATAGTTCTTAACTATTTAATAGCTATTGTACCTATATACAAAGTTACCTGTAAAATAAATATAAATCCTAAAATAGCTATAATATAATTATAATTTATATTGTAGCTATATTAGGATTTATTTTACAGGTAAGTATTTAGCTTTAAATAGGAATAATTTATTTAATAAGAGTTAATTAATTTCGTTAGATTTAAATTATATTTAACTTAGGGGGGTGTTAGGGTTAGACTTAGCTTTAGGGGTTAATACATTTATTAGAATAGTGGTGAGCTCCAGTCGGCAGATTAGGGGTTAATGTTTGAAGTTAGGTGTCGGCGATGTTAGGGAGGGCAGATTAGGGGTTAATACTATTTATTATAGGGTTAGTGAGGCGGTTTAGGGGTTTATAACTTTATTATAGTAGCGCTCAGGTCCGGTCGGCAGATTAGGGGTTAATAAGTGTAGGCAGGTGGAGGCGACGTTGTGGGGGGCAGATTAGGGGTTAATAAATATAATATAGGGGTCGGCGGTGTTAGGGGCAGCAGATTAGGGGTACATAAGGATAACGTAGGTGGCGGCGCTTTGCGGTCGGCAGATTAGGGGTTAATAAGTGTAGGTAGGTGGAGGCGACGTTGTGGGGGGCAGGTTAGGGGTTAATAAATATAATACAGGGGTCGGCGGTGTTAGGGGCAGCAGATTAGGGGTACATAAGTATAACGTAGGGTGGCGGTCGGCAGATTAGGGGTTAAAAAAATTTAATTGAGTAGCGGCGATGTGGGGAGACCTCGGTTTAGGGGTACATAGGTAGTTTATGGGTGTTAGTGTACTTTAGAGCACAGTAGTTAAGAGCTTTATAAACCGGCGTTAGATAAAAAGACAAGAGAGGCGCCAAACATAAAACAATATCGTCTGAACCATGGGCCAATAGCCCCCCCCTGTGTGCAGGATATACTCACAAAGGCTGCGGCACACGTACTGTGCCTGTTGAAGCGGATCGGGACTGTTCAGAGTCGCCCGACGGACACACAAAGAAGCCGGTACACGTGACCCCTGTAACCAATAGCAGGCCAATTCACCTGTCAGGTCCGGATCAACGGTCACTCGCTGGAAATAGGTGGTTGCGGTCTCAACCAGGAGAGACACCGGTGTTAGATATGGATTGCACCAGGGCAATAAGTGACAGGTAGCAAGGTGACTCAAATAAAAAGGTTTTATTTAAGATAAAAACAATCACAGCAACGCGTTTCTCAGCAAAATTGCCGTTTCATCAGGCTGTCAAAATAATAACAAACCGGCGTTAGCCCAGAAAGCTCTTAACTACTGACTTTTTTCCTGCGGCTGGAGTTTTGTCGTTAGATGTCTAACGCTCACTTCAGACACGACTCTAAATACCGGAGTTAGAAAGATCCCATTGAAAAGATAGGATACGCAATTGACGTAAGGGGATCTGCGGTATGGAAAAGTCGCGGCTGAAAAGTGAGCGTTAGACCCTATTTTGAGTGACTCCAAATACCGGAGTTAGCCTAACACCAGCGTTAGGAGCCTCTAACGCTGGTTTTCACGGCTAACGCCAAACTCCAAATCTAGGCCTTAGAGAGCTGTATTCTAATCAGACAAGGCAAAACAATATAGAGGGGCTTACTGAAATATCTTTTGCTATATGGAGGATATGCCTCTGGGAATAGTCAAATAAAAAAGAACCTCATGATCTCTCAGTTAAAATCCACCAGACCATATTACATATTTTAAGTAGTAGACATTCTTAGTTGTGGTGTGAGTTAACTAGCTATATACATTAAACATCATTTCATGCTAACAAAGTGTTTGCAGTAGTGTAAAATAGTGATGTAGAGGAAAATAAAAATGAGGTACAATTTGTATACACTTGCCTACATAAGAGACCTTTGGGAAAGGGGTGAAGGTTTGTTGCATGAAGCAAAGGTTAACATTAATTTATTTGATAAAGTGGAGGCCTGTTATAGAAGAAATAAGGAAACATCAAAAAAACAGAAAACAGCAAGAGTTCCAACTTAATTATATGCTGTGGGTTTATGAAAATGAACTTTAGCGTAGGTAGAGGGTGAGTCTAAACTATATAGGAACAAGAAAGCCTTTGGTGTTGCAACATGAGAGTCTCATTTAGGGTTACCTGGAGTTACCAAACGGAATCCATCCAGCCTCAAGCTGGATGACTGATACCCCACAACCCTTATCAGAATTATTCAACACCCAGTCTTATACGTTTTAATAAATTCTCCATCTGAAGAATTAAACTTGTTTTAACTCTCAAGTTGCTATGTAGTGGGTAATATTCTTTGTAGACAGTATCTCTTGGGGCAATTAAGCCCTCGATCCTCAAGTTAAAGGGAAGCCTCCCCGTAAGCTGCAGTCCAAGATCAGTGCCCTCAGTGTTAAATTTTGTGGAGAGGTCTTGCAGTCCATAGTCTTCCAAGACCCGGGGCCGAAGATACAAATGTTTACCTGGCTTTGTTGTGTTAAGATTCGGTTCTTCTAAGTTGCTAGGCAGATCAGCTGCTCTCCCCTCCGGATCGTTGTGGCCTGCAATGGGTCGCGGTGGCGTAGTTAAGCCAGGGGCAGAGAGGTATTGAGTGGATGAATGTTCCGGATCTGCCAGCGGTTCCAAGTTGAGGAGTTCTATGTCCGATGGGAAGAATTGCGCAGCAGATTCCACAGAGGGAGCAGCATGGTGAGCTGCATTTGCAAAGAGTAAAGTACTGAGGTCTCTCTCAATCTGTTCGTAACACTGTGTAATCGCGCTCTTTACTGCACGCTCCCATGTGTCCACGGCTTCTAAGACTTTGATTTTGTGCCCCATTAGGCCCTCTCTCCTCTAATGTTAGTAAAGGCTGGTATGTGAATAATGTTCTGGATAGTACCCAACTGAGAAACAGACCTATAGGTGTATCTGCTCAATTGAGCTGTTTGATCCTTGGTGGGTGTAACAAGCCATGCAACAGTGGTGCAGAGATTTGTGGGGACAAAGGAGGCTTCTGAAATAGGGGAAGGCCTCAAAATGTAAAGTCCAGTACTGAGGGCTGGGGAGCCACACTGCGATCCAAAACCCTATCTCATGGGTCAGAGCGTCTTCAGTTTAGCCTCTCCACCTTGTTAGATACCTTAAAGTCAAGTTTTCCGCCCAAATTTAAGAAAAGGGGGTGAAGGTCTCAGGAGCTGAAGCTCAGTGTGACCAGTAAGATGGCCGCTGCCCGGAAGTACCGACAGCCCCTAATTTTAAACAGCATAATCAGCTCTATGATACTTCCCTCTCTTCTCTCGCAGTAACCTCCTTTATAACTTTTGCTGCAGTAGGGGTTAAACGTGTAGACCACCACACCATTAGAATAACGCATTGAACCAAGACCAGTTATCCCTCCATTTCCAGAATTTCCCACAACAAGACTCCCAAAATGAAATGACCTCTAAACTGACAACATCCTGCCCTAAATTACTAAAACCCTAAACCACCAGTAATCCCATAGCAAGATACTGTAAACCAAGAAGTCCAAAGACCCCAGGTCCTCACAGTGTTGTCAACTTGGCTGTGGTTTTCTGCGTGGCTATGTTACACATACTGCAGAGTGTGCATTGAGTATCATGAATATCTATAGCTTCATATGTAACTCAAAGGGTTCCAGGAAAACATGGGCAAAGTGGCAACCCTAGGTCCCCCCTGTCTTCAACATGTCCTACTGTCTTATGGTTCTGTCAGGTACCTGTTGTTACCATGGTGATCAGCTGATAGTCACGTGGGCCTATGACCAGAGTCATTTCTCTTATAATTACATCTGCATAATAATAGTATTTATTTGAATGCATTTCTGCTTACCCTTTGTTTTTTAAATCTCAATGTATTTTAGATTTTGCAAACTTCCAAACTTTACCTGGGTCTGAGCAGTGTTATGTGCCTGACTTTATATCCCAGCTGCTCTTTCTTTCCTTGGCTTGGGATTGGGGTGATGGCTGCCAAATTGTGAAAGGTTTTCTTTCAGCTAAAGTGTTTGGCTCCTTCATAGGTTTCACAAGCTTAGGTGCTGACAGCATTGGGGCTACCTCCAATTTCAATTTAAAATGTCCAGTTCTTCTGTGGTTTAGATTTATACACTATTCCCTAGAGTCAGTGCTATCAACAGTGTTCCCTTTAGACTTCAGCTGACTCTGTAGACCAAGAACATTTGTGGCGTTATTAGAAAGCCAAAAGACACAAGTCTAGGGATCCCGCACACGTTTCAGTAACCTTCTATGCATTGGTCAGGGTAGTGTATCCAAACAACCAATTACCACTGCAATGTACTAAGAAAACAAGGGCTTCACTAAAAGCAGTATCTGTTGTTCTTGTAGATTCAGAGACGTACTGTGTTTTCCAAGACAGAAAGTACCGTGTTGGAGAGAGGTGGCACCCATACCTGGAGCCTTATGGACTTGTATATTGTGTTAACTGCCTGTGTCGGGAGGTAATGTCATTTCTTTTCATTTTTGTAAATGATTTTTAAATTGGAAAATATTATGAATTAAATATCTAAACAGAACAATACAAAAGGATACAGAAATTATTAATAAATAAGGTAAAATTAAAACTTTAATTTGCTAAAGTATTTTTTTTTAAAGCTTTAAATAGGTATTATGTTATTAAAGGTACATTCCTGCATAATAGTACAATGTTCTACATTGTTAATTGTTAATGTTGCTTTGTCGCTGCTTGTATAATGTGTGCTAAAGAAAGTGACAAAGTATACAATTTAAAAAAATAAATAAATCTAATTTAACCTAGGTAGGTAGCATATACATCTCTGGAGCCCTACATGGCAGGAAAAAGTGCTGCTATCTAGTGTTCTTGCAAATGTAAAACATTCTTGCAAAACTGCTGCCATATTGTGCTGCCGACAAGTACACGCTACTGAGCCTTCATCACTGCTTTTCAACAAAGGATACCAAGAGAATAAAATTAAAAATATAATAGAAGTAAATTAAAACTCCATGTTCTATCTGAATTAGGATAGAAACATTTTGGGCTTCATGTCCCTTTAATGCACCAATATCTGTTGTTTGCTTCCTATTAATGCTTGTTAGCTGATTGGTACTTTCTGTTAATACTCATTGGGCTAGATTCAATTAAACACATTTATAAAACTAATACCTCACTGAGATAAAATTTGATGCAACCCTAAATGCATTTGCTCGAGCACAATTGAATTTAATGCACATTGGGATTATATTTAAAAGTACAGTTACACTCATAATAACACTGTCTAAAATAATAATTAAAAAAGATATGAGGTATCAGGGATGCAAAGGGCTTTAACATATAGATGCATACATACACATACATGTGTGATCATATGTATTTATGTAGGTATATATCATATATGTATTTACAGACATATACACATATAAACAGATAAATACATATGTATGTCCTTTGGAGCCCATTGCAGTCAAGTAGCTGAAAACATGAAAAATCATATTTATGCAATATTCATGTTTAATTATGTGTTTATCTGTGTGTGTTTTTTACTGTAAATATTTCACATTCCAATGTCCTTCACATTGGGAAATATGTTATAAGTATTTTTAAATAGATATTTCTATATTAATCTGTATATATCTATACCTATATATAATCATATATTATATATGCGGTATATTTATATATATATATATATATATATATATATATATATTACACAAAAAAACACATCAGATATATGTAGAATTATGTATTTAGGAATAAATAGGACATATTGTTATACATGATGAACAGTGGAATGTGAAATATTAGTTTTTCATGTCGGGTTAGCACACTTGGTTAAACGCAATCGGGTTTGGGCAACTTGTTGGGTGTTAGTTTTTTTTCCATTGAAGTCTATGGAGGACTACGTTAATGCGATCACGATATTGTGACTTCGGCTTTTTGCACACGTCAGGTAAGCACATGTGCGAAAACTTTTTACTTTAAACTTGTAATACCCGTGCTACCTGATGCACGCAAAAATCGTACTTCTAGCGGAGATGAAATCAAGGGTCGGGCATAAGTTTGAGCTTTTAGGTGACATTGTGTGACTTTATCTACCACCTGTATTCAGTCACCTATAGGCTGTCCGGTATTTTTATGAAGCACAGATGGCAACCTTAATACAGACATCCACATTTACACATATATACAGGCATCACATGCACCCAGAGACACAGACAAGTAGCCACAGGTATTTACATTCAGATGAGCACACACATAGACAGCCACAGAATCATGCTCCCACAGACCTCTAGAGTAATACACACACAAGCATTCACAATCACATACACAACAATATAGGAATTCAGACAGTCATAGGGACTCATAAACATCACACACACATAGACCTTGAATAGATATCCACAAGCACAAACACACTCAAACACACATACATGGGCAACTTTGACATAGAAGCTAGGAGAGGGGTTAAGATTTCTTAAATGGATCAGTTTAATGCCAGCAATTTTTTTTATTATATAATAAAACCTTCACAGCTTTGTTGGCAATACAATCTTACCTTATAGCAGACACTTTTTCCAGCAGTAAAGTGAGCTCCTTAAGGGAGGTCAGGACGGGCAGATGACACATCATTGAGAGAAAGGGCAGGCGATCAGAGCAGGGTGAAAGGGTGAGGAATGAACCAGTCACTGCTGCTTTAGCCTTGCCCTGAGATGCTGTCCCTTCTCTGTTCATCCTGCTAGATGAGAACCTGGAGATCTGAGGAACTTAATCTCAGTACCGCTGCTTAAAGGATGGGTGAATGTTTAGCAAAATTTGAAAAATGAAAGGGATTTTAACACATTCGTTCATTTGTTTAGAATTTCAAATGTTTGTACAACATTCTAACATTCTTTAATGTAATAGTATTTCTAATGCTTTCTTTAAATGTAATAGATTTAAATTTTTCTAATTATTCAATTCAAATTATTCAATATTCAAATTAAAAAAATAGCTAGATTACGAGTTTTGAGCGCTCTAGGGATTTTAATGACCGCCACAATGGGGAATGCCAGCAAGAAAAAAAAAAGCCTAACACCTGCAAATTGCGGAAACAAAAGTTCCGTAACGCAGCCCCATTGATGTCTATGGGGGAAATAAAAAATTACGTTTAAACCTAACACCCTAACATAAACCCCGAGTCTAAACATCCATAATCCGCCGCCCCCCGACATCGCCTCCACCTACATACAGTTATTAACCCCTAATCTGCCGTCCCCGATATCGCCGCCACCTACATACAGTTATTAACCCCTAATCTGCCGCCCCCGACATCACCGCCACCTACATACAGTTATTAACCCCTAATCTGCCACCCCTGACATCGCCGCCACCTACATACAGTTATTTACCCCTAATCTGGCACCCCCAACATCGCCGCCACCTACATAATACTATTAACCCCTAATCCGCTGCTCCCGATGTCGCCACCACTATACTAAAGTTATTAACTCCTAAACCTCTGGCCTCCCACATCACTACCACTAAATAAATTCATTAACCCCTAAACCTAACCCTAACGTAACCCTAAGCCTAACACACCCAAACTCTAACATAATTAAAATAGAGCTAAACTAAAGTTACAATTATTAACTAAATAATAACTATTTAAAACGAAATACTTACTTACCTGTAAAATAAAGCCTAAGCTAGCTACAATATAACTAATAGTTATATTGTAGCTAGCTTAGGTTTTATTTTTATTTCACAGGTAAGTTTGTATTTATTTTAACTAGGTAGACTAGTTAGTAAATAGTTATTAACTATTTAATAACTATCTAGTTAAAATAATTACAAACTTACCTGTGAAATAAAACCTAACCTGCCTTACACTAAAACCTAACATTACAAAAAAAATAAACACTAAAATTACTAAAAATAAAAATAACTAAATTACATAAAAAAACAAACACTAAATTACAAAAAATAAGAAACAAATGATCAAAAATAAAAAAGAATTACACCTAATCTAATAGCCCTATCAAAATAACAAAGTCCCCCCCAAAATAAAAACCCTAGCCTACAATAAACTACCAATGGCTCTTAAAAGGGCCTTTTGTGGGACATTGCCCCAAAGATATCAGCTCTTTTACCTGTAAATAAAATACAAACACCCCCCCGAACAGTAAAACCCACCACCCTCACAACCAACCCCCCCCAAATAAAATAACTATCTAAAAAAAACTAAGCTCTCCATTGCCCTAAAAAGGGCATTTGTATGGGCATTGCCCTTAAAAGGGCATTAAGCTCTTTTACATGCCCAGACCCTAAACTAAAAATAAAACCCACCCAAAAAAACCTTAAAGAAACCTAACACTATCCCCCGACAATCCACTTGCAGTTCTTGAAGTCCCGCTTGAAGGATCCATCCAGCCGGCGAAGTCCTCATCCATGCGGCAAGAAGTCTTCATCCGGGCGGCCTCTTCCATCTTCATCCAGCCTGCAAAGTCCTCATCCAGGCAGCAAGAAGTCTTCATCCATACGGCATCTTCTATCTTCATCCATCCGGCACGGAGTGGGTCCATCCTGAAGACATCTGGAGCTGAGCATCCTCTTCATACGTTCGCGGCCGTAAACTGGAACTTCAATGCAAGTGACGTCATCCAAGATGGCGTCCCTTGCATTCCTATTGGCTGAAAGATTTCAATCAGCCAATAGGATTAGAGCTACTAAAAATCCTATTGGCTGTTCCAATCAGCTAGTAGGATGAGAGCTCAATCCTATTGGCGTGATTGGGAACAGCCAATAGGATTTCCGCAGCTCTAATCCTATTGGGCTGATTGGAACAGCCAATAGGATTTTAGCAGCTCTAATCCTATTGGCTAATTGGCAAGGACTCAGGAAGAATAACATACCCTGCCCTATGGTTTGCAGTCCACTTGTAATCTAGGCCTAAATGTCTAATTTAGCAATCATTATTTTCACATTGGCAAACTATCGGTGGCAGCAATCAGTTGGTAAATTTACAATAAAATATGTTACTTTTATGAAATGGTAAGAATATTAAATTTACTGTGTTTCAATGTGACTTTCCCAAATATAATTCTAAATATTGTATATGTCAGTCTAAAATAGCATTAAAAATTAGCCATATGTTTATCATGCAGGAAATACATCACTGAAAGAGAATATACCAGGAACAGTATATACTGTATATCTATATAACAGGAGTTGAAATTTCTACTAATCCACTAGTCCCAGAAAAGTAGAAATTTAGATTTTTTCTTTTTTTTTTTTAAATTCAGTGAACTAGTAACTTTTTTTCCCTCTGGGCTAGTAGTTTTTAACTTCTGACAAGTAAACTATATTAATATTTTAACACCCTTAAATACACTATGAGGCCTATCTATCAAAGTGTCAATCGCAAATATGCCAGAATTCCGCATCGTAATTGTTGCGAGATTGATCCGACCTAGTTATCAAAGCCTCAAGACCATCAAAAGTTGAAATTTATGACATAACATACGATCCGCCGGTATCAATCCGACGCTGATCGATGCTTACGTCATTACTGATGTTCCGAATACACCTTCAGCTCTGTTTGACACTTTTTCCCATTTATCAAACTTTTAACAGGTACGCCGGCGACTATTCGGATGCAGCGTACCTGGTTTTCAATCCGCCACCCTTGAGGCCGCGGTTGCAATAGAAATCAATGGGAGTATGAAAGCACCAAAAGCTTATGTTCGATGCTGCAAGAGAATGAAGCATACCCCATTGATTTATATGGTAGAAAAATAGTTACGTTTACACCTAACACCCTACCATAAACCTGAGTCTAAACACCCCGAATCTGCCGCCCCCGACATCGCCGCCACCTACATAATGTTATTAACCCCTATTCTGCCACTCCCCGACCCCGCCGCAACATAAATAAAGTTATTAACCCCTATCCCGCCAATCCCCCACCCCGCCACAACCTAAATAAACTTATTAACCCCTAAACCTCTGGGCTCCCACATCACCACCACTAACTAAACCTATTAACCCCTAAACCGTCAGCCCCCCACATCGCAAAAAGCTAAATTAAGCTATTAACCCCTAAACCTAACAACGCCTTAACTTTAAATTAAAATTACAACATCCCTATCTTAATATAAATTAAAACTTACCTGTAGAATTAAAAGAAACTAATTTCAAACTATTAATTAACCTACCCTAACTATTATACTACAATTACATTAAACTACCAATTAAATTAAATAAATTACGTATTAAAAAACCTTACCCTACTAAAATTATTTAATTCTACAATTAAACATTATTACAAAGTCCTAAAGTACAAAAAAACCCCACTAAGTTACCAAAAAAAAACCAAACACTAAATTACGAAAAATAGCAAACCAAATTATCAAAAATATATTTTTACACCTAATCTAAGGTTAGCTCTATTACTGCTCTATTACTGCCCAGACCCTAATCTAAAAATAAAACCGACCCATAAAACCCATAAAAAACCTAACACTAACCTTGACGATCCACTTACAGTTATTGAAGTCCTGCTTGAAGGATCCATCCAGCCGGCAAAGTCCTGATCCAAGTGGCAAGAAGTCTTCATCCATGCGGCAAGAAGTCTTCATCCATGCAGCAAGAAGTCTTCATCCATGCTGCAAGAAGTCTTTATCCAGACGGCATCTTCTATCTTCATCCATCCGGAGCGGGTCCACCCTGAAGACATCCGGCACAGAGCATCCTCTTCATATGGTCACCGCCATACACTGGAACTTCAATGCAAGTGGCGCCATCAAAGATGGCGTCCCTTGCATTCCTATTGGCTGAAAGATTTCAATCAGCCAATAGGAATTAGAGCTGCTAAAATCCTATTGGTTGTTCAAATCAGCCAATAGGATTTGAACAGCTCTCATTCTATTGGCTGTTCCAATCAGCCAATAGGATTTGAGCTCTCATTCTATTGGCTTTCCAATCAGCCAATAGAATGAGAGCTGCTCAAATCCTATTGGCTGTTAGGTTTTAATAAGTTTATTTAGGTTGCGGCGGGGACGGGGAGCGGCGGGATAGGGGGTTAATAATTTTATTTATGTTGCGGCTGGGTCGGGGAGCGGGGGGATAGGGGTTAAACATTTTAGCATAGTGGCGGCATTTAGTGAAATGGTATAAATAAAGTTGGGAAAAACACGAATAGACGCAAGATCGATAACTGTTTGTTAACAACATTCCAATGCTCATCGCCCCGTACTTGGTGCTCGTGTTTTTGACAGATTTTTTTATAAATAAGGAGAGCGTATTGAGATCAGCGGCCGCGATGTTTGGTGATGTTAGGCAAGCTTATTGATGACGTTGAATGCAACATAGTTGACGCTTTGATAGATATCGCCCTCTATAGCCAAAAGTATGTGGATACCTCACCAACCTCACCATCACACCTAAGTGAAATTATTGGATACCCCATTCCAAAACCATAGATATTATTATAGAGTTGGGCACCACTCTTATGGGGAGGCTTCCAACAAGATTTCGGAAGTATGTCTGTGGGAATTATTGCTCATTCAGCCAAAAAAATAATTAATTTAGATATTAATCATTAAAATACAACACACTTACATGTGTGCTAGGATTTATTTTTACAGTATATAACAAAAGTTTTAAAAATGTACACACAAATGATGCGTGAAAATTTAACAGAGATAAATTAATGATCAAAGGTGACGGTATCTATCTATCTATTTATCTATCTATCTATTAATATATCTATATATCTGTCTGTCTGTCTATCTAATCAAAACATTATTTTAGTTTTTAAACATTAATAGTAGATTTTTTAAATCAGCACCCATTTTAATAGGGATCATGTATTTTCCTTTAAATGAGGATGCTTCTAGCAATACATTTGGAAGGCAACTAGATTTTAATTTAATAGCGTTGCTTTAAGATTCCCCTGTAATATTCTTCAAACCACAGGTCAGAATCCATTACTGGGTTACAACACCATGTTACTGGGTCACGACTTGTGGGTGTGTTGTAGGAGAGTGTGTGCGGTGTATGTGTGTGTTGTAGAAGAGTGTGTGTGTTGTGTGTGTTATATGAGAGTGTGGGGTTTGTGTGGTGTATGAGAGTGTGTGGTGTGTGTGATTGTGTGTTGTATGAGAGTGTGTGGTGTGTGTATGTCTGTGTTATATGAGAGTGTGTGGTGTGTGAGTTATATGAGAGTGTGTGTGGTGTGTGCGTGTTATATAAGAGTATGTGTGGTGTGTGTGTTGTATGATGTTTGGGTGGTGTGTGTTGTATGAGAGTGTGTTTGTTGAGTGTGTTGTATGAGAGTTTGTGTGATGTTGTATGTGTGTAATATGACAATGTGTGTGTGGTGTGTGTGTTGTATGAGAGTTTGTGTGGTGTGTGTTGTATGAGAGTGTGTTTGTTGAGTGTGTTGTATGAGAGTTTGTGTGGTGTCGTATGTGTGTTATATGAGAGTGTGTGTGGTGTATGTTGTATGAGAGTGTGTGGGGTGTGTGTTTTATGAGAGTTTGTGTGGTGTTGTGTGTGTATTATATGAGAGTGTGTGTGTTATATGAGAGTGTGTGGTGTGTGTGTGTGTTATATGAGAGTGTGTGTTATATGAGAGTGTGTGGTGTGTGTGTTATATGAGAGAGTATGGTGTGTGTTGTATGAGAGTTTTTGTGGTGTGTGTTTTATATGAGAGTGTGTGTCTGTGTGTTGTATGAGTGTGTGGTGTGTGTGTGTTGTATACGAGTATGAGGTATATTTATGAAAGTGCAAGCGGACATGATACGATGTAGCGTATCATGTCCGCCGCACATCGATAAATGCTGACAGCATACGCTGTCGGCATTTATCATTGCACCCAGCAGATTCACGGCCGCTAGCAAGGGGTCTAAAGACCGCTGCTCCATAACTTGTCCGGCCTCAGAGCAGGCGGACAAGTTATTGGGCAGTGGTCTTTAGACCAAGCATAAAAATAAGATCGAAAAGGTTATGCTCTGTCTATCATGGCACAGGGTTTTTGAGAAAACAAAGTTTGAAGAACCCTGGTTTAGCATGATTATGCTTTTATGCTATGCAGTCTTATGCTGGTTCTTTAGTTGCTTTTCAGTTCTCTTTCAAATCTCACATATCATAAAAGTATTTCAGGTGTTGGTGATATTTATATTACTTAAAATAAAATATCATATCTAGTAGAGATTACTGCTGAAAAGAAATTCTCCAAAATGTTGAAAAATTATTCAAAATAATGCAAATTAATAAAAAAAAACTGAACTATTCAAATTATTATACAATGAAATGATATTTGCATTTACCTCTGAAAGAAGTCTTGTATTTCTAGCCTTGTAAATTTGTAGTCTTGTAAAACTGACTTATCTGTAGCCTCTCTTTGCAGGGTGGAAATGTGTTGTGTAGTAGAGTGAAATGTCCAAGTCTTCACTGTGCCAATCCTGTATATGTTCCCCAGCTGTGCTGCCCACGCTGCCCAGGTAAGTTAAACTTATGTTGCACTGCAGTGGGACACGTAGGTAATACGATTATAAATAAGGGTTGTCCAGCTTAAAACATGAAGTCAGCAATGTGGTCATTAATTGTGTACAGCATTCTATATCCGCATACTACACCTCTATCTATTCTTATCCTCTTTGTATGGATATAGAATATATGTTTTTGTGAATAGACAGGTTTTTGGCACTTACCTTGCTACAGTGGAACTTGTTTGAAATTTATATTGATGTTTATAACTGGTCCTCATTTGAAAACCTTAGAAATATCACTGTTTTAAGCAATCTAGAAATGTCACTGTTTTAAGCAATCAAGAATCATGTTTTTTGTATTTAAAATGTCACTGACCAGTTTTTTAATTTTACAAATCATATGAAAGTGATAGTAAATCCTAGCATTTGGGAAACGCTAAGATTCACCAGTGGAAAATAGTGGAAAATAAAGGAACTTTCAGCATGAAGTTTTTTTATTTGTCTGAAGTGTTCTCCTCACTGAGTTCCTCAGGCAGACCATGGCAGAATGTTATTTTGCTGTGAGGTTATGTTTCCACCTCTTAGCCAATAGCCGTGCGGGCCAGCTGGCGCCATGCAAGATAGCTAGAAGACTATTGGCTAAGATCACTTCAAAGCAAAATAGCGTTCTGCCATGGGCTGCCTAAGACGCTCAGCGCGGGAAAGGCTTCAGACAAATAAAGGAACTTTCAGCATGAAGTATGTTATACTTCATGACTGAAAGTCCCCTTTACTCTTTCCAATGGTAAATCCTAGCATTTTTCTAAAGCTATGATTTATTATCACTTTAAAACATTTTTTGCACCTATAAGAAGACATTTAGGGGTAGATTTATTATGCAGCGGATGCCGCATTCTATGCCAATAGTTTCAGGTCTGCCTAAAACGTAAGTTAAGAAGCAGTGGTCATAGGATCGCTGTTCCTTAACTTCTCTGCCACCTTTTAGGTGGCGGACTGAAAAAATCCCGATACGATACGATTTATTTTTATGTTTCTGGGGTGTGTTACTATTCACTAAGAGCCTGATATTCAAAACTGACATGGAGAGAAATTACACAAAATCTTTGGGATTTTTTTAGACCTTGTATTGTAATGTAAAGTCTCTGTTTCACAGAAAAAAACACTACATAGCAACATAAACTTTTCTCAAGATAAAAATTGTGTTATCATTTTTTTAAGGGCCTCGCAGTACCGATGAGACTTCTTAGAATATCTCACCTGAGAGGCAAAGTTTTGAATATACGGCCCTAATAGAGCTGTGGGAGTCTTCTTTATCAGCCAGTAAACTTCTATCACACGGACCAGTTGTGCATAAAAGATACAGGGGCAGATTACAAGTGACGTGGTATTAAACACTCCCACTCACTCGCTAACTCTGCTTTTTGTGCGTTTCCGGTTCCACTCATATTGCAAGCTGAAAGGAAAATGTTTTGGCTTGCACTAACCCGATGCGTGCAAAAAGCCGAAGTTAGGATATTGCGCGCATTAACTTATTCCCCCATAGAAGTCAATGGAGCAAAAAAGTGGGAAAAAACATCCTACTCATGCGCAAACCTGATCGCCTATTCTCAAGTGTGCTAATCTGACATGAAAATATTAATATTTCACATTGCAATGTTCTTCACATAGAAGAATATGTTCTATTTATTCATAAATACATATTTCTATGTATTTCTCATGCTAATTTGGTACAATATATACAGTGGGGCCTATTTAACAATGGTCTGTCGGACCTGATCCGACAGTGCGGATCAGGTCCGACAGACCTCGCTGAATGCGGAGAGCAATACGCTCTCCGTATTCAGCATTGCACCAGCAGCTCTTGTGGAATGCCGCCCCTGGCAGATTTGCGGCCAATCGGCCGCCAGCAGGGGGTTGTCAATCAACCCAATCGTACTCGATCGGGTTGATTTGTGGCGATGTCTGTCCGCCTGCTCAGAGCAGGCGGACAGGGTTATGGAGCAGCGGTCTTTAGACAGCTGCTTCATAACTGGAGCTTGATAAATGGGCCCCAGTATCTATACCTATATATATATTATTATATATAGGTAGCGATATATACATATATATATAGGAATATCTATTTATAAATACATAGAACATATTCTGCTATGTGCAGAACATTGGAATGTGATATATTTACATTAAATACACAGCATAACACTCTATTAAATATGAATATTGCATGAATATGATTTTACATGTTTTCATCTACTTAACTGCAAAGGGCTCCAATGCATTTATATATATATATTTATGTGTTTATATGTGTAAATATGTGTGTAAATGCATAAATACACATATAAATACCAAAATACATATGTACACACATAAAACCATATATATATATATTTATATACACATACATATACATCTTTAGACGTGTATGTAGCTCCATGTTAAAGCTCTTTCCCTGCCTTTTTTTCTTACACCTGAGACCTCATATCTTTAAGCCCTTATAACTTATAGAGCATTATTTATTATTAATCATTTTTATTAGTTAGTGTTATTATGAGTGTAACTGTACTTTGGTAAATAATGTTTTTTTTATGAGTTTTGTGACACTATTTTTGTTTTTGCCAAACTGTTAATGCAGAGCTCTGAGTCGTTGCTAACCCAACGCCACATTAACATTAATTTGCTCTCCATGCGAGTCGTGTTTACTTTTCAACTTGTAATATGAGCGCTACACCTGATGCACGCAGCCGCGATAAACCCCTTTTCGCTTGTGCATAACTGTTAGCGCTCCACTCGTAATGTGGCCCACAGTTTTTATTTGTGTGTAAATAGCGCTCTAACATGTTCGTGCTATAAATGTGTTAAAGGGACAGTCTACACCAGAATTGTTATTGTTTTAAAAGATAGATAATCCCTTTATTACCCAGATCCCCACTTTGCATAACCAACACAGTATATTAATATACTTTTTACCTCTGTAATTATCTGGTATCTAAGCCTCTGCAAACTGCCCCTTTTTTCAGTTCTTTTGACAGACTTGCAGTCTAGCCAATCAGTGCCTGCTCCCAGATAACTTCTTGTGCACGAGTACAGTGTTATCTATATGAAATACGTGAACTAACACCCTCTAGTGGTGAAAAATTGTTAAAATGCAATCTGAAAGAGGTGGGCTTCAAGGTCTAAGAAATTAGCATAAGAACCTCCTAGGTTAAGCTTTTGACTAAGAATACCAAGAGAACAAAGCAAAATTGGTGATAAAAGTAAATTGGAAAATTGTTTAAAATTGCATGCTCTATCTGAATCATGAAAGTTTATTTTGGCCTAGGCTGTCCCTTTAAGTGTAATGTGTCTTTAGTTGCAACAGAATATACATTTCTTAAAATAAGGTATATTGAACAAATACTTAAAGGATATGAAGCCTAAATTTTTGTTCTGTTATGATTCAGAAAGAACACGCAATCTTAAGTCAACTCTCTAATTTACTCCTATTTTTCCTTTTTTTCTCATTCTCTTTGTATCTTTATTTGAAAATTCAGGGATGTAAGCTTAGGAGCCAGCCCATTTTTTGTTCAGAACACTGGGTAGCGCTTGCTGATTGGGTAGCTACATTTAGCAACCAATCAGCAAGCGCTACCCAAGTGCTGAACCAAAAATGAGCTTGCTCCTAAGCTTACATTTCTGCTTTTCAAATAAAGATACCAAAGAGCAAAGACATATTGATAATAGGAGTAAGTTAGAAAGTTGCTTAAAATTGCATGCTCTATCTGAATCATGAAAGAAAAAAATTGTACCATAAACCTAAATATACACAACCCACAACAGACTTAGTTGGGGGAAGCGCCTGTTTAAATAAAAGAGGATTACTCTGTGGTGTTACAAAAGGGAAGATGTAGTAAGTACTCTGTGTCACAAGTGTGGGAATGTAGAGGATAAAGGAAATACAGGAACATGGAGAGCCTTATACAGAGCTTCATGAGAATTACATTATGGCCTCCAGGTACTGGGATGGACAACATTGATGCACACCATAAAGAAAAAGGTAAAACAAATACTGTCTCACACTATGGGGCCTATTTTATTATGATGCGAGCGGGACATGACCGATATTGCTATCATGTCCGCTGCACATCGATAAATGCCGACAGCATACGCTCTATGCATTTAACATTTGCACCAGCTAGTTCTTGTCGGGCCGCTAGCAGGGGGTTGTCAATCAACCTGATCGTATGGATCGGGTTGCTTTTCAGCGATGTCTGTCCGCCACCTCAGAGCAGGCGGACAGGATATGGAGCTGCAGTCTTTAGACCGCTGCTTCATAACTTGTGTTTCTGGTGAGCCTGAAGGCTCGCCAGAAACACGAGGCATCGAGCTCCATACAGAGCTTGATAAATAGGCCCCTATATCCATAAAAGCTAGAACTCCCCAAAAATCTGTATAATAACTTATACTGTGTTATAGAATTAGTCAAAATAAACATATATTTTCATTTTATTCAGCTGTCTTATATGTCATTTAATTGATTTTTTATATTAAATAGCCTAATTTTCTGCCCATCCTATTAAATATCAGGTATCACCTATTCCATATATTTTCCATAATAGAAACCCGATTGATGCACACCATGGCCTCTATTTAACAAGCTCCGTAAGGAGCTTGATGGCCCCTGTTTCTGGTGAGTCTTCAGGCTCGCCAGAAACAGCAGTTATGAAGCAGCGGTCACAAAGACCGTTGCCCCATAACCTTTTCGCATGCTCTGAGCAGGCGGACAGACATCGCCGGAAATCAACCCGATCAAGTACAATCGGGATGATTGACACCTTCCTGCTGGCGGCCGATTGGCCACGAGTCTGCAGGGGACGGCGTTGCACCAGCAGCTCTTGTGAGCTGCTGGTGCAATGCTGAATACTGCGAGCGTATTGCTCGCCGTATTCAACGAGTTCTGGCGGACCTGATCCGCAGTGTAGGCTCAGAAACAACAATGCACCTGATTAGTGGCTACACATATTTTCCTTTTGACTTTGGTTCAACTGATGTGTTCGCCTAGCTCTTAGTAGTGCATTGCTCCTTCTTCAACAAATGATACAAAAGGAATGAAGCACACTTTTTAATAGTAAACTAGAAAGATGTTTAATCTGAATCATGAAAGAAAAAAATTGTCCCTTTAATGAAAAATCAAATAAATTAGCTGGTGCTACCACAGCTCTCTCAGCTTCCAGAAGAGACAAAAAAGCTCTGTTTTACATTTTAGGGTTACTATTGCTTTAAATAGTTTATAGGAATGAAATACGTTAAAAAGGGAGTGAGCAGGTTGACTGGTATAAAAGAGTGCAAAAAAACTGTGCTTCATATCTCTGCTACCAGCAGATCGCATGTTGTCAAGAATAGATCTGACTATGGCTAAACCTTTGGAATGAATGGCTGTCTACAACCCTTAGACTGGTTGACTAGTAATCATACATGCAGTGTCCATGTCTAGTCCCAGGAGCTACACATAGGTCAGGATTTAAAGGGACACTGAACCCAATTTTTTTCTTTCATGATTCAGATAGAGGGACCCATTTATCAAGCTCCGAACGGAGCTTGTGGGCCCGTGTTTCTGGCGAGTCTTCAGACTCACCAGAAACAGCAGTTATGAAGCAGCGGTCTAAAGAGTTCTGCTTCATAACCCTGACCGCCTGCTCTGAGCAGGCGGACAGGAATCGCCGGAAATCTACCCGATCAAGTATGATCGGGTTGATTGACACCTCCCTGCTGGCGGCCCATTGGTCGCGAGTCTGCAGGGGGCGGCGTTGCACCAGCAGCTCTTGTGAGCTGCTGGTGCAATGCTGAATACGGAGAGTGTATTGCTCTCCGCATTCAGCGAGGTCTTGCGGACCTGATCCACAATGTCGGATCAGGTCCGCAAGACCTTTGATAAATAGGCCCCAGAGCATGAAATTTTAAGCAACTTTCTAATTTACTCCTATTATCAATTTTTCTTCGTTCTCTTGCTATCTTTATTTTAAAAGCAGGAATGTAAATCTTAGCAGCCAGCCCATTTTAGGTTCAGCACCATGGATAGCGCTTGCTTATTTGATGCTTTGATTTACCCTCCAATAAGCAAGCATAACCCAGGTTCTCAACCAAAAATGGGCCGGCTCCTATGCATCATATTCCTGCTTTTTAAATAAAGATAGGAAGAGAACGAAGAAAATTTGATAATAGGAGTAAATTAGAAAGTTGCTTAAATTGCATGCTTTATCTGAATCATGAAAGAACAATTTTGGGTTTAGTGTCCCTTTAAGGATAACAGTTCTATGTGCTTATACACCGCTATCTCTAAAACTTAACTAATAATTCTACAATTTATTACTCATATATGGTCATTCCCCAAATTAACGTTAAGCTCCCTCTTCTGACCCTCGTACACCTACCCCTATTGCAGGCTGTACAGTCCAAGACTTTTACAGTTACATAAAAATACTTTTTTAATATAAAATCCTTTAAACCTTTTCACCTCAAAATGTATTCCAAAACTAAACTCCTCTGATTTGTTTCAGTTAAAGAAGATGTAATACTTCCCATCTCATGTATTTCCCGATGCTATGAAAAACTCATTCAGTTTTTTTTTTTTGCCTGGCCTTGACTGTTGTTATACCTTGGCATTTAATGCTAAGTGAATCATTGCTAAAGAACTTTCTTCCATAAAGAGTCCACAATCCATTACTCCTAGGAATTACTCTTCCTTACCACTAGGAGGAGGCAAAGATTCCCAAACCCCAGGAACTCTATAAAACCCCTCCCACCTCACTGGAAACTCAGTCTTCTCTTTGCCTTCACTGGAGGAGGTTGAAGAATGAAGATGTGCATTTGATTCTTCAGTGAGAGGGGTTCTCAGACTGAGTTGAGGCCCCTCAGAGAACAGTGTTTGTTGGAGGGATGTATCTGGAGTATAGGTAGTGGCATATATTTCACCTGTTAGTCACAAGTCTTTCCACGGATGTTGCAGGGACTGTCCTTTATCTCCTTCTGTTGTTTTGTCGATATACTTCTATTCCAGATCCTCTGCTGTTATGTTTTAGCACGGATTTAGCTTCCTACGTTTTCTCCAGTATAGAGTGCTTATTCTTAAGTACCTTATTTTTTACTTTTATATTTGGAACTCTGTAAGCCTAGGTTATTGTTATATATATTTATATAAGTAAATTACCTTGGGACAGTTATATATTGTTTAGGGAAATCTCCTTTATAATTATTATATAATTGTGTCATGTTTTTGGCCGAATACATTTTTGTCCGCACACTTTTTGTCTGCACACGTACTTTTCTTTTATACACACGCGTTAACGCACGTTGGCTTTCAGGTACGCTATTTAGATAACAGGTAAATGCTGTACTACCACATCTCTGCTTTAATAATTTTTTAATTTAAACAGTTTTATGAGTTCTTCTCAGAAGGGGTAAATGTTACCTTTTGTTTAAAGCTTTTTTGTAATGAGGATAATACCGTTTAGCTGTATCTTTGTATTTTTCGGCACTTGACTTCTGTATAAGTTCCTTGCAGTTATGGAGCCGTTTGTCTCTGTCTCTAAATTTTAGAAGCTGGGTAATTTGAACACTTTTCTTTAAGTGTTTATTATGTTTATAAGATGAGGTTTTAATCTCAGACTAATTTATGCAATAAATGTATTATTATTCTAATGCATTTTGACTAATCTAACACTGCTTTTTCTTCTAAGGGTAATACTGCTCATTCTGTTTGCTTTTTACAGGATAATCCTACTGAATCCTGGAATCAAGAATTTAGTAGTCTTCTGTCATAAAATTGTCTTACTCCTTCAAGTAAGAGTTAAAGGTAAGGTAAGAATGTTTTATTTACCTTCTATTAGCTCTAAGTCTGCTGGGGTTAATGTTTCTAACCACAAAGCTACTATGTCCTCAGAGGAAGAAGTTTGGTTCTGTGTTTACCTCTGATCATGAATCTGATTTATATACGTTATTTTGTTCAAATTGAGCATAGTTGTTCTCTATTAAGGAAACTTTATTTACTTTAGAGGTAAAGGGTCTGAAAGTAGATGGGGAAAAGCCGGTTTTCTCTTAAAATCCTTTTTTATTCCTATGGTTAAATCCCCTGATATATTTCCTATCCCTGATGTGGTCTCTAAAATTATTCCAGACATTGGGTTCACCCAGGGTAATTTCTTTTTAATCCTTCGTCAAGGTTTTAGGAAACATATCCTTTTTTAGCTTCCAATGTTTAATTCCAAAGCAGATGGGGCTACTTCTACTCTGACTTTGGGAGTTGAGAAACCTTCGAAAGGAGGGTTTTTAAGCAGGGTTAACTTTTTAGATCTGTAGTATTTATTACTGATATGGCTGCTACTTTGGTTTGAGTTTTTTAGTGATTCTGCTAGTAAAGATTTTTTAAACCATTCTAGCATATTTGCTTATGCTTTTATTAAGTGTTATGTTAATGCATGTCCTTGGCAGTACTTTCTAGGGTCTTCTTTGCTCAAGGCTTTTTATCTGTTACTTTTTCAGGAATAATAGTTATTTGACTCTGATCTCTTACTTTTTCAGGGAAAGATGTTATGTTGGCTCTGATCTCTTACTTTTCAGGGAAAGATGTTATTTTGACTCTGATCTCTTACTTTTCAGGGATATATGTTATTTAGCTCTGGTTTGGATTCTATTCTTTCTAATATAATAGAAGGAAAAGGAGATCAGGGCTAAAAGTCCAGGAGTAAATTTTTATCTCCTAATCGTTTTTGTTCCTTTCCTCAGAACAGGGCAGAAATACGATTTTCTAACTAAAACGTGTCTGAGCAGTCCAAACAATCTTCTCCCTTATCTCAGTTTGCATAAAGGTCAGCTTTTTTGCCAGAGACTCTGAGTTGGGGGTCAGGTTAAGTTTCTTTATGACATTTTGGGTTTCAGTCCTGTTCAGGATCCCTGTTTTCTATTAGTGGTACCAGGGTTAATTAATAGATTTCAGAATGAGGCCTTCTTGGGAAGATTTTTTTTTTTGCCCTATATTTTGTGAATTCCTGTGATGTAAAGCCTTATTTTAGTCAGTTTTTACATGTAGAATTTAGGGGAGTGATTGTTCCTGTTCCTTTGTTGGAACAGGGAATGGGTTTTTATTCTAACCTCTTCTTTATTTCTTGATAGGAAGGAATCTAAAAGCTCTGAACTAATCTTTCAGAGTTTTTATTTTCTAAAGTGTGACTATTTGGATTTTCTGCCTTTATTTTTGCAAGGGTCAGTTTATGTCCAGTACAGTTTTATGGGATGTTTATTTTCATTTCCTATTCTCTTCAAACAACATCAATTTCCTAGGTTTTCCTTTCTGGTCTAACATTTTTAACTATTGTTTAGGTCTGGGTTCAGCTCCCAGAATATTTTTTTTAGATTTTGGGGTACACTTTTTTCTGTAAGCATAACTAGGGTTTTGCATATTTCTTTTCTGAATGATATTTTGTTCAAATGTTGTCTTTTTATTGTTGCAGATTCTCCTCACCATCAAACTGATGTTTTCTTCAGCATCGTGATTGGAAAAAATATTTTTTCCAAAGAGTTCATGGCTTCCTCAGACTAAGAATTGTTGTTTCTCAGATTCAGTTTACATGAATCTTTTCCTTGACAGTTTTTAAGGATTATTAAGCCAGTGTCCATCTGTCTAGACCTTCTGTTTCTTTCTTTCCCTCAGTTGCTCTTGCATGGGAAGTGTTAGGTTGCATGTTTGGCGACTTTGGATTGCTGTTGCGTTTGCTTGCTTTTTAATAAAGCCTCTTCAGCTTTGTATCTTTGGGCAGTGATGCAGCGGGTTTTACTCTGCTATTTCAATGATTCGTCTAGTTTTCAGATCAAGCCATCTCCTTTCTTGGTGCTGTATTATCAGAATTTTTTCATCAGCGGGGACTTCTTTTGTTCTTCCTACTGGATCTTCATTCTTTTCAGATGGAAGTCTTTCAGGATAGGAGCCATCTGGTGGTCTCAGAAAGTGCAAGGTTTTTTTTTTTGTTACCTCGAGGGCAAGGTTTCCTTTCTATATGTTTTTAATTCAGCAGTAGTATATGAATTCATCAAGGGGAACTCTCAGTTACTGGCCATGAGAAAGTTATTTGAATTTGTTCTGGTGCAAAAGTCAAGTTATTTGTTTAATTTCTGCTGTTTATATTCCTGGGAGTGAAAATCTGGGAAGCATTTTTATCAGTTATACTTGGCATCCAGGAGAGTGGTCTCTCCATCTGGAGATATATCAGATAGTGGGATCTTTGCGTCTCCCAGAATAGATCTGATGATCTTTTGTTTCATTCTCTGACTTTCCAGGTGGTGTGAGAGATCCATGGATCCTAAAGCAGTGTTTGTGGTTGCTTAGGTAGTTCCTTGGTCATTACAACTAACATGTTTTGTTTCACCTCTGGTTCTTTTTCCAAGGTAGTTGCCTAATCAGTCTAGAGGGAAACATCTGTGATTATATTTGGCTCTGATTTGGTCTTGCAGTTTTTGGTATGGTGAATCTAGTTTCAGATATCCAGTTATCTTTTTTGGGTCCTTCCTTTGCATTTCAGATTCTTGGGGGCCTATTTAACAAGGGTCTGTTGGACCTGATCTGACATTGTGGGATCAGGTCCGACAGAGCCTCACTGAATGCGGAGAAGCAATACGCTCTCTGTATTCAGCATTGCCCAGCAACTCTGTGAGCTGCTGGTGCAATGCCACCCCCTGCAAATTCACAAGATTTGCGGGCCGCCAGCAGGGGGGTGTCAATCAACCCAATCGTACTTGATCGGGTTGAATTGCAGCAATGTCTGTCCGCCTGCTCAGAGAAGGTGGACAGGTTATGGAGCAGCCGGTCTTTAGACCGCTGCTTCATAACTGGTGTTTTCTGGCGAGCCTGCAGCTCACCAGAAACATGGACCCTCAAGCTCAATTTGGAGCTTGATAAATGGGCCCCTTGTCTCAATTCTCAAAGCTATGGTATGGAGATTGAATGAATAGTTCTTAAAAACTGAAGGTTCTCATATTCTGTTATTGAGTCTCTGTTACAGGTTGTGAGCCTGTATTAAGGAAGCTTTATTATAAGGTGTTAGAGGACCTTTATTTCCTGATATGCTTGTGCAATACTGCCACCTTTCACATACACCGCCAATTGGCCGCTAGCAGGGGGTGTCAATCATCCCGATAGTATCCAATTGGGATGTTTGCTGTCCACCATCTCAGAGGTGGTGGACGAGTTAAGGAGCAGCGGTCTTAAGACCGCTGCTTCTTAACTAATGTTTTTAGGGGAATCTGAAACTCACGGGGGTAGATTGCAGCAGTTTTTGAATACTTTACTTTTAAGGCTGTGTATGAACGGACACCGCTTCCCCGATTGGGTAGCTCCACCAAGAGGGATTCCTTCCTGTACCCTGGAACCTGTAGCTATAGAGCAGAGAGAAGTGATTATAGCCACAGTCCACCCTAATAACCAAGACATAGACCAGTATTAAGGGTGATACACAAACAGATTTTATTGTAAAACACAGACACTTATATACCCACAGCTCATCATGATTAAGGTCTTATCTGACCCCCAGATCTCCCGCCATTCCGCCCCTCCAGACAGAGACTGGTGCCCCCCATAGCAGCCATAATTCTATACAGTCCTTGTACACTAGTTGCAAGGTCCGTTCAGTCGGTCCCTGAACCTCCATGACTTTTTTCCCCAAACTGATTCCTTCTCAGCTCTAGAGTAAGTCTAGGGGCCCCCTCACCCTCCGGGCAATACACTAAATCCTGGGGGCACCTCTCCCAATCTTTGTGAGAGGCTGGAGAACGTCCTAGAGCAGCTGCTTCATGGTCCTGTTAAAACCTTTCAAAAAACAAATCTGGAGATACAAACACTTTGTAAAAACAGTTCTTTTATTGTTGGCTTCTTAAAACAGGAACATCAATAGCAATAACCAATGCCCTTTAGCTGGTAGTAAAGCTTACGCATTTTGGGCAAAGGCACCGTTCTCATAGCTCTCTAGATTTACCTTTCTGCTTATGAGGGCTAAAAAAAGAGGGTAAAACCATTTAATTTGCTAATGGGGCGGTGGTTAATACTCCTAATTAGAGGGCTCAACCTTAAAGGTGCATCGCCTCGATTGAGCACCTTAATGATTATATTGTGTTGCTAAACATACACTGTTCATTGCAATATACGCCTTGTTTGTAAACTAATATAACTGTCACTATGTTAAATGATATTATGTAAGGTGCCTATTTTTGGCATTAGTGTTATTATTCTAGTAGGTTCCATAATCATTATTGCTGGTGCAGTTATAACCTCGTTAAACTATACAGCTTTATATACATCGTTTTATATAAACACCAAACTATAAATCACCAAACAATATGGACAGAAAATAGAATGTTTCCCTACTATGACACTTGCAATTTGCATATTTACCTATATGATTATACAGATTTCAGCAATTTCCATTGTTTTGGGACACCTTGCACTCACTTTTTTTCACATTTTACTTAATAGCATTCATGATCTTATATTACATTAATATACAATTCCTCAACCATACAGTTAAGGACAAAGATGAATCTTGTCGTGTCACATTCTATACAACTCTAGTCCCTGATTTGCATTTTCATAGAATTCTATAATTTGACAACACCATCTGCACACTTAATTCCCACTTTCCATGAGACATTAATATTCAGAGTGTCTAATCTATGTGTAATAGCGTGTAACTCAAAAAAGTGTGGACAATTCTCCTGCAGGATTTAATACCCTTCCAAAGATAACAAATAGGAACCTACAGATTGTTATAATTAAACTTCTCTTATCCTTACATTATTATATATATATTGACTCCTGCCTCATATTAATTCAAAAAAAAAAATTAGGGTCATATGCAGAATTGAGGCATTAGGAAACCTTGTCTGTAGCTGAAAAAGCCAATAGACCTCTCTTTTTACCAAGGCTTGGTCCCTGTCCCCTCCCCACATTTACTATTTCAATGATGGTCCATTTGAAACTTGTATCATCTTTGTTATGTGACCCTATTAAAATGTAGGACTAGGGGGGTGGTCAGGGTACCCCGCCTTGATATTAGAGAGGTGTTTCTCTAATGCGCCGAAGTCGTCATACCCACGTATTGCAAATGGCAACTGATACAACCTGCTAAGTACACTGTGTACACATCCTACAATTCATACACCCTATTATGATTGTATGTTTTGTGGGTTGACTTCACTTTAAGACCTTCCCCTACTGTTAAAATGTTCACACGCCTTACAGGTGAAATTACTACATTTGGTAAACACCCTTGTAATCTCATAAAAGAGCTCAGATCTTCTCTCTGTGGTAGATTTTAATTGTGTGGGTGCCAAGATGTTACCCAGAGAGACACCTCTTCTGAAGGCACACTTGCATCCCTTATGTATCGTGTCCTGCCAAAGCATCATCTGATACTAGTAGCCTAAAATGTTTCTGTATAATAGTTACAGATCTTATAGTACTGTGTACTGTAATCTGTATACAAAAAATGTCCCCTTACTCTCTCTTTGTTCAGTTTTTCTTTCAGTTGATTTGGTCAGTAAATCTTGGCCACCTCCTTTCTTATCTCTTGAATCTCTGAGGTTTATAGCCTCTATCGTCTAGACGTTCTGTTAATTGATTGGCATGTAACTCATATTGATATTGTGTGCTGCTGCAGTTGTCTCCTCAAAGCCTAACAAACTGTCCCTTCACAACTGATCTGAAAACCAGTGCTTAGGGATGGCTGCTCCTGGTGGTGGAGAAGAGTATTGGCCAGTGGAATCAGTTTTCTATAAACCTCAGTTTTCAAACCCCAACCCCTCGTACACCCGTAAGGGTTAAAGTCCAGGAAGTTAATTGTCAGTTGATTAAGTTCAAAGGTGAACTCCAGTCCTATATCATTTGTGGTTTAGGCCAATTCACAAATTCAAGTGCTCTCTTTTTTTGTCCCCTCTCCACACCAGGAGCAAGATCATTGATTGTAACGTTTGTAGCAATCCATATATTTTGCCTTGAAGGGGTTCCAACCCCATAGATCGGGGGACAGCTCCCATCCCTCCATAAAGAGGTTGGCGAAAGAGGGCGCACATTTTTCGCCCATAGCTGTCATGCATCTCTGGAGATAGAACACCTGCTCAAAAAATTATGAGTAAGTAGAAATTTAGCAATCCTTAAAACATAGGTCTACAAACTCTTTTTTGATATCCAGTATTTCTAGAAGAGGAACAATTCCAGGGCCTCAAGTCCCTTCTTATGGGATATGGATGTATGAAGTACCTTACATCAAATGTAAGCCACATATCAGCTTTCTTCCAATGAAGTTCATGCATCAAATTTTAACACATGAGTTGTATCTTGTAGAAAACTAGTTAGAACACGGGTTTGCAATATACCATCTAACCATTGTGACAGTCTCTCCAAAAAGGACCCAATTCCACTCATGATGAGTCTACCCATAACCCTCAACAGGGATTTATGTACCTATGGTAAATGATTAAAAATGGGTACTACCGGAGTATCCACCAAGAGGAAGTCTCAGGTAGGCCCATCAATATAACCCAAATATCATCATCCAATATTTGGGTAAGCTCATGGATCCCCACCAAGTCTCAAATAGTATGTTTTTACCCTCCGGCTTCCAAAATAAACTGGGATCTAGACATTACCACCACAGACCCACCCTTGTCCGCACTCCTTATTACTACTCCACATTATCCTGGAGTTTCTTGAGAACCACTCTCTCCTCTTTGCTCAAGTTTTGTGCTGACTATTAGGGGGTGGACTGGTGTAGCATTGGTCAGATCCCTTTCACCTGTGCCTGAAAATGTTTCTAGATATTCCCCTGCATTGTATCGGATAGAATTTAGACCGCTTCTTTAAACTTAGGAATATTTTCTCCCATGTTGCCAAATCACACCCTCACTAAAAGTTAGTGCTATCATTTGATCTATTCTTGGGTGTTACTGTAGTTTCAGTATGGTTATCCTGTGTGTTGTCTCTATTGAAGAAATATTTACGTAATGTTAGTTCTCTGATCAGTTTATTCACATCTACCAATGTGTTGAATAAATTAAACTTATGTGAGGGTACAAAGCCCAAGTCTAAATTTAATACTTTCAATTCCATGTCTGATAATATGTAGTTGGACAGATTAATGACATTATCTGTCTACTGGTGCTTGCTACGTGTACCTTCCTCGCCTGATTGGGTACCTGTTTTGACCCAGATAGTTGGCTTGATCACTCTTCCTCTTCCCCCCTTCTGGTTTTGTGTATGGGATGTAAAAAAAACCTGCTCTAGGTCATGCCTATCTTCTACATTCAGAGAGGTGGCAGTACATCTAGTCATCAAGTCTTCAATCTGAACTGTATCAGGAGTGTATTTAAACCCTCCCTGATGTTGCTTCTTAAGAATAAGTGGGTCCCCTTTGTTAGTCATTACTTTAGGTCTTACGACTAGGGGAGTTTCAGGAGTATCTACTGGGGCAGGATTAGAATTACTTACACATTCCTCTCCACCAGATGCAGAGCTTTCATCATATGACCTCAGCTTCACTTCTGAAAATGTTACTTTCTTGCTATTAGAGTCATTTTCCTTATATTCAGTCTCAGCATTGCTCCTATTGTTTCTATTCCATCTACCCCTATTCCATCTACCCCTACCTCTCCCACCTGACCAGTTGAAGGCTGTACGACTCTCAAATCGTTCTTTCTTATTCCACACCCAGGTATTTCTTTTTAATCCTTCAGCAAGGTTTTAGGAAACGTAAAAACTTAACATATTTTGTTATTATCATAGTCAAACTGATCCATCAAATATTTATTGTGTTTTACTTCAATTAACAACGCTTTGGCTTCTGCCAAAGTTTTTTGTAGCATATTGTCATATTTTGGATATTCAAGTGCTGTCCTTCTAAGATTCAATTAAACTTGTATAACTTCAGTTTGTTTGTTAATTGCAACTAGTGCCCTTGTTTTGTAATTGACCAAGAGTAACATCAGTTGTAGGGAACATTCTGACAAAATCACATTCCATTCACTTTTAAATCCCTATCCTCTGTTTGGAAAGTAGGGAATTTATTTAAGCTGAGGCCCTTTGGTATAATTTTTAGCTCATGGTATTTATTAAGTATCAGATTATCCCATCTCAACTTGTTTTCCTTAATAAGGAGAAATTCCTTATAACAATATTTTAAAAAATAATTTATGCAGGGTAAAATTTGATCTATCTGTACAAAAGATAACATCAACTTCCTGTACATTATTATCCCTGTCTTGTAATGATTTCAAAGAAAAGAATGACCCTATCTCTTTGACTACTTCAACTTCCATACTGTATGGTAGAATATCTTGGAGAAGAGGTTTGTGGAGACACGGCAGCGGACGAACTGTGATGGAATTGTGGGTGCGTGAGGCTTGTAAGAGCATAGCAGCTCCAAGCATAAGATTACACCTATAAGCCAAATAGGAGAAGGGTCTCCCTAAGGGCTGAACTATACCTCTTACAGAAGCATGAGGCCATGAAGCGGGGGTAAGTGACGCTTACTAGCAAAGTCTAGATGTATCCTAAGGGACGCTGTGAACGGCCCAGTTTTGTGGAATATACGTACGTAGTACGAGACTGTGTTTATTAAAGGGGGCAGGTGCACTCGGGGTCTCCTCTTAATGGGGAATTGGAACTTTATTTCCTGTTAAACCTCTCACACAGCCCGTTGGTCTTAGAGTGGTATGGAGAGCTTGGCAGGGGTCTTATCCCTCAAAGTCTCCATAACAGCTGGGTGAGCTCAGCAGTAAACTGGGTCCCCTGGTCTGAGATAATCTCCCAGGGGAAACCCACTCTAGCAAATATCCGGAGCAGCGCATTGACCACTGTCTCTGCCTGGATATTTGCCAGGGGATTGCCTCCGAGTATCGGGTGGCTTAGTCTACCACGGTCAGGATATACTTCTTCTTTGACAGTCCTGAGAATCGGTAGCAAAGGCCCAGCCAACAATGTCAACAGCTACGCTGCTGAAGGAGTCGCCGATGATGGGAAGGGGTGTAGGGAGGTTTTTGGAGCGTTCCCCTGTCTGGAAAATGTCACAGGTCAACAGTACTGCCTAACGTCCCTTGTGATCCCTGGCCAGAAGAAGGTCTGAGTTTACGGGTCCTAGTAATCCCTAGATGTCCTGCCAGGGGAATGTCATTACCTTTATGCACAGCATGTCGGGCAGATTACTTTGGGGTACCACCAAATGGTGCTTGGGCATCTGCCTGCCTCCTCTGTAACCCTGTATAGGAGCCCTCTGTCCCACTGAAAACGGTCCCCCCCTAGTTCCCCCTGGGTTGGTCCCTGCCGGGCATGGTAGGGAGCTAATGTTGGGTCCCTCAAGGTCTCCTGTGCAAAGTCAGTGGGGGACGTCCAGGCATCGAATCAGCTGTGGGGGTAGGAGTCGGGGGGAGTAGTGGCTTACATAGGTCCCCCCCAGATCATGTGGGGTGGCCTAATGTCTGGCTTGCTGGCAGGTGGTAACGGGGTAAGCGTCTGTGGGGCTATCCAATACAAAGAAGGCGAGGTGCCCCAAATAATTTCCCAGCAATACCTCTGCAGGTAAATGAGCCATGACACCTACTTCCACAGCACGGGAACCTGCACCCCAATCCAGGTGAACCTGTGCTGTAGGGATCCAGAGCACCTTACCCCCAGCCACACAAATTGTAATGGACCTCCGTGTCCAGTCCGAATTGGTGACCATGTGTAGCTGGACAAGTGTAACAGTTGCTCTGCTGTCCTGCAGTCTCTGTGCCTGCCGGCCATTAATCCAGACTACCTGGTGGTCGTGCAGGCGGTTGTTGCCTGTTGCTGCTTGTATGGGTCCACTCATGTAGGACCCCAAAACTCTTCTCTGTCTAAGTCACGTAGCCAGCAGGGCTCTCTACCTCCAAGCAGTGAGCGGAGCTCCTGGAGCCCCCAGCGTGTGCTTTTGTCCATTGAGCCAGTTGCTCGGGCAGTTGGACCGAACATGGCGCACCTGGTTGCACTTGTAGAATTGGTTTCCCGTCTTCCAGGATGGACTGTGCCTGTAGGAGCAGGGTGGTGCCTGCTGGGCTGGGGTGTACCAGTGAGCCACCGGTGGGTGAGCTGGAGCTGCAGTGGAGCAACGCACTGGGCAAAGCTCGGGTCGCACCTGACGCAGAGCATCCAGGAACTGATCCGTCAGGACAGCAGCTTGGTTGACTGTCTTGGGCTTCCAATCCCTGACCCATTATTGTACCTCCGGCGGCGAGTGATCAAAGAAGTGTTTGAGAAGAATGAGCTGGAAGGCTTCGGCCAGGGTGGTTACTTGACAGCCTGTGAACCAGTATTCCAGGGAGTGGGTGAACTGGTACGCCCACTCCATGAAAGGCTGCCCCTCTTCCTCCTTAGTCCTCAAAACTTCAGCCAGTGAGCCTCCAGTGTGATAGCATATCAGGCTAGGATGAGTTCCTTTACCCGGTCATAGTTCCTTTTGTCCTCCAAGGGGAAGGCATCCAAGGCTCTCCCTGATAGCTTTCCAATCAGGACAGTGATTCCTGTCGGCACTGGCAATGTCCTGCAGTTCACACTGTGTCTCAAATACTTGGAGGTATCTATCTCCTCATCTCCATCTTTAAAGGCATGGAAAGCCTCATGAGCTAGCTTCTTCGGAGGAGGAGGGGGCTCCAGAGGGACCGACATGGCTCCTCCAAAGACTTCTGGATCTCCAACATCCTGAGGTGGGTAGCGTCAGCGATTATCTGAGTGATAATATCCTGTGGTGGGGTGGTCTCATAGAGGGCCAGTCACCTCCGGGCCTCCATCTGGATCTTGGACATTTCCGTCCCCCCTGTTGATGCCTTGCTGGGCCGGTCACTACCCCGGCTGCTGCCGGGCTCACTAGCCTGCTCGCTAGCTCGATCGCCTTGCATTAGTTCGGCGATGATTGCTGCCTTCAACTTGTTATGTACTCTTTTTGAGCACTGCTGCTACATCCGAAGAGGTCTTAGTTGGTCGTTTGGATTTCCCAGGTAGACAGAAGCAATCCACCGCTGCCAACCAGTTGTGACAAACACCGGCTACCCCGACTGGGTAGCTCTGCCAAGAGGGTCCTTCATGTACCTAGAACTTGTAGCTATAGAGCGGAAAGAAGTGATTATAGCCACAACCCACCCTAATAACCAGACAAGACCAGTATTAAGGTGAAACACAAACAGAATTTATTGTAAAACACAGACACTTATATACCCACAGCTCATTATGATAAGGGTCTTATCTGACCCCCAGATCTCCCACCATTCCCGCTCCTCCCGACAGACTGGTACCCCCCCATAGCAGCCATAATTTTATACAGTCCTCGTACTCTAGTTGCAAGGTCCTTCATTCGGTCCCTGAACTCCACCAGATCTCCCTCCATTCCCACCCCTCCAGACAGACTGGTACCCCCCATTGCAGCCATAGTTCCATACAGTCCCCGTAATACAGATGTGGGGGTTTTGGGGTGATCCCGAGGGAGCGGCAGCTATTCCCGGGCACCAATAGAGAGTTCCAGTCCAAAAAGCATCATGATCCGTCGCTGGGGGCTGGAGCGGCAGTGGTTCAAAGTTACCCCGGGTAAGCGCTAGTGGAGTAGGGGTTGTAGGGGGTCCGGAACCCCAAGTTCCTAAATGAGCTCCCTTCCGGAAATCACCCCACTTCTTGCCATTCATAGGGGGTAACAATCCCCAATAGAGCGGAGCTCTGGGACAAAGGACTGTCTCGAGTGACCTGGGGTAAAGGTTAGCGTGTGTCCAGGGTAGTCCGGTCGGGCCAGTAGTTCAAGGAGCCTGGCCAGTCAGAGAGGGGTCAGGCGGGTAAGGCGATCAGGCTCTTCCATGAGAGGTACAAACAGTAAAAACAGGAAACAGGAAGAGTTTGGGAGATCCCATAAGACATAAAAAGGGGAAAAAAACTGGTGTAATAAGTGGTGAGCCAGGTAGTAGGGTGTGGTGGGTAGCCTTGGTAGCCTGGTAATCCGTGACACTATGCATTCTGAGTTATCTGCTCTTTTATGTTATCTTCCTAATCGTCTTTTTTAGGGTAAGTAGTTTCTTAAGACTAGATTTGTTTCATTTCCAAGTGTTGTATCTTCTGTCTGTATCAGACAGGAATTTGTTGTTAAGACGTCAAAGTATTATATTGATGCTACTATAGTTTCAGACAAACCTCTAGTTTATTTGTGTTCCTTTCTGGTTACAAAAAGAGTCAGTAAGCTTCTGCAATTCCTTTATCTTCCTGGTTGAGACTTCTGTGTCATAGGGCTTTCTTAAAGACAGGTTAGCCTCCACCTTAATGGATTACTGCTCATTCTATTAGATTGATTGTCATTTCTTGGCCTTTTTGGAATGAGGCGTCAGTTGTCCAACTTTGTAAGGCAGATTTTTTTTCTTAAATTCTACCATTTTGGTGTTTTTTGCTTCTCTGTGAGGGGTCTTTGCAAATAAGTTTTTCAGGTAGTTGTCTGAGGATGATTATTTGTCTGTTGGTTATGTTTTCCTTGCATGGTTTCTGCCCTTTTTGGGGGTTTTTGGGCTTGTGGATTTAGTCTTACAGTAAAAAAAGATATTTCATACATACCACCCTTTATGTTTCCTTACTCGTGAACTCAACATCTTGGGTATTAGTTCCCCGGAGTAATGGATTGTGGACTCTTAACCACCTGCATGAAAGAAAACATAATTTATGCTTACCTGATAAATTAATTTATTTCATGGTGGTGAGAGTCCACCAGACTCCACCCTGTATTTCTCTGGTGTTGTTTTTTTCTTATGCACATTTGTTTTTTCCTGCTCATATTTGTTTGCTCCTGATTCTTTTCCTACATTTTTGGCGTGGCTATACATCAGACTGAGTTGCTAGTGAGGTAATAGGGGTTTTATAGATGTCCTGGAGTTTGGTAATCTTTGCCTCCTCCTAGTGGTAGGGAAGAGTAATTCCCAGTAGTAAGGAATTACTCTCACCACTATGAAAGAAATTAATTTATCAGGTAAGCATAAATTATGTTTTTCTCCACTTCACGCTTAGTTGCCTACTAAATGCTTCTGAGTATGCTTAGAGTTCTTTCCACTAAACAATCCAAGAGGTCTCCACAATAGAAAAACTAAAAATACACAACCTAATTGTACACAAAAAACTTTGAATAGCATCCAACCATTATCCTACTCACCATGCAAATAACAAATCAGTTACTAACGCGATGATCACAGACTTCAGATCTTATGTCCAAACATTATTTATAGATGATACATATGACTTACCTTGTGCACCTACTACCCAGCAGCCCATGTATACCAAGCAACTACCTTGCACCTACCACCCAGCTGATGAATTGGAATATAGCGGTCACTGGCTTCTAGTGCTCTGAATCATGCAGCTATGCCATTTGAAAGCTGTTTTCAATCCTCAGATTTCTATGAAAATGTTTTTGTTTGTTTATTTTTGTACGGTATGTTGGACAAAGCAATTTGAAAATTGATTCACACTGCATAAGCCCATAAACTTTTCTAGTATTCTGGAATAATCAAACAATCTCTGTATTTAATTAGTCTTATTGACACCAAGATTATTTACTTCTATTATCAATTTTGTATTAATTCTCTTGGTATCTTTTGTTGAAAAACAGGGATGTATGATTAGGAGCTGGACCATTTCTGTAGCACTTTATGGCATCATTTTTGCAAAAATTGTATTCATTTTCAAAAGCACTAGATGGCAGCACTGTTTCCTGCCATGTAGTGCTCAAGACACCTACCTAGGTCTAATTGCAACAAAGAATTTCATTAGAACATAGCACATTTGATAATAGAAGTAAATTGGAAACTTTTTTTAAAAATGGTTTGATCTTTCTAAACCACAAAAGACAATTTTGGGGTTTCATATCACTTTAATGAGGCCGATGATGATTTGGCGTTGCTGGGGTAAAGATTTGGAGCTCTAGGACTATTAACAGCAGAAGCATTTTCAGGGTTGTGATCACTGAAAAAAACATTGACCATAAGGTTGATCACAATCTGTCCTTTGATAATTATCTACATTTTAGCAGCTACAGATGAAACATGTTTCAATGTTGACCCTATCACAATCAAACATTTTCATTGTGTACTACAAGGAATTTTTACATTATCAGTTTTGAATAAAATGGCCCTTTACTTATTATGTCCTGTTTTTTCTGATCACAATCCAAATTCTTGATCATTATCAACACATTTTCATGGCCGTTTAATCATATGTTGTGATCGAACTCCACAGCTAAAAGATCACAATTATATTGGTATTGGGCTACAGGCGAAGGAGTGTTTGTTTGCTGATGATACCGAAATTTGAGAGTTGATGTTCCAGGATGAATCAAATAAGCATATATGTATGAGCTTTTCAACAAAAATTACCAAGAGAACAAAGAATAACTGATAATAGAAATAAATAAGAAAGTTGTTTAAAATTTTGTAAAAATCAGAATCACAAAACAAAATTTTAGGGTTTCATATCTCTTTAATAAAATGGAAGCTGAAAAAATTTTCACAAAAAAAAAAGGAATATCAAAACAAGGAGTCACAATTGTAAGTTAAAACATTTTTTTACAAAATGGAGGTTGATTAATGGAATAAACTTCCAATAGAGGTGGTAAACACAAGTACTGTAACATCATACAAAAATACCTGGGACCTGAATAAGGCTATCCTAATAAACAAGTAAGTTTACACTGCTCAAGTGATATGGGTAGATGTAATGTACTGTAATATTGGCGCAGCGTTTGTGTATGCACAAAACACACTCACGTTAGTGTTACCACCACCATATTGGATTGGATCAATGTCACCAAACAGATACAAATACTACCTGTTCAACAAAATTATAATAAACATTTTTACACTAATAAAAATGATCAAAATCAATAACCCAGGGCATATGCCCACTATACCCATAATTCCTTTGTCAAAATTCCTTTGACAGACATATACACTTATTTCTTTGGTTTTAAGCACAGCAGGTTAATTGCACACATGACCCCTAGTAGTACCAATACAATAAGTATAAAAGGGACCAATTAACATATATGCACCAGTGTAGCAATTTATAAGCCCATTTGTTTTTTAGTCATGCCAATTTTTTAATTATTATATTACAAGATTTACAAGGCAAATGTAATTACAATATATATATATATATGATATGATTAACCCCAATATTGTCCGAAGTTCAAAAATTGTTGCCTATCAACAACAAGCAAAAGATTGTAATCAGCCCCATAACCTCTCTAATCACACATTCTGCAATCTGCTTTATGTCCAGTGGTGGCAATCCAGGCCCTGCAGACCTCAGGGGGGCCCACAGGTAAGAGGGGCCCTCCACCTTTACTTTCAAGGGCTGGATAAGCCTACCGAGATATAGGGAGATTTACTGGTGGGCTGCCACAGGATCGCATCACCATCTGGGGGTCAGTGCCAGACTGAGTAGAGGGAGGCCACAGAGCAACCTGTGCGTACGACGTATCTTGCAAGGCCACTCTGTCACAGGCCAGCAGCAGGGGTTGGCAGGGCTGTGGCCCCATCTGATTTAACACCTTGCATGGCCACAGACTGGATGGGGACTGAACCAGTCTGTCTGAGCAGAGAGTTGGAGGCCAGTATCCATAGAGCGACCATTGTGTGCAAAGGCTGTAGCATGTCATTGAGGCTTGGCTTAAGGGGGTCTCATAAATCTCTCTTGCAGGGGGACCTACAGAAAAATGTTTCACCTCTTTTTATGGCAAATAACCCAGTATACATTTAGCAGTTATAATGATAAATTTACACTAATATGCTTAGAATCCCATTCATGCTGGCGCACTGACAAACACATATCGTAACAGTTACAGTGCAGTAACAGCAGACAACTGCAGTTGGTCCATTCACCAATCCATCCCTGGGGATACTTGTGGCTATACATTTGCAGGGATTGTGCCCCAGTGTCCCCCTTACAATGCTAACATTATTTCTAGATATGTTGTGCTGAGTAAAATAGAAAATATGACTATTTAGCTATATTTTTTAATTCCCTGTGATAAATAACTCCCTTGATACCTTGTAATGCCAAGGGCTTGTCTTGCTGGACGGCTCATATGAAGGAAGCCATTATTAGGATTCTGATAAACAACATTTCGGGTGCATAAAAAGACGGTTATATTGCAAAATAAAACACTAACAAATTGAACATTTTGCAAAGCAAAACTGGAATATAAATATTTTATGTATTCTGATTTACTTTGTATCTGGACTTCTCGCTCCTGAAATGGGCAAACAGTAGGTAAATTCAGAAAATCTTAGATGCCAATAAAACATATGGGGTCTGAATCCCTCTAAGTGTATGTCTGATAGAGCTAAGGTCAATCAGAAGAACTGACTACTCTTCCTGCCTTAAAAATCTTCATTTTTATTCCAGCTTTTTATTTACTCTGGCTGATTCATATTTATAATTCTTACTGAAAACTAGCAGAAACTTACGTAGCATTATCCAAAAATCCTTACATAAACATCAGCAGGGGATGTTATTTCTGGATACTGTTTCATAGCAAAACTGGATAGGGTTGTAAAGCCAAATGGTTAAGCAAAGTGACAGTAAATAGAACAGGAAAGAGTTTTTGGAAAGCAATACAACCCTCCCACTTATTTCTTTAAAGTGAGCGTGTCACTTTGTAGAATTATTTGCTTTAAAGGGATAGTCTACACCAAAATGTTATTGTTTAAAAATATAGATAACTCCTTTATTAGCCATTTCCCAGCTTTACAAAACCAACATTGTTATATGAATAAACTTTATAACCTTTAAAAATCTAAATTTCTGCCTGTTTCTAAGCCTCTGCAGGTGTTCTGTCAGATTAGCAAACTTGTCAGATCAGCTAACGAAAGTGACGTTCCATCAGCTGTCTGACCGCAAATACTCGCCGCTCATGCGCTTCAATGCGTCATTGCATTCCAATCCCAGCATGGGAGAAATTACAATCTACCCATCAGATTGTTGGACACTTTTAAAGTGCATGCTGGCACTCAATTAACATAACACCGTGTAGTTTGTATATGTAAGGCATGATGGGTAATGTAGTTTAATTTCAAAGAACTACTGTGCCTTTATTTATATCAATATAATATACAGTTATAACAAGTCACATTAAAATTATTTTTGATAAATTAATAAACTGAACCTTAAAGAATTAGATGCTGATATTTTTAAACCAGCTTTGTTGAGATAGAAAAATACAAAAGAGTATTTTGAAATATATAATGGAGTCTAATACAAATCAGTTGGCAGTATAATAAGAAATGCTGTTTTTGCCCTCAGTTAAAGGGACACTGAACCCATTTTTTTTTCTTTTGTGATTCAGATAGAGCATGTAATTTTAAGCAACTTTCTAATTTACTCCTATTATCAATTTTTCTTTGTTCTCTTGCTATATTTATTTGAAAAAGAAGGCATCTAGGCTTTTTTATTAGTTCAGAACTCTGGAGAGCACTTTTTTATTGGTGGATGAATTTATCCACCAATCAACAAGAACAACCCAGGTTGTTCACCAAAAATGGGCCGGCATCTAAACTTACATTCTTGCATTTCAAATAAAAATACCAAGAGAATGAAGAAAATTTGATAATAGGAGTAAATTAGAAAGTTGCTTAAAATGTCATGCTCTATCTGAATCATGAAAGAAAAAAATTGGGTTCAGTGTCCCTTTAAACAAAAACATCAAAAAGGGGAATAACACTGAATGTAAAATATATAGTTAGTTTCATGGGTCTGTCCCTGATATATATATATATATATATATATATATATATATATATATATATATATATATATAATTTTTGTAATTTTCCTTGTCTGGGCCTTGCACCCAGGCCTGACTGGGGTTAACTGCCTGTGTCTCTGGTAACAGTGCAGCTTCCTGAGAGTGCTGGTTTGCACCCAGGGCTGTGCATGTTGAAGGGTCATAGGATCTGTACCCGGTCCAGCCTGAGAGTGCTGTCCCCACCCATGTTTTGTATATGTTTGGGAAATTACATAAGCCTGTGCACCCTCCATTTTTACACAGTTGTTTGATTGTGAGCCTGCATTGTGTGTCTGTTTAGGGACCCAGGTTTATTTGGAAGAAACCTTGACGAGGTACCTGGGCTTTTCCCATTTGGCCAGATGCGGTAACTAATTCTTCCATTGCTGCTTTTTATCTTAGTTGAGAGCTTGTGAGTGAGTGCTGGACTTTTTCTGTGTGTTTATATTAAAAATATTATTTTTTGTAATTTTCCTTGTTTGGGCCTTGCACCCAGGCCTGACTGGGGTTAACTGCCTGTGTCTCTGGTAACAGTGCAGCTTCCTGAGAGTGCTGGTTTGCACCCAGGGCTGTGCATGTTGCAGGGTCATAGGATCTGTACCCGGTCCAGCCTGAGAGTGCTGACCCCACCCATGTTTTGTATATGTGTGTATATATATATATATATATATTCATATATATATATATATATATCTACAAAGCTCTACAAAAAATTAGCAGACACATTTTTTAATAGCAGCTCAAATGAGATCTAGCCGCAAGTGCATAGCAGCACAACAGCAAATAGTATGTTGAACTGTAAGTAAATATGATACTGTTGTTACAGTCACATAGTCATCTTTAAGGGACAGTCTAGTCAAAATTAAACTTTCATTATTCAGATAGGACATGTAATTTTAATTAACTTTCCAATTTACTTTTATTATCAAATTTGCATTTTTCTGCCTAGGTTTAGTTGAAACTAAACCTAGGCAGACTCATATGCTAATTTCTAAGCCTTTGAGGGCTGCCTCTTATCACATGGTTTTTAAATCTCTTTTCAACACAAAGAGACAGAAAGTACACGTGGGCTATATAGACAACACTGTGTTCAGGCACAGGGGGTTATTTAAGATTTAGCACAACACAATGCTAAATTTAAGACAATAGATAATAAACAGTCACAGTCATGTGTTCAGGGGGCCTGAAGAAGGTTCCTAGATACAAGGTAATCACAGAGGTAAAAAGTATATTAATATAACTGTGTTGGTTATGCAAAACTTGGGAATGGGTAATAAAGGGATTATCTATCTTTTAAAACAATAACAATTCTATTGTAGCCTGTCCCTTTAACCGAAAGTAATATCTTTAATTAAAGGGACAATGAAAGCAACATTGAACATTCATAATTCAGACAGGACAACACTGGGAGCTAGCTGGTTATTGGTGGCTGCCCATATATTCCTTGTAATTTGCTCACCTGATGTGTTGCTTCTTCAACAATGGATACCAAGAGAATGACGCAAATTTGAATATAGAATTAAATTAGAAAAATGGTTTAAAATTGTATACTCTCTCTGAATTATGAAATAAAATGTTTGAATTCCATGTCCCTTTACTTATATAACTCATGCCACTGTTTCACTTATTGGTAGGGCAGCAAGCACAGAAATTAATATGTCAAACTGAAAAAAGAGGAGACCGGTCTCAGCGATAAGCTGCCTATCAAATTTGAGGCTTATGGCTTGGTCTATGCAGCTGGGGAAACTAATAAAACCCATATTGAAACAGACCAATATGAAGGAGTTGATTGTCCTGCTGTTGAGTTACAATTATAAGGTAGAGTTCCTTTATATGCTTACAGACTAGAAGAGTTATACATAGTTATCCCTTTCTCTCCTTTGCAGTTGCACACATTTTATATTTAGATTTCATGCAGTGACCTTTCTCTTGTGATAAACAGTTTGACTTTATAAGGAGACATACAAACTTTCAGTGATTTCCAGAAATCAGACTGCAGACACAACTGAGCAATTCTAACCTGAACAGGCAGCTAAAGGCCAGGGCCCACAGCCAAATGAATACTTGCTGCTAACAGAAAATCCAAATTGTAATCACAGAGAGAGAAGACAGGCAGTATTGCAAAAGGAGACCTTTTTTTCATTGTTATAAGTTAAATGTACTGAGTAGTCATTGCACCATAAATTAGAGATTTGTAATTTGTGGGTATACATAGGATTACCAGAAATCCCTGAAATTCCTCTTGGTTGTATGGTAAGTATTTTGGTCATACTGTTTGTGGCTTTCAGCCATCACTAAACTGTGCTTTTTTAAAAGGGACATGAAACCCAATTTTTTTTTTTATGATTTAGAAAGAGTATGCAATTTTAAACAGTTTTCAAATTTACTTCTGTTATCTAATTTGCTTCAAACTCTTTATATTCTTTGTTGAAAGGCCTATCTAGATAGGCTTAGTAGCTGCTGATTGGTGGCTGGACATAGATGCTTCGTTTGATTGGCTCACCCATGTGCATTGCTATTTCTTTAACAAAGGCTTTCTAAAGAATGAAGCAATTTCGATAATATAAGTAAATTGGAATGTTGTTTAAAATTATATTCTCTACCTGAATCATGAAAGAAAAAATATGGGTTTAGTGTGTCTTTAAACACCATATGGCCACCCCTGATGCCCTTTAAAATGATAGGAAAGTCAAAATTTAAGAAAATACATGAGTAAAAAAAGGAAGACATTTTAACTAAAAATATATTCAGTTCACCAGAGTAAGTGCTTTGTAATCCAGAACTTCTCTTTTTACTGTTATCTGTATGGTGAAAAAATATAAAAGTCAATCAGCATCATCAGTGCTGAGGTCCTTCTTTGTTTAACTGTGATCTTGTGGAATTTCACCATAATCTTGCGAAATTTCATCATAAATTTAGGAGGGAAATAACGTGACTGTTCCTGAACATGCCAAATGCACACTGCCTTGCAAGTCCCGGGACTAGCATCCTGATTAGATGTTTTAAGTCCCTTTACAATGGACTGTGGCTACTGAGGAAATTTTGAGGTAAATTATCTTCCTTTTTCACTAAGAGATATTCATGTGATATTTTCTAGTCAGCTTTTTACAGATATGCTGCAGAACTTTCAAGTGATCCAGCATTGGAGAATTATTTACCTTTAAACTTTCATGATTTAATCAGAACATGTAGAGAGAGAGCAATGCCATCTGACCTACAGGGAGATAGCTGGTAATTGATAGATATGTGCGATTCGATTCGGAAATTTGGAAAATTCGGCAAATTCGGCGATTCGTATCGAACCGAATTTCCGAATTAAAATTCTGCCGAATTTTCCGAATCGAACCGAATTAGTTCGAATCGATTCGTAAATTCGGGATGGCCATTGGATTACACTAGTATTGTACAGTATGTTAGGTTAACACCTAATATACAGTATAATACTAGTCTAATCCCACCTAACACTTACCGAAATGCTGAATTTCCGAACCGAATCGGACCGAATCCAGCCGAATTTCTTCGAATCCGAATGAATCCGAAACGAATCGATTCAGAATTTTCCGAATTCTAATCGATCTGAACCGAACTTAGAAAAATTCTGAATCGATCCGAACCAAATTTTTTCGCCATGCACATGTCTAGTAATTGACGGCTACACACATTTGTCTCTTCTCATTAGCTCAGCAGATGTGTTCAACTAGCTCCCAGTAATGCACTGCTGCTATGAAGTTAATTATGAAGTATGCATCCTTTTAAAGAAGAGGACTTGCAAACAAGGATGGCCAACTTCTATAGTGCACTGGAAGTAGGCAGTCCTAAGGTACAAAAATGCAGGTGCAGCTGCCAGCAAGAAAGTTAAAGCAATCCCTTCATATTTATTATTGTACTGTTTTGTTGTCGGCATTGTTTTTTTTACTTTTGTATGTGTGTGATCTTTTTTCAATACAATAGTAAATATATTATAATCTTTTCACTTTTTTCATAACTACTACCAGTATTGAGTGGCTTTTTTTTCTTAACTGTCTTTTTTGGGGGTTATTCTTCTTTTTATGGTTGTCACAATTTAACTGTAAGCCTTCCTTTTATCATAAGGCTGCATTATTTGCCGCCCAATACTCAATATATAACATTAACTTAAGCATAAAAATCCTTAGTAGACCCACATTAATATATATATATATATATATATATATATATATACAGTATATATGATACAGTTAAGTTAATAAGCAAAGTTATCAACTGAGAACAGCTGCGCACACACAAAAAATAGAAGAATATTTCAATTAAAATAAAGAATAACGGATACAAAATTTGAATTAATAAATAAGGTAATTAAAATGACAATGATCTTATCTTGAATGGATATAAATAGTCTTTTCCTCTTGTTGATTTTGATGATCCACGGGAAGCACTGACTGTTTGATAAAAAACCCTCAGGTTTCGAATTCGAATGCAACAGAAATGTGTTATCTAAAAGAACTAGCGCACAAAAGCACTTCTCATGGTGCAATATATAATACAATAGGATAAAATGTTCACAGATAAAACTTCCCATACAGATGGGTACTCACAAATAGACCCTCAATCAAATGAGGTAAGGTGCAAGCCGTTATACATATGTATAGTTGTTCCTCTGTAGCTGCTCTCCAGATAATGCTGTTCGTAACAGAAGAGGACAAAGTTCCTTGAAAAACACTGTATCCCGCTTGAAATGGCAGCTCAAAAGAGTTCACAATGGTTAGATACCTGGGTCAACAGAGGCACAATAATTCCACCAGGGACAATTTGTGTCTCAAAAAAGTATGTGTCTCAAAAATAGTATATTTACCAAGCCGGTTAGAGGAAGCACAAACAGTTACCTCCGTATTACGCCGTATTAAAAACTTCTAGCATTGTTAGTTAAAATTTCTACAGAAAAAACATTTAAAACAATAAAACAAATATCAGTAAACGACTACTCTTATTAATATGTTAGATGGTATACACTTATTATAAAAAGGATCATAAGGGAAGAAATAGTAGATGGAGGGGGTATGGGGAAAGGAGAAATGAGGGGGTATAAAATTCATAAATAATTAAATATGATTACATATCCTTTAATTTCATAATATCCCCTAAAAAAACTTAAAACAGATTTTTTGATCCCATGTTATACAACAATAAGTGTATAACATTTAATATATTGATGAGTAGTTTTTTTTACTGATTTTTGATTTATTGTTTTAAATGTTTTTTTTCTGTAGAAAGTAACGGCTAGATTTAGAGTTTTGTCGGTAACGACCCGCGTAGCTAACGCTGGCTTTTTTTCTCCCGCACCTTTTAAATACCGCTGGTATTGAGAGTTCACAGAAGGGCTGCGTTAGGCTCCAAAAAGGGAGCGTATAGCATATTTACCGCCACTGCAACTCTCAATACCAGAGGTGCTTACGGACGCGGCCAGCTTCAAAAACGTGCTCGTGCACGATTCCCCCATAGGAAACAATGGGGCTGTTTGAGCTGAAAAAAAACCTAACACCTGCAAAAAAGCAGCGTTCAGCTCCTAACGCAGCCCCATTGTTTCCTATGGGGAAACACTTCCTATGTCTGCACCTAACACTCTAACATGAACCCCGAGTCTAAACACCCCTAACCTTACACTTATTAACCCCTAATCTGCCGCCCCCGCTATCGCTGACATCTGCATGTTTTTTTTAACCCCTAATCTGCCGCTCCGTACACCGCCGCAACCTACGTTATCCCTATGTAACCCTAATCTGCTGCCCCTAACACCGCCAACCCCTATATTATATTTATTAACCCCTAATCTGCCGCCCCCAACGTCGCCTCCACCTACCTACAATAATTAACCCCTAATCTGCCGACCGGACCATCACACCGCTACTATAATAAATAAATTAACCCCTAAAGCTAAGTCTAACCCTAACACTAACACCCCCCTAAATTAAATATAATTTAAATCTAACAAAATAAATTAACTCTTATTAAATAAATTAATCCTATTTAAAGCTAAATACTTACCTGTAAAATAAACCCTAATATAGCTACAATATAAATTATAATTATATTGTAGCTATTTTAGGATTTATATTTATTTTACAGGCAACTTTGTATTTATTTTAACCAGGTACAATAGCTATTAAATAGTTAATAACTATTTAATAGCTACCTAGTTAAAATAATTACAAAATTACCTGTAAAATAAATCCTAACCTAAGTTACAATTAAATCTAACACTACACTATCAATAAATTAATTAAATAAAATACCTACAATTAAACCTAACACTACACTATCAATAAATTAATTAAATACAATACCTACAAATAAATACAATTAAATAAACTAACTAAAGTACAAAAAATAAAAAAGAACTTAGTTACAAAAAATAAAAAAATATTTACAAACATTAGAAAAATATTACAACAATTTTAAACTAATTACACCTACTCTAAGCCCCCTAATAAAATAACAAAGACCCCCAAAATAAAAAAATGCCCTACCCTATTCTAAAATTAAAATAGAAAAGCTCTTTTACCTTACCAGCCCTGAAAAGGGCCTTTTGCGCGGCCTGCCCCAAAGAATTCAGCTCTTTTGCCTGTAAAAAAAAAACATACAATACCCCCCCCAACATTACAACCCACCACCCACATACCCCTAATCTAACCCAAACCCCCCTTAAATAAACCTAACACTTAGCCCCTGAAGATCTCCCTACCTTCTCTTCACCACACCGGGTTCACCGATCGCTCCAGAAGAGCCTCCGAAGTCTTCATCCAAGCCCAAGCGGGGGGCTGAAGATGCCCATGATCCGGCTGAAGCCTTGATCCAAGCGGGAGCTGAAGAGGTCCATGATCTGGCTGAAGTCTTCATCCAAGCGGGAGCTGAAGAGGTCCATGATCCGGCTGAAGTCTTCTATCAAGCGGCATCTTCAATCTTCTTTCTTCCGGATCCATGTTCATCCCACCAACGCGGACCATCCATCTTCACCGACGACTTCCCGACGAATGACGGTTCCTTTAAGGGATGTCATCCAAGATGGCGTCCCTCGAATTCCGATTGGCTGATAGGTTTCTATCAGCCAATCGGAATTAAGGTAGGAAAATTCTGATTGGCTGATGGAATCGGCCAATCAGATTCAAGTTCAATCCGATTGGCTGATCCAATCAGCCAATCAGATTGAGCTTGCATTCTATTGGCTGTTCCGATCATAGGGATAACGTAGGTTGCGGCACTGTACGGAGCGGCAGATTAGGGGTTAAAAAATTTTAATAGAGTGGCGGCGATGTGGGGGGACCTCGGTTTAGGGGTACATAGGTAGTTTATGGGTGTTAGTGTACGTTAGAGCACAGTATTTAAGAGCTTTATAAACCGGCGTTAGCCCATAAAGCTCTTAACTCCTGACTTTTTTCTGCGGCTGGAGTTTTGTCGTTAGATTTCTAACGCTCACTTCAGCCAAGACTCTAAATACCGGCATTAGAAAGATCCCATTGAAAAGATAGGATACGCAAATGGCGTATCCTAACAACTATACCTATGTATAACGGCTTGCACCTTACCTCATTTGATTGAGGGTCTATTTGTGAGTACCCATCTGTATGGGAAGTTTTATCTGTGAACATTTTATCCTATTGTATTATATATTGCACCATGAGAAATGCTTTTGTGCGCTTGTTCTTTTAGATAACACACCTATATATATATTGTGACAGAGAACATGGAATTGTGATCAGGTTTATATTTCTCCTACTATGTTGAAATGTGTATTCAGTTTTTAAACCCCAGGGAAATGCATTGTATAAAATGTGGCTAGGAATTAAGCTATTGTGTTTTTGTGTCCCTAGGGTGGAACACTTGAGAGCCAGTGTTCCATTCCTCAGTTTTCACATAGCTGAGAGTGAGCAATCAGGAAGGGATTTTCCCTCACCTGTGTTTAATTAAAGAGGGTAATTTATTCTTCAGCTGCTAGGTGGAGAGAGAGAGAGCCTCCAGAGTGTTTCTGACTAGGGGCTCCATGTACTAAAGCGTAAATTTTCTCGCAGACAACGTGTCTTCTCGACTCGCTTGAACTCGCAGCTAGCGAGATGTTGCCCGCCCGCCATATGTACTAAAAACTATCCCAAAAAAAGGCGCGTCTAATCCGCATCGAGCACTGGCGAATGATTCATACATATGACGCCTCGCTATCTGCGAATGTACTATTAATCGCTTACAACCTGTCAGTCATGTTTGTCCCACGTGACTGTAAGGTGTCAGAAACATCAGCTTTGTCGCGGGAACATATTGCAGCACTATATAAAGTCGATTTTATAAATTTTTTCAGACTGCATATTTCAAGAACTTGAAGCTTTACTGACTGTTATTCTTATCGATAAATTAAGTATGGCTACTTCTCGATCTGATTCACAGTCCAAATCGAAGAATCCCCACTTTTCACATCAGCAGAACCTGGTTCTTGTCGATATGGTGCTAGACTCGTATGACTATTTATTTGGTTGTCGTGCGAAGCAAACTTCTAGTATCCGTAAAAAAAAGTATATGGACCCGGATAAGCGATAATGATCCGGTGGCAAAAAAGTGCAAGGCAGCAAGAAACTTGAGTATTCCGGGAATGGCCCTTGAACGAGCCGTCACAGGCTCTAGAAAATGTGCTATTTGAGCATATAAATTCAATATTGAATGTCGATCCAGACGGAACCTTTGAATAACCTCTCGATCGGAAAGGGCATCTAATGGAACCCGAGGAAGGAATACCCGCTGTACTCGTAATCGCCTTCTTCGAACCGGATTTGGGGCATCAGGTTGACGAATTTGCCTTCTACCCATCATTTGCATCAGACGAATAATATAAAGTTGAAGAAGTGTCTCCATGGCTAACAGGATCAAAAGTGAGTAACCATTCAATTGTACACCTCTTTTAAATCAGTTGTAGGCGTTGATCTGATAGACCCTATTGTTTATTATGGTGCTCGCCACCTATTAGCTGGCGAGGGGTTTTTAACGAGGTAGGTGCGGAGAAATTCACGAGCGTATAAATAGATAGTTTAGTAATTACTGTTTTGTGCGAGATTTATGTCGAGCGAGTATTTTCTAGCTACAAAAAAGACGAGAATTCAAGAGTTGCGGACAAGTTCGCTCGACATTTGTTAATGTAAGGTTTTCAATGGATTCGTGGCATAGTACATATGGTTATTGATCCGCACGCAGAAATTTAGACGGAAATAGTCACGAAGACCTCGCAGACAGCTTAGTACATGGAGCCCTAGGAGAGAGATACACATTGCAGCTGAACTGAGAAAAGCTGATAAAAAGTGAGTTTGCTAAAAACAGCATGTTTTATTTAGTTTAGTTTACCTTGATTCAGTGGCCTCTAGTTATCAAGCCGTCAACCGCAAATACGCTGGTATTCCGCAGCGTATTTGTGGCGAGGCTGATTCGCTGTAGTTATCAAGCCCTACAGCCCGGCAAAAGTAGAATTTAGTGACGTAACCTACGATCCGCCGGACTCAGTCCGACACAGATCAATGGTTACGTCAATACAGATGTTCTGAACGCAAGTTCGGCACAATCTGACTACTTTTGGAAGTTATCAAAGAACAACCAGGTACGCTCGGCACTATTCCAGCCCAGCATACCTGGTTTTCAATCTGCTGCCCTGGAGGCGGCAGATCCCATAGGAATCAATGGGAGTCTGAGAGCAGTGAGAGCTCATGTTTGCTGCTGCCTGATACCCATTGATTTCTATGGGAAGTGTCTGCACCTAACACCATAACATGTACCCCGAGTCTAAACACCCCTAATCTGCCCCCCCTACACCGTCGCCACCTACTTACTTATTAACCCCTAAACTGCTGCTCCCGGACCCTGCCGCAACTATGATAAATATATGAACCCCTAAACCGCCGCTCCCGGACCCTGCCGCCACCTACATTATACCTATTAACCCCTAATCTGCTGCCCCCTATACCGCCGCCACCTACATAAAGTTATTAACCCCTATCCTGCCGATCCCGGACCCCGCCGCAAATAAATTAATTGTTTAACCCCTAAACCACCGCACCCAGAGCCCTCCGCCACCTACATTACACTTATTAACCCATATCTTGCCCACCCCTACACCGCCGCCACCTACAGTACATTGATTAACCCCTAATTTCCCCCCCTACACCGCTGCCAATATCTTAAATGAATTAACCCCAAAACCTAAGTCTAACCCTAACCCTAACACCCCCCTAACTTAAATATTATTTAAATTAATCTAAATAAATATTCCTATAATTAAATAAATTAATCCTATTTATAACTAAATACTTACCTATCAAATAAACCCTAAGATAGCTACAATATAATTAATAATTACATTGTAGCTATTTTAGGGTTTATTTTTATTTTACAGGCAACTTTGTATTTATTTTAACTAGGTACAATAGCTATTAAATAGTTAATAACTATTTAATAGCTACCTAGTTAAAATAACTACAAAAGTACCTGTAAAATAAATCCTAACCTAAGTTACAAATACACCTAACACTACACTATCAATAAATTAATTAAATTAATTAACTACAATGATCTAAATTAAAATACAATTAAATAAACTAAACTATATTACAAAAAAAAAACACTAAATTACAAAAAATAAAAAAATATTACAAGAAGTTTAATCTAATTACACCTAATCTAATAAAATAAAAAAGCCCCCCAAAATAATAAAATTCCCTATCCTAAACTAAATTACAAAGTAATCAGCTCTTTTACGTCACATTCTATTGGCTGATCCAATCAGCCAATCGGATTGAACTTCAATACGATTGGCTGATTACAACAGCCAATAGGATTTTTCCTACCTTAATTCCGATTGGCTGATAGAATCCTATCAGCCAATCGGAATTCGAGGGATGCCATCTTGGATGACGTCATTTAAAGGAACCGTCATTCGTCGTTAGTCCGTCGTGCGGGAAGGAGGCTCCGCGCCGAAGGTCTTCAAGATGGAGCTGCTCATCGCCGGAAGGATGACGATAGAAGATGCCGCTTGGATGAAGACTTCTGCTGGATGGATGGAGGACCTCTTCTGCCCCGATCGGATGAATGCTTCTGCCCGGCTGGAGAACCACTTGTGCCCGGATCGGATGAAGAGTTCGGCTCAGCTGGGTGAAGACGGCTCAAGGTAGTGTGATCTTCAATGGGGTAGTGTTAGGTTTATTTAAGGGGGGATCTGGTGGGTTTTAGAGTAGGGGTGTGTGGGTGGTGGGTTGTAATGCAAAAAAATGTATTTCTTTTTTTACAGGTAAAAGAGCTGATTACTTTAGGGCAATTATTTTATTAGGGGGCTTAGATTAGGTGTAATTAGATTAAACTTCTTGTAATATTTTTTTATTTTTTGTAATTTAGTGTTTGTTTTTTTTGTAATATAGTTTAGTGTATTTAATTGTATTTTAATTTAGATCATTGTAGTTAATTGATTTAATTAATTTATTGATAGTGTAGTGTTAGGTGTATTTGTAACTTAGGTTAGGATTTATTTTACAGGTACTTTTGTAGTTATTTTAACTAGGTAGCTATTAAATAGTTATTAACTATTTAATAGCTATTGTACCTAGTTAAAATAAATACAAAGTTGCCTGTAAAATAAAAATAAACCTTAAAATAGCTACAATGTAATTATTAATTATATTGTAGCTATCTTAGGGTTTATTTTATAGGTAAGTATTTAGTTTTAAATAGGATTAATTTATTTAATTATAGGAATATTTATTTAGATTAATTTAAATAATATTTAAGTTAGGGGGGTGTTAGGGTTAGGGTTAGACTTAGGTTTAGGGGTTAATTCATTTAATATATTGGCGGCGGTGTAGGGGTGGTAGATCAGGAGTTAATCAATGTACTGTAGGTGGCGGCTGTGTAGGGGGGGCAGGATAGGGGTTAATAAATATAATGTAGGTGGCGGAGGGCTCTGGGTGCGGCGGTTTAGGGGTTAAACAATTAATTTATTTGCGGCGGGGTCCGGGATCGGCAGGATAGGGGTTAATAACTTTATGTAGGTGGCGGTGGTATAGGGTGTGGCAGATTAGGGGTTAATAGGTATAATGTAGGTGGCGGCGGGGTCCGGGAGTGGCGGTTTAAGGGTTAATATATTTATTATAGTTGCGGAGGGGTCCGGGAGCGGCGGTTTAGGGAGTAATTAGTTTATTTAGGTGCGGGGGGCTCCGGGAGCGGTGGTTTAGGGGGTATAACTGTATAGTATAGTGTGGGTGCTTAGTGACAAGCTAGCAAGAAAGCTGCGAAGAAGCCGATGAGCAGCGAGATCGATGACTGTCAGTCAACAACAGTCCGCTGCTCATCGCACCGTACTTGGTGTGCGGCTTCTTGACAGCTTTTTTGATAACTTTGGCGAACGTATTCAGATCTGTGGCGGCGATGTTAGGCGAGCTTAGGCGAGCGTATTGGGCCAGCGAATGCAAGTAAATACGGAGCTTCATAACTAGAGGCCAGTAAGTGATGTAAACTTATGTCAGTAAGAGCTCAAACTGAGCTAGGCTTTTGTTTGTAGTATTAAGTTTGTTAAACTGCTATAAACACACATTGCTGTTATCTACACTTGCACAGTGAAAATAAAACTGACTGTTAAAATTTATCAAGGCTGTGTCATTTATACCCTAGAGGACCGTGCTATTTCCTTTAAACCAGGCACCAGGAGTGGGTGTAGTATTACAATATGGTGGAGAATGCAGGCATAGCACAAATATGGTCTGTGGGTATAAAAGTTCTCTGCAAGCTGCACTAAGAAAACTTTTGCTTTAAACTGTAGGAAATAAAAGTGACACTGTGTCTTTTAGACATATACCTGCCTTGGTGTTACCTGTTGCTTCTAAGAGGAGAAATTTTACAAAATGGAGGAGCTGGTAAAAGCTTTGGTGCAAGCAACTGCTGTACAGCAGGAGACAAATCACTTACTGACTGCAAAAGTTAGCAGCATGATGGATGCCCAGCGAGATGATAGAGCTACATTGGTTAATGTATTGCAGCAAGTCCTACAGCCTTCAGTAGGTACCCCCACTGTGGATAGGGGGCGCTATATCCAAGCAAATGTCTTTCTGAATAAGTTGTGATATTGAGGCTTACCTCACAACTTTTGAGAGGATTGCTGCCAGAGAAAAGTGGCCACCTGAACAGTGGGCAGGGCTACTCGCTCAAGATTATCAGAAACTAAAAAATCTGAAATTCTTACATGCTTGGGAGTAACACCAATTTGTGCCCAAAGATTTAACAATTGGGTGTTTGAGATGGGAAAACCTACAAGTGCCCAAATTTATGAACTGCTGAGACTTGACCAGAAATGGCTGCAGCCGGACATTAATGCAGCCACAAAAGTTATAGAAATGGTTGTAATTGATAGAATTACAACCATTGACCATTGATGAGCCTGGTTGAGAGATATTTGACTGCTAAGGAATTGCACAGCAATAATCCTCAACCTAAATCAAAGCTGCCTTATAAAAAAACAAGTGGAAAAACAGTAGCACAGAGGTCTATTCATAGCCAGGGGCAAAATGATTATGGTGGGAAATGGCTCCCTAGGGAACCATTATGGCCAAGGTGCCAAACTGATGAACAAATAAGGTGTTTTAAATGTCAAGAGTTAGGGCATATTGCACGTAACTGTACAAGGGGGAGGAGCCTATGCAATGTAATATGGGTGCAAGGGACAGACATAGTACAATGTTAACCTGCACCAAAATGTCTTTTGTTTCCAGTGCTGTATGTTCTATTCATTTAAGATCTGTGAATATGGAGGGTAAGAGTGTACAAGCGCTCCTTGATTCAGGGAGTGAAGTTACTTTGAAAAAAAGTGTTTTTTTTCCGTCAGCCAAAAAAGTTAGATAGAGATCAAATGCTTGATATTGTCTGCATACATCGGGACACACACTCATACCCTACAGCTGAGGTTGAAATTATTACAGATATTGGTACAGTTAAGTGTCGCGTAGGGGCAGTGCCTGTGTTGCCCTATCATATAGTATTGGGGAGAGACTTTCCTCACTTTTGTCAAGTGTGGGAGAAACCTTCAGTAGGTCATGGGATTAGTCCTGGGGAGGTACAGGAGGTGGAGGGAATGGAAACCATTTTTCCATTCTCCAATATTGATTGGGAACTAGACGCTGTGCAGGAGGCACCTCTGGTGTGTCTAGTCAATGAGGCAGAACCCCCTCAGAGTAATGCTTCTGGAGAAGACATAGAACTTGAGGATCTAGAGATTATTTCTTGTAATTTCTAAGCTGCCCAATGGGAGGACCCAGCTTTGATACTGGTGATGGAAAATGTTCAAGTATTTGAAGGCACTGTCATAGATCCTGAAAAACTATTATGTTTTCCTTATTTTAACATGAAAAATAACCTGCTTTATAGAACAGAAAAGAAAGGGGTTGAAGAGGTGGAGCAATTATTGGTTCTCAAGTCTTATAGAAATACCGTTTTGAAATATGCCCATAGTCATGTGCTAGGGGAGCACCTTGGTATTGAAAAGACCAGAGAAAGAGTTCTTGCACAATTTTATTGGCCTGGTATTTTTATTTCAATAGAGAGATTTTGTAAATCCTGCCCAGAATGTCAGTTGAAGGCTCTATTTAAAGGTTACTGCAATCCACTAATACCTCTTCCTGTTAAAGAGGTTCTTTTTGAGTGAATAGAAATGGATTTGGTAGGGCCTTTACTAATGTCTGCTAGGGGGCATGAGTATATTTTAGTTGTGGTTGACTACGGTATCCTGAAGCAATTCTTTTGCGGAATACCTCCTCTAAGAAAATTGCTAAGGAGTTATTGATGATGTTCAGCAGGGTGGGCATACCAAAGAAGATCCTTACGGATCAGGAAACACCTTTTATGTCCAAAACTATGAATGAATTATGTAAACGTCTTAAAATTAAACAATTAAAAACATCTGTGTATCACCCCCAAACTGATGGGTTAGTTGATGTAGGTTATGTTTAATAGAACTCTAAAAAGCATGTTGTGTAAAGTATTAGACAAGGATGGAAAGAACTGGGATTGTTTGTTACCATACATTATGTTTCCCATTAGGGAAGTTACCCAAGTTTCCACAGGTTTTTCACCTTTTGAATTGTTATACCGTAGGTATCTCAGGGGAATACTTGACGTTGGGAAAGAAACATGGGAGTAGGAAACTACACCTCACCGTAGTGTTATAGAGCATGTAGCACAAATGCAAGAAAGAATGGAAGCTATAAAGCCAATAGTAAGGGAAAATATGCAGAAAGCACAAAGAGCTCATGAAACCAGTTATAAAAAGAATGCAAGGCTAAGGGTTTTCCAACCTAGAGATAGAGTTCTAGTTCTGGTACCTACAGTTGAAGGTAAATTCCTGGCAAGTTGGCAAGGTCCGTATGAGATTATTAAACAGGTCAATAATATTAATTATAAAGTGAGTCAACCAGATAGAAGAAAAACAGATCTATCACATAAATCTACTTAAACTGTAGGTAGACAGCAGAGAGGTCTTGACAATAATAAAAGATACATTTACTCATGCTACAGTTGAGAAAAATCCTGAAGTATACATAGTAGGGACGCTAGCTCGCCATCAAAAGCAGGAAGTGAAATAATTTGTGTCTAAAAACAGAGATTTTTTTCCCCAATACCTGGGAGAACAAATGTAATCATGCTTGATATAAATACAGAACCTGGGAAAAGATTTAATTTGAAGCCATAACAAATACCTGAGGCCAGGAGAGAGGCAGTTAGTGTGGAGGTCAAAAAGATGCTTAAGTTGGGAGTAATAGAGGTTTCACAAAGTGAGTGGAGAAACCCAATTGTTTTGGTGCCTAAGCCAAATGGGGAAATAAGGTTTTGTAATGATTTTCACAAGCTGAATGATATTTCCAAATTTGACGCTTACCCTATGCATCAAGCTAATAGAGAGATTAGGTAGATCTAAGTATCTAAGCACCTTAGATCTGACTAAAGGTTACTGGCAGGTCCCATTGACAAACAGAGCAAATAAGAAAACAGCATTTTCTACACCTGAGGGCCTATTTCAATATAAAGTGTTGCCATTTGGTTTGCATTGTGCTCCAGCCACCTGTCAGCGTATGATGGATAAAATGCTTAGGCCTCATAGAGCATATGCAGCTGCCTATCTGGATGTGGTAATTCACAGTGAGGACTGGGAAGCACATCTTCCCCACGTCCACGCTGTTGTGAATGCACTATTTGCTGCAGGGTTAACTGCCAACCCTGAAAAATGCTCTCTTTAATTAGAAGAGGCAAAATATTTGGGTTATACAATTGGTAGGGGGCTCCTTAAACCACAACAGGGTAAAGTTGAGGCTATTTCAGGTTGGCCACGTCCGGTGACTAAGAAACAAGTAAGGGCATTTCTGGGAATAACAGGGTATTATTGCAGGTTCATCCCAAATTTTGCTACTATTGCTAACCCTTTGATTGAACTCACTAAAGCTAAAAGCTCTGTAATGGTGAAGGTGACAGAGAACAGGGAATTGTGAGTGATCAGGTTTATATTTCTCCTACTATGTTGAAATGTATATTCAGTTTTTAAACCCTAGGGAAATGTATTGTATAAAATGTGGCTAGGAATTAAGCTACTGTGTTTTTGGGTCCCTGGGCTGGAACATTGGAGAGAGGGCGGGACAGTGTTCCATTTTTCAGTTTTCACATAGCTGAGAGTGAGCAATCAGGAAGGGATTTTTCCTCACCTGTGTTTATTTAAAGGAGGGTAATTTGTTCACTGGCTGCTAGGTGGAGAGAGAGCCTTCAGAGTGTTTCTGACTAGGAGAGAGACACACATTGCAGCTGAACTGAGAAAAGCTGATAAAAAGTGAGTTTGCTATAAACAGCATATTTTATTTAGTTTACCTTGATTCAGTAAGTGATGTAAACTTATGTCAGTAAGAGTTCAAACTGAGCTAGGCTTTTGTTTGTAGTATTAAGTGTGTTGCACTGCTATAAACACACATTGCTGTTGTCTACACTTGCACAGTGAAAATAAAACTGACTGTTTAAATTTATCAAGGCTGTGTCATTTATACCCTAGAGGGCCATGCTATTTCCTTTAAACCAGGCACCAGGAGTGGGTGCTGGATTACAATATATATATATATATATATATATATATATATATATATATATATATATATATATAATGTTGCAGAATTTGAAATCACTAACACAGTGTACCCCTTTCCCCAGTACTGCTAGTGCAGAAATTCTGACCATACAAGTAAATATATAAACCTTTTTAAAGGGTCAGACATAACTCCTACCCAGTGTGTACAGGGGGCTCATAGCCTCATAAGCATCCCCTACATTTTGCAGAGGGTCAGACAATACTCCCTGTCTGGGACACAAATATACACACATCATAGAGGGGCATAGCCTCATGCAAAGCATTCTGCCTTCCAGGAAGCTCACTTCCCACCCCTGTACAATGCATGCTGAGTACAGAACTGCAGAATCATAATACAGAGAGGGAAATAGTGAACTACTAATTCTAGAATATTATGTAACTCCCATAATACTGTGATTCTTCCTCTAAAACATTCAGAGGGGTTGAAAAAATGGATATTTAATCTTTTTTTTCCTGTATTTTGTACTCCAGGTAGGGAGGAAACAAAAATGACAATTTTAAAATTAAAGGGGCATTAGAATTAAATGTAATTCTTCATAAAATTATTGCATAATTTAAAACTTTGCAATGCACTTTCTTTTATTTTACCTGCTTTTCTTGTAATTTAATACTGAAAGTTGTAGTGTTTCCACTCCCCCTGTGGAATGCAGAATCCTGAGATTCCTATATGCTGCACATTGATTGGTTGATATGTGCAGGAACTGCTCCTAATTGGCCACAGCAAAGGAGGTAAACAACATTCAATAGGCTTTTCAGAGAGTATGCCCCTGGCCTACAAAACAAAGCATATTTTTTTTCTTGCAAAATAAGAGTGCTGTTTAAACATTCATTTTTTTTTCAAAACTTTGAAAATCTATGCCAGACCTGACATGTTTAGAATAAATTAAAATGTTCGTTTATGTCTGCTATTGACCAAAATGAATGCTGCAGGGTTTTTTTTCTTTTTGGCAAGACTAGTAGTATTCCAGTGAATGCCATATCAGAATGAATTCCGAGTATGGGTGAAAGGTTTTGGAAACTGTTTCCATACAGGCAGACTAAGATGTTTTTAGAAATGAAAGAATGTGCGTGCCAAATTTTTTTCTTTGTAATTTTTTATTTATGGAACAGTTTTCAGTGCAATAAAGTTTATTTTTGAATAGTTTATTGTTGAAAAACTGCATTGTTTATTGATCCCTTGGTGTGCATCTGTCACAGACATAGTTTTTTTATATAATGATGTGACATTTTCTTATGTAGGCTGTGTAACTGATCATGTTCCTTATATTGTCTGTCTTTCATGAATCTTGTAGTCTGTCCAAATACAGTTTTTATTTGTGATAATGCTTCAGTGCAGCTTTGTTGCCCTCTGTTTAGGAGAAGGATTGTTATCCTGGGATCACCATGAAGCAGATACCTTCCGACAGCCGGCCAACAGAGAGGCGGTGAGAGCCCACAATTGCACCAATTCATAATTTGTCTTTTCTTTTTATCATTGTATTGCAAATGTCATTTGTATTATAATTATCAAACTGTGTTATTTGTGCTAGAGTTTTTGTGTAGGCCATTCTCTTCCTTAAAGGCACATGAAACCCAAATGTTTTCTTTTATGATTTAGAAAAAAACATGCAATTTTAAACAACTTTCTAATGTACTTCTATTATCTAATTTGCTTAATTCTCTTGGTAGCCTTTGCTGAAAAGCATATCTAGATAGACTCAGTAGTTGCTGATTGGTGGATGCACAATAATGCCTCGTGTGATTGGATCACCCATGTGCATTGCTATTTCTTATACAAATGATATATATGAATGAAGCAAATTAGATAATAGAAGTAAATAGAGAATACAATTTTAAACAAAATTCCAATCTGAACCATGAAAGAAAAAATTGGGGTTTAATGTCCCTTTAAATGTTTAAATAGGGTTATAATGGCTAATGAAAAAGTTAAAGAGACAGTGTGCTGTAAAATTGGTCTCCTCTTAATGTGTTTCCAATGACTTGTTGTACCAGCAGCAGAGTATAAATCGAAACTGGTTATCTAGCTTTATTTGTGTAAATTAAATATCTGTTTTTGTTCTTTGATACCACAACCCATGAAAAAGACATGAGCTTGCAATAAAAAAATCAAATCTCCTTATTTTATCACTTGTTATACATCCAAATGCTTCCATATCTTATCTCTGTCTGTATACCAAAGCCCAATTCTTAGAGAGAGCAATTGAAAATCAACATGTTCTTACTTATCTCCTCTACCCCCTGTTGGGAGTGTAATTTCTTCTGCTGGCTATGTTTACACAGCTTTTCTATAGCTTATACTTTTATATTTATTAGGAAAACCAATAACAGTTGTAAATCTTTGTTCCAAACTGGAATCAACACATTTATAACAAACGCAAAAAAGTTTTAATTCTTTCAGGGCCCTTTAAGGGAGGTGACCTTAAAGGGACACTGTAAGTAAATATTTTCTATGCCTGTTACTAACTAACTACCCCAAATACGCTTTTTATCAATAGCATTTCATTAACATATCTCTACCGTATATCAGAAATCTTGTCTGCAAATTTAATTGTTTTCCAAACCCACTCCGTGGGTATCCTTTGCTCTGTACCAATCCGTTTACAATACCTAGGTTTCAAAATGGCGCTTTAAACACAAAGTTATTGGTTTAAGTATTTTGAACACTCAGTGCTGAAACTAGTGGGCAGGATAACGTGACATCATCGGCGAATAAAAGATATAACTTTTAGAACGTTATGAAACTTTGTTTCGGAGAAAATATAGGTCAGTAGGTTTTAATTAATGTTTATTATCTTCAATATGTTAGTTGTTTAGCTTAAAAATGATAACAGAAAGTAATCCTTTAATATCCCTATTAACGCAGACAGACTGCTCAAATTCATTATCACACCGACTAGGACCTTACTAAAATCAATATGGCATAATTTCAAAAACTTTACCCTACATGATGAAATTTTCAGTATAGGTAGGAATACCAGAGGCAAAAGCAGCTATTTCAAATGTCAAATTAATCGTAAAGGAGCTCTCTGTAAACAATTTAATACACCACAGCAGGTAAAATGGATATTTGGGAACAAATTAAAAGGGAGAAAATTTTACAATACACTATCCCTTTAAAAGTGATACACATGCTGATGACACTTACACCCACTATTGATATTACATTAACTAAATAAAAAGACTGCTGCATAGAACAATACAGAAAATTTATATATCGGGGCTTTATCTGTTTGCTCCAAGACTTATAATGTTTTTGATCTGGTGCTTACATTTGGTTTCAACAAATATGGGTCTAATTGGGAAAAAAAGACTGGTGAAAGACAGAAACAAGAAGATTTGTATTTTATTGCTATATAGGCAAATAGAATATCTGAGACCAGTATATGACTAGACAGACAGACAGACGAATACAGGTTATTATAAATAATAACACTATGTTTCTAACCACATGAGTAATAAGATTTTGGTTGTGATTTATACAGAGACACTCCTATCACCGTGCTTACGACCATTCACCTGGTACCAGCCGAAGCTCCTCCAAGCTTCCCAGCACAAGAAGTAACCGTGGAGCTCTGTCAGATCCACAGCAAGCCTCAGGAACAATTGTGCAGATAGTCATCAACAATAGTCACAAGCATGGAAAAGGTACAGAAAATGCGAATGTAACAGTACACAACTTGTGCATCACTGAGTGCTAGTTTACTCCTTGTTTATAGATTTCATGATATTTCTTGACATCCATGTGATTTCTCATTTCAAATCCCTAGCATAAAACTACTGGAAAATATTCTTATACATTCTAATACATTCTAATATTACAGTACATTCTGATACATTCTAATATTACATTCTGATACATTCTAATATTACATTCTGATACATTCTAATATTACATTCTGATACATTCTAATATTACATTCTGATACATTCTAATACATTCTAATACATTCTAATAATACATTCTGATAATTTCTAATACATTTGGCTCGTTGTACTAAGCAGCGAACACTGCCATGGAGCCTTTGTGGGGCAAGCTCGCTCAAGCAAGTCTACTTTCCGCAATGTAAGAAGCAGCAATCATCTGCCCGCTGCTGCTTACTATCTTTGCCACCTCTGAGATGGTGGATAGAAATCAACCGGAACACGTTCCATTCGCGTGCAAGCAAGGGGCAGCACATATGAGCAGCAGACATACATTGTGCAGTGCTTGTTTATCGCAAATCGTGCTGGCAGGTTCCCAAGTCAGGATCCTTGTCCACCCACAGCATAGCACATGGAGTCCAATAACTAATATTTGCTTGAACTTTACCTTTGTTGTGTATTATTTCCATATTAAAGGGTCATTGGACACATTTTTTGTTGTTCTATCCCACAAGGCAAAACTTGCTGTGATATAAGATGTCATCACAGAAAATGCAACATGTCTGTAGAAAGAATTTGGCACATAAAGAAACACTGCAGCACTGCTCCACATCAGGCTGTTTTTTAAACAGTGTTGTTCTCTGGCTGCACTGTGTAAGTTTTGCTTAGTGCAGAGTGAAGCGCTGTTTGAAGAGAACAGTAAATTATGGAGCAAAGCTGCAAAGCATCAGTGCAATGATTGATGACTGGCTCAGGGATTTTTATAACCCCGCCCCCTAGAATTTCCCGGCCTGCAAAGCTTTGACTCCTGAATGTAAGACATTATTGTGAGCAATTTATCTTTAATTAATACATTTTTATCTTATAATTATGTGATGTTAAACAAAAGTGCAAAGAAAGCAAATTTATTAATAAGACGTTTTACAAACTTTTTTGCAATATAATTTTCAACTGCTGCAATATATTACATAACAATTGCTTTATTCTCCAGTTAAGCAACACATTGCAACTGAGCTGGTGCTTTAGTGTATGTCAAATTTAAAATTTCATTTCATTTCAAAATGAAAATCTTTTTACCAAACAAAATTTAAAAAATATCATCGCAGAAAGTGAAAAAAGTTCTGTCTCCGGGAAAGAGGAATAAAATGAATTAACATTTTTAGACCGCTGCTTCATAACTGTTGTTTCTGTCGAGTCTGAAGACTCGCCAGAAACACGGCCGTCAAGCTCCATTCGGAACTTGATAGATAGGCCCCATTGGATCCATACTCTCCACACTCAAGTCCCCTATGGTATCAATAAGGGCATAGACCTAGCAGCCTTTTTGGTAGAAGGATAGAAGTTAATTACCCTAAACGTCAATCTGGATTATTACTACCAATACTATCTCTTTCCCTAGATTACTTTAGTAAGGAGAACCCCCTTCTCAAGTTCTAAATACTACCTATTGAATATTAAAATTGATTTGAATAGCTTTTCAGTAGATTTTGTATAATTTTTTTTATGTTTAATGTCAATCTTGTAGATCTATTGTAGTTATTTTTATACCCATATCTATTTTTATTATGTATTTACTTTTATTGTTTTTTATTTCTCTTTTTCATACATACATGTGTATATACATATATAAGTGTGTATATGTATATTTGCACTTTTATATATATATATATATATATATATATATATATATATATACCATATACATATATATACATATAAAGATATACTTTTGATACATTTTTCAGGTGTCACGTATATTATGGTTCATCTCTATGAATTTAAGAGTATACTAATACTGTGGTATGCTACCACACAATAGCCCTTATGTCTTAGGTCATACTGTATCTAAATAGCGAATAATTAATTTAAATATATTTTGGAATGATCACTGGAACATATATACTAATTACGATCCTGTAATCATATTAGAATTCCTTGGTGACTCATAGGTGTCCAGCTGTTGGTGCTTACATATATGATTTTAAAATATATTAGGGGTATTTGTTGCTTATTATTTTTATTATACTTCCCCTCTGGTTATACTAGCTAGAACAGGGAACAATTAATGTTACTAGGGAGACTTTAGATATATATCGATGAGGATAATTCCCACAATATTATATATATACTTTTAAAAATACTTTTTGTTTTGTGCATTTTATTTTAGCTACTAATCTTTTTAACTATTTCATATTCTTTGTATGTTCAAACATAGAATCAAGAATGTCACATATATGCATGTTTTTATATATTTATGTATCTGTATCCTCTTCTAGAATATGCTGCATTATTAGTGATATAAGCTCTTTTAAATAGGGAATATCCCGATGACTTGACTGTGTCGCTTTCAATTTCTAAACATAAACATCTGATCGCTACTAACAGACGTCGGAGTGATGTGTTTATACACTACCTTTGAACGTCACTGTGACACAGATAGAATCTATTGGTTATAGAAAGGGGGAGTGTATATACACCCCCCCCCCCCAACACATCATGATGAAATTACGTTGGTTTCCAATAAGAATTAGGAGTTCTCCTAGGGGAGGGCCGCACCGCCTTCGTTTTCTCCTATTTAAAAAACGATCCGCTTCATTTCCTCACATTGATCCTCTGACGAAGAAGGCTAGTATTATCTGTAAAACGCCTTTAAAACGCGTTAGGAAGACATTAGAAAGAGTTAGTTTTTTGTAAGTAGGAAATTCTTCTGTTATCACTGGATCTTTTTTGGGCACACCAACTTACCAGAACTTTGGAATCAAGTTTTTCTTCACTTGGGAACTTTGAGACATCTCTCTTATTTATTACACTTTGGGGACTATTGATTGCACATAAGAGCCCTCAATCAAATGAGGTAAGATGCAGGCACAGGTATATAAGTTAAAGATGCAACTCCTTCTGGCTTGTTATAATCCAAAGCTCTTGTCCCTCAGGCTTGCAACATATATTGTTGTCACTACTGAATAATAGAAATTAAAATCGTCAATGCCAACTTTGGTGGCAGAAAAATAAATGGTCAAATACCTAGGCTTGCCAGAGTAACCACACATTCACTGATGGTAATGTGTCTCCAGATTTGCCACATATACACATATTTAGACATATATGTATACAATATAGCCCTTTCCATTCAAATACCTTGTCATATACCATATGCCTTGTAACTGGTATAAAATATTTTTATTAATATTTATATGAATAATTTTTATCACAGTGTATATATGAGTGTAGCAGTTTATTTTAATGTATTTATGTTGTGTTTGCTACACATTGTTTTAACCCTAGCCTTTATGCAAGGTCCTCAGTCACACTAACCCGATGGGTGCAAATTTAGTTTACTGTCATCTTGTAATATGCGTGCAAGTCAGTGCGGTCGCGATATTGCTTATTGCGACTCATGCAAACAATAGCCCGCTACTTATAATCTAGCCCACAGTTGTTTGAGTTATCCTGATTACGTAACATATATTTCCTGGCCATTTTCGTTTTATTTAATAGGTGTATTATAATTAGTATGTGTATTCACACCTGTGTACACGTGTTATTAATAATATATGTATTACGTGGTCTTTTGACATACATCGAAGATGATTTTAGTGTTTACAGTGGTATGGATTTCACTCAGTTATAATTCCAATGAAAACATTCCAATCCATAAGTAGGATTGCTATCTGCTATTTTAATTAGAAAACTATTTAAATGGTGAGAAAGAACCTAAAACATGTGGATCACAGGGTTTTTGCATTTAACCACTTGGCCAAAGTGAAAGTAAAAAAAATGACAGATAATTAATTATTGTCTAATAAGTATGAATGCAGTTTTTTTTTTATTCAATCATCAATTTCAATTAATGATGCAGAAGTTCAAATTTATAGGATATGAATCTTTTTTTTCTCTAGTCCTTTTTTCAAGATTTTTTTGCTGCCAATGCTTTCAAACGTCTATCATTTTCTTAGGAGGAGGTCCAACTTTACACTTCCTTTGGGCATAATTCCTCCATGATCGCCTCAATATAGTCTCTTTGGTTTCAGAATATGCACACCTTGAACACAATGTTTATGGTAACCCTATCTTACTCTCACTCTTTCTTGACATAAAGTGGATTTACATTTTTACCCTTTCACTTGTATCCTTGTGGGTAGCTTGCCATTAGCCTTCCTTGAGTAGCTGTGTAAAGTTACTTCTGGGTCATTTTTACATATCTTTACAAACAGGTGTTTTTTTGTTTGTTTTTTTTAGTTTTATTTTTTTAATTAAAATCAATAAAGAATATTACAAACAGAACAAGTCAAATATAATTAAAAGATTACAGATTGAGATTCATTGTTGAACAGGTCTAGTGAAGAATAATAGTCATATATTTTCTGTTGTACAATGCGATGCTGTATCTGTTCATATAAATGTACTTTTCATTTGTATCCTGTTAAATTACACTTAAGCTGTAGAAGAAGCTGTCATCAAAGGAGTAGATAGAGGGATGGGGGGTGAGAGGAGGGATGGGGGAGTAATTTGAATGTTTTATTTGTGTAAGTGTTGATGTTAGTTTTCCTGTTTCCAGATATTTAACATCATTTCATGAATTTCAACTGTGCCATTTCTGATATAGTGATACCTTTCTAACTGTAGGAGTGCTGTCCATTCCCTAAAGGTAGGAGTTGTGGTGGATTTCCAGTGCTTAGGGATTACGATTTTTACGCTACTTATCATTGTGAGAAGCAATTTTTGTTTTGCCTTGTTTTTTATTTTTGGGAGGTTTGTGAAAATAAATATCTTAGGGTCTCTAGGTACTATAGTTTCTAGAGTCTTGCAGATTGAGTGATGTTGTCTGTCCAGAATTGTTGTATCCTGGGGCAGTCCCACCATATATGCTGAATGGAACCGTCTTCTGTGCAGCCCCTCCAAAATTTACCTGAGGAGGTAGGGTAGAGTACTTTTAGTTTGACCGGAATCAGATACCATCTTGATAGCTATTTTAAGTTTGTTTCTTGGACCTGCACTGAAATAGATGCTGTTTTGTTGTTAAGAAATATATTTTTCCAGGCTTTCAGCGTCAGCTCTATGTTGAGTTCTCTACTCCAAGTCTTTGTGTATGTCGGGAGGTGATCTTTGTAAGTGATTTGGAGTTGGAGTCGGTCATTTGTCTGAGCAGTAATTTCCTATGTCTGTGTTATGTAACAAAATGGTTTATCTGTGCATACGTCAGCCAGGTTAGAGGTGTATCTGCTCCTGATGCATATATGTCTTCCAGCTTTTTTAATTTGTGTTGTTGTGTAAGATGGTGTATTGTACTTTTCTCGATTTGTGAACCTGTACGTGAATACGATCTCGGCAGACCCAGAGGCAGATCTGGGTTATGTATGTATGGTGTCATTGGTGTGGACATGTGGGTGGATGTATGAATAAGTTTGTCCCAAACTTTGAAAAGTTCTTTGAGAAGCGAGTGTCTGCTAGGGATGTTCTATTTTTTTTTTTATATCCAAGCCAAGTAACCTGGGTTATTTGTGTGCAGTATGGATCTGTCTATCTGAATCCAATGTTTATTTGGGTCATTAGTGCACCATTCCACAAGTCTTTGTAGCATTATGGCTTGTCTGTATAGCATCAGGTTGGAGACACCTAGGCCCCCTCTTTCTTTAGGCAGATATAAAGTTTGTTTATTGGTCTTTGGTTTTATGCCAATCCAGATAAATGCCTCTATTGCATTTTGTAGCTTTGTCATGTAAACTGGTGGCAATTGAATGGGGACGGTCTGTAGTATGTAGAGAATTCTAGGTAATACATTCATTTTAACTATACTAATCCTGCCCAGCCATGTTAGACTTTTATTTTTACAATTGGAAAGGTCACATATTAGCGACCTCTCCAAGTGTTTATAATTAGCTTTGAATAATGTTTAGTGAGAGGAATACCCCCAGATATTTAATTTTGTCTGTCTGCTGCTTTAACGGCAAGTGGTCATTATCTGGGAGGCTTTGTCATTTGGTATTGTTATATTTAAAAATTTGGATTTAGTGACATTCAATGAAAAGTTGGAGTATTTACCATATTCATAAAAAAAAAGGCTTGAAAGGGATGTTTCCGTGTTTGTGAGTGTTAATAGCACATCATCAGCGTACATCGCCAATTTGTGTTCTGTTGTGTTTAATGTGATTCTAGTAACTTGTGTGTTTCTGTGGATTTTGAGTGCCAATATTTCTATAGAAATCGCAAATAGAACTGGTGAGAGGGGGCAGCCCTGCCTGGTACCATTCGTGATGGCGAAGCTGTCAGATAGTAAACCATTGACCTTTATTTTAGCGGTCGGTGTAGTGTATAGGGAAATATCATGTCTATGAAGAGACGGCTGAATCACATTTTCGAATTTAGAAAAGGCCACTTCACTCTGTTGAAAGCCTTCTCGGCGTCTTTGGAGGTGAGTGATAATGGAATTTTGCTGTTTTGTGTATGTGATATAAGTTGTAACACTTTCAGAGTGTTGTCCCTTGCCTCTCGGCCTGGGACAAAACCCAACTGGTCTGGGTTAATTATTTTGGGGAGAACTTTATTTATCCGTGTGGCTAATATTTTTGCATACAATTTTATTTTAGAATTGATTAGGGAGATTGTACGGAAGTTTTCTGGTTTGTTGGATATTTTGCCCAGTTTTGGCAGGACAGTGATGTGGGCTTCAAGTAGGTTCTGTGAGAAACCTCCACAGTTTTGGCAGGACAGTGATGTGGGCTTCAAGTAGGTTCTGTGAGAAACCTCCATCTTCTAGTAATTCTAGCGATTTTTTTATAGTAAGTATTTCCGACCCCGCCTGGGCTTTTTCCGCTTAGGGTGTCTTTTATGGCTTTTAGAATTTCTTCAAGAGTTATGGGTAACTCTAGTTGTTCTGCTTCATCTGGGTCAGTAGTTGGGACTTTAATATCTTTTCGGTAATTTCCTATTTCTATCAGAGTATTTTTTTCGTCTGTGTCAGTCTGGTAATTGGGTAGTTGTTTTTAGGTTGTATAGAGAAGAGTAGTAAAGTCTAAGGGTCTCTGCTATATTTGTGCTGTCCTTAAGTTGGGTGCCTTGTTTGTCAATTATGTTTCATATGCATGTTTTAAATTGTTTCCTCTTAAGGACTTTGGCTAGAAGTGCGCCAGGCTTATTGCCATATTCAAAGTATTACCGTCGCAGGCAAAGTGCCCTTAATTGTGTTTCTTTAAGTTGGAGTGCTTGAAGCTCATCTCTAACTCTTGTCAGTGAGTTTAATATTGTAGTGGATGTTGTATGTTTCTTATGTTCGCTTTCCTAGTAAGCAATTTGTGCTTTTACAGAGTTATGATATTGTCTGGTCTGTTTGCGTTGCTGAGCTTTGAACTTGATCAATTCCCTCTCTGATAACAGATTTGTGTGCTTCCCATAATAATTAAGGCTTGAGCTGATCTTGATTATTTAGCCTAAAGTATTCTGTTTGCTATTTTTCTATTTCTAACTTATTTAATGGGTCATTTAGGAGGTAGTCGTCTAGTCTCCATATGTATTGAAGTAATGGTTTCTCGGGCCAGACAAAATCACATGTACAGGTGCATGATCAGACCATGTAAGTGGTAAAATGGCTGTATGGTAGACCTGGGTGGCTGAATCTGTCAGAATATAATCTATTCTGGAGTATGATGGATGTGGATGTAAGTAAAATGTAAAATCATTGTCTCTAGGTTGTTGTGCCCTCCAGGTGTCATGAACCATGAGTTGTTGCAGTTGGGATTGATGGATTTGATTACTTTTTTGGGTATGCTGGAGGAGCGGCTCGATGTATCCAGTGGAGGATCTAGAGGCGTATTAAAGTCCCCTCCCAAGAATATCGTGCCCTTGCCATGTTCTAGTATTTTTTGTGTGATTATTTTCAGTGCTATATGTTGTTTTTGGTTAGGCATGTAGCCATTTGCTAATGTTATGTATCTGTTGTGTATCTATTGTATAGTACAATGATTATGTACCTTCCTTCCCTGTCTTTTTCTACATGTGTCCCTTTAAACTGAATTGTGTTTTTGATTAGAATACCCACCCCTCCTGTCTTAGTCTGTCCAGAAGATAGAAATGTGGTTTGGTATCTAGTATTGAGTATTTTTGGTTCTCTGCCCTTTTTAATATGTGTCTCTTGAAGAAAGTGTATGTCCCCTTCTTGACTGTGTAGTTACTTAAAGGCTATTGATTGTTTTTCTTGGCTATTGAGCCCTTTGGCATTTATAGTTATTAGACGTATCTTATGTGTGTGGGGTGATGTGGTTCGATCCATCATGATTGTAAGTATAGTGTACGCATGGAGGGGTCTGGTATGGAGAGGTACAATTAAGAGAACAATTAATATCTCTTCCCCCTCCCCCTGTCAAGGAGCATTGTCTAGTAGATTAATGTGGGTAAAAAGACAGTGACCTCAAACAGCACAACTTTGTTAGCTAAACATTGCAACAATAATACAAACTTTTCTAGTGCTCTAGGAGGAAAAAGGTAACAGGTACAATAACTGAGGGTGGTATCCCTTACCCCCAGGTCGACAATCTTATAATAAATATAAATTGGTAGCAGGCAAAACACTTTTTTTTTGGGGGGGGATTTCTTCGTTTCTTGCATTTTCTAATACTGTGCGTGTGTGTTAATTTAGCAGGTACCATTTATATGTGTGTGGCTTTCAGGTTGTATAAATGTTTGTTGATTATCTTTGAAATCCCTATGCTCTAAGATGTACTAGCGTTAGTGGCCTGTAGTATTGAAGCAGATCTATCTTATGTGTTATCTCTATGTATCATGCTGGGGGTAGTTCTAAATTCAAAATGGAATAAGAAAAACTGTATAACAGGTGATAAAAAAAAACATGTAACATCATTAATAACAGTGCAGAGTTACCCGTCCGATGAGCAAGTGTCCATGGAATAGTGTCATTAAATAAGTCCTTGTGTTGTGTGGTTGTAATCCTTGCTGCACAGTTGCAGTGTGGTCAATTATGGCAAAGTATATTTTTTTTTTAAAGCTTCTCTCAGGGTTTGTTGTGGGTTTCTTCTCCTCGTGCAGTGACCTCTGGTGTGGAGTGGTTGTCCATGTTGTAGTGTTCTTTAGGAGGTGTGACTTGTATCTGCAATATCTCACAGAAGTCTCTCAGGTCGTCCAGGCTTTTGTAGATGGCTGTCTTGTCTCCTCTCGTGGCGGTTATGCTAACCGGGAATCCCCATCGGTAGGGTATCTTCTGAGATCTCAGCATGGAAGTAATGAATTTCAGCTCCCTGCGCTTTTGGAGTGTAGTGGGGCTAAGATCTGCAAACATTATTATTGGTACTCCAGCATGTGTAAGTTGAGGCTTTTGTTGTGCATGTCGCAGTATTTTCTCCTTATCTTGGTGGTTCAGGAATTTTACTAGCACATCTCTCGGTGGTGCTATGGCTGATGGTTTTGCTCTAAGTGTTCTGTGTGCTCTTTCCATAACTTTATCTGAAGAGGTATTTGTGCCCTTGATTGTTCTGTACAAATCTTGTAGATATCCCTGTAAAGCCGTCGGTAGGATGGTTTCTGGGACTCCTCTGATACATATGTTGTTCCTTCGCCCCCTATTATCAAGGTCCTATACTTTTTCTAATACATTTTAAATAGTTTCTTCCTGATTATACATAAGTTTTGAGAGAGTACATCCTGGGTTGTTGTGTTATGGCTTTCTTCCAGTGTAATTACTCTGTGATTTATACGCTTTAAGTCCCTTTTCATTTCTTGAAACATGTTGAACATATCTTCCATGGCTGTTTTTATGTCCTCTTTTGAGGCTAAAAGTTTTAGGTCTTCTCTATCTGAGGACTGGGTGGTAGGCATTGAGGTGTGTGATTGCCCTTCTACAGCCTCTGGAGGTGTCTGTGTATCTTGGGGGTTATCTGATTTTACAGGTGTTATACCCTCGGTCGCTTTCAGATAATGGTTTATAATTCTTGATCTGGGTTGGATGTCTACTTTTTGGGACTTTTTAGCTGGCATTCCCCTAGTGTTAGCTGGGAGTTTAGTCCTTGTAGCAATCCCTGCACTAAGATGTATTGCAGCTTAGGCCTCGCTAATTGTGTTAATCCCAGTACTTAGTATAGCAACGTTAAAAAGTGCGTGTCGCAAGGCGGTGGCTTGGGCCTTTTGGCTCTTATTGAGTTGTGTGCTATTTGATGGGGGTGCGAGGTCTCAGGCTTTTGAGTGCCTGTGTAAATAGTGGGTAGGGTTATTATTAGAGATGTCCTAGATGTTAATTAACTTTCATTCCCTCTAGCTGTTTGATGGCGAGTGTTCTAATTGCTCCTTTTATGCCGTAAGGTAATACCTGTATTGGAGCGATGTTTTCCCTGCTCCTGATCTGTCACGTGGCCACTTGATGTGTTGTGGTCTCAGTGGGGCCTAGTTATCAAGCCGTCAACCTCAAATACGCTGGAATTCTGCAGCGTATTTGTGGCGAGGCTGATTCGCCTTAGTTATCAAAGGCTAGAGACCGGCAAAAGTAGAATTTTGTGACGTAAACTTCGATCCGCCGGACTCAGTCCGACACAGATCAATTCTTACGTCACTCCAGATGTTCCACACACAAGTGCGGCACAATCTGACTACTTTTGCTAGTTATCAAAAAACTAGCAGGTACGCTCGGCACTTTTCCGGCCCAGCGTACCTGTTTTTCAATCCGCCACCCTGGAGGCAGCGGATCCCATAGGAATCAATGGGAGTCTGACCATAGCGAAAGTACAAGTTTGCTGCTGCCCGACATCCCATTGATTCCTATGGGAGATGTCTACACCTAACACCCTAACATGTACCCCGAGTCTAAACACCCCTAATCTGCCCCCCTACACCGCCGCAACTAAATAAAGTTATTACCCCCTAAACCGCCACTCCCGGAGCCCACCGACACTATAATAAATATGTTAACCCCTAAACCGCCGCTCCCGGAGCCCACCGACACTATAATAAATATGTTAACCCCTAAACCGCCGCTCCCGGAGCCCACCGCAAGCTACTCTATACATATTAACCCCTAAACCGCCACTCCCTGACCCCGCCGCAACTATAATAAATGTATTAACCCCTAAACCGCCGCTCCTGGAGCCCACCGCCACCTACATTATACCTAGTAACCCCTATCCTGCCCCCCCTATACCGCCACCCTCTATAATAAAGTTATTAACCCCTATCCTGCCGATCCCGCACCTTGCCGCAACTAAATAAATAGTTTAACCCCTAAACCGCCGCTCCCGGACCCTGCCGCAACCTATATTAAATTTATTAACCCCTAATCTGCCCCCCCTACACCGTCGCCACCTATAATACATTTATTAACCCCTATCCTGCCCCCACTACACCGCCGCCACTGTAATAAATTTATTAACCCCTAAACCTAAGTCTAACACTAACCCTAACACCCCCCTAACTTAAATATTAATTAAATAAATCTAAATAATATTTCTATTATGAACTAAATTAATCCTATTTAAAACTAAATACTTACCTTTAAAATAAACCCTAATATAGCTAGAATATAAATAATAATTATATTGTAGCTATCTTAGGATTTATTTTTAGGCATCTTTCAATTTATTTTAACTAGGTACAATAGCTATTAAATAGTTATTAACTATTTAATAGCTTACCTAGCTAAAATAAAGAGAAATTTATCTGTAAAATAAAAACTAACCTAAGTTACAATTGCACCTAACACTACACTATACTTAAATAAATTATTCCTATTTAAAACTAAATACTTACCTGTAAAATAAACCCTAAGATAGCTACAATATAATTAATAATTACATTGTAGCTATCTTAGGATTTATATTTATTTTACAGGTAACTTTGTATTTATTTTAGCTAGTTAGAATAGTTATTAAATAGTTATTAACTATTTAATAACTACCTAGCTAAAATAAATACAAAATTACCTGTAAAATAAATCCTAACCTAAGTTACAATTAAACCTAACACTACACTATCATTAAATGAATTAAATAAATTAACTACAAATAACTACAATTAAACACAATTACATAAACTAACTAAAGTACAAAAAAAAGCTAAGTTACAAAAAATAAAAAAAATAACTTACAAACATTTTAAAAATATTACAACAATTTTAAGCTACTTACACCTAATCTAGGCCCCCTAATAAAATAACAAAGTCCCCCAAAATAAAAAAATGCCTTACTCTATTCTAAATTAAAAAAGTTCAAAGCTCTTTTACCTTACCAGCCCTTAAAAGGGCCTTTTGTGGGGGCATGCCCCAAAGAATTCAGCTATTTTGCCTGTAAAAGAAAAATACAACCCCCCCAACATTAAAACCCACCACCCACATACCCCTAATCTAACCCAAACCCCCCTTAAATAACCTAACACTAAGCCCCTGAAGATCATCCTACCTTTAGTCGTCTTCACTCAGCCGAGCAGCGATGGAACCGAAGAGGAGACCCGGAGCGGCAGAAGTTATCCTCCAAGGGGCGCTGAAGAAATCTTCCATCCGATGAAGTGATCCTCCAGTCGGCGCTGAAGAAGTCTTCCATCCGGGCGATGTCATCTTCCAAGAGGCGCTGAAGAAGTCTTCTATCCGGGCGATGTCATCTTCCAAGCTGGGTCTTCAATCTTCAATCTTCATCCCGCCGACGCGGAACATCCTTCTTTACCGACGGACTACCGACGAATGAAGGCTCCTTTAAGGGACGTCATCCAAGATGGCGTCCCTTCAATTCCGATTGGCTGATAGGATTCTATCAGCCAATCGGAATTAAGGTAGGAAAAATTTGATTGGCTGATTGAATCAGCCAATCAGATTGAGCTTGCATTCTATTGGCTGATCGGAACAGCCAATAGAATGCGAGCTCAATCTGATTGGCTGATTGGATCAGCCAATCGGATTGAACTTGAATCTGATTGGCTGATTCAATCAGCCAATCAGATTTTTCCTACCTTAATTCCGATTGGGTGATAGAATCCTATCAGCCAATCGGTATTGAAGGGACGCCATCTTGGATGACGTCCCTTAAAGGAGCCTTCATTCGTCGGTAGTCCATCGGTAAAGAAGGATGTTCCACGTCGGCGGGATGAAGATTGAAGACCCCGCTTGGAAGATGACATCGCCCGGATAGAAGACTTCTTCAGCGCCTCTTGGAAGATGACATCGCCCGGATGGAAGACTTCTTCAGCGCCGACTGGAGGATCACTTCATCGGATGGAAGATTTCTTCAGCGCCCCTTGAAAGATAACTTCTGCCGCTTCGGATCTCCTCTTCGGTTCCATCGCTGCTCGGCTGAGTGAAGATGACTAAAGGTAGGATGATCTTCAGGGGAATAGTGTTAGCTTATTTTAAGGGGGGTTTGGGTTAGATTAGGGGTATGTGGGTGGTGGGTTTTAATGTTGGGGGGGGTTGTATTTTTCTTTTACAGGCAAAAGAGCTGAATTCTTTGGGGCATGCCCCCACAAAAGGCCCTTTTAAGGGCTGGTAAGGTAAAAGAGCTTTGAACTTTTTAAATTTAGAATAGGGTAGGGCATTTTTTTATTTTGGGGGGCTTTGTTATTTTATTAGGGGGCTTAGATTAGGTGTAAGTAGCTTAAATTGTTGTAATATTTTTAAAATGTTTGTAAATTATTTTTTTTATTTTTTGTAACTTAGCTTTTTTTTTGTACTTTAGTTAGTTTATGTAATTGTATTGAATTGTAGTTATTTGTAGTTAATTTATTTAATTCATTTAATGATAGTGTAGTGTTAGGTTTAATTGTAACTTAGGTTAGGATTTATTTTACAGGTAATTTTGTATTTCTTTTAGCTAGGTAGTTATTAAATAGTTAATAACTATTTAATAACTATTTTAACTAGCTAAAATAAATACAAAGTTACCTGTAAAATAAATATAAATCCTAAGATAGCTACAATGTAATTATTAATTACATTGTAACTATCTTAGGGTTTATTTTACAGGTAAGTATTTAGTTTTAAATAGGAATAATTTATTAAAGTATAGTGTAGTGTTAGGTGTAATTGTAACTTAGGTTAGTTTTTATTTTACAGGTTAATTTCTCTTTATTTTAGCTAGGTAAGCTATTAAATAGTTAATAACTATTTAATAGCTATTGTACCTAGTTAAAATAAATTGAAATTTGCCTGTAAAATAAAAATAAATCCTAAGATAGCTACAATATAATTATTATTTATATTGTAGCTATATTAGGCCTAGATTTGGAGTTCGGCGGTAAAAGGGCTGTTAACGCTCCGCGGGCTTTTTTCTGGCCGCACCATAAAATTAACTCTGGTATCGAGAGTTTAATCAAATGCTGCGTTAGGCTCCAAAAAAGGAGCGTAGAGCATTTTTACCGCAAATGCAACTCTCGATACCAGAGTTGCTTACGGACGCGGCCGGCCTCAAAAACGTGCTCGTGCACGATTCACCCATAGGAAACAATGGGGCTGTTTGAGCTGAAAAAAAAACCTAACACCTGCAAAAAAGCAGCGTTCAGCTCCTAACGCAGCCCCATTGTTTCCTATGGGGAAACACTTCCTACGTCTGCACCTAACACTCTAACATGTACCCCGAGTCTAAACACCCCTAGCCTTACACTTATTAACCCCTAATCTGCCGCCCCCGCTATCGCTGACCCCTGCATATTTTTTTAAACCCCTAATCTGCCGCTCCGTAAACCGCCGCCACCTACGTTATCCCTATGTACCCCTAATCTGCTACCCCTAACACCGCCGACCCCTATATTATATTTATTAACCCCTAATCTGCCCCCCTCAACGTCGCCGACACCTACCTACACTTATTAACCCCTAATCTGCCGAGCGGACCTGAGCGCTACTATAATAAAGTTATTAACCCCTAATCCACCTCACTAACCCTATCATAAATAGTATTGACCCCTAATCTGCCCTCCCTAACATCGCCGACACCTAACTTCAATTATTAACCCCTAATCTTCCGATCGGAGCTCACCGCTATTCTAATAAATGTATTAACCCCTAAAGCTAAGTCTAACCCTAACACTAACACCCCCCTAAGTTAAATATAATTGAAATCTAACAAAATAAATTAACTCTTATTAAATAAATTATTCCTATTTAAAGCTAAATACTTACCTGTAAAATAAATCCTAATATAGCTACAATATAAATTATAATTATATTATAGCTATTTTAGGATTAATATTTTTTTTACAGGTAACTTTGTATTTATTTTAACCAGGTACAATAGCTATTAAATAGTTAAGAACTATTTAATAGTTACCTAGTTAAAATAATAACAAATTTACCTGTAAAATAAATCCTAACCTAAGTTATAATTAAACCTAACACTACCCTATCAATAAAATAATTAAATAAACTACCTACAATTACCTACAATTAACCTAACACTACACTATCAATAAATTAATTAAACACAATTCCTACAAATAAATACAATTAAATAAACTAGCTAAAGTACAAAAAATAAAAAAGAACTAAGTTACAGAAAATAAAAAAATATTTACAAACATAAGAAAAATATTACAACAATTTTAAACTAATTACACCTACTCTAAGCCCCCTAATAAAATAACAAAGCCCCCCAAAATAAAAAATTCCCTACCCTATTCTAAATTAAAAAAGTTACAAGCTCTTTTACCTTACCAGCCCTGAACAGGGCCCTTTGCGGGGCATGCCCCAAGAATTTCAGCTCTTTTGCCTGTAAAAAAAAACATACAATACCCCCCCCCCCAACATTACAACCCACCACCCACATACCCCTAATCTAACCCAAACCCCCCTTAAATAAGCCTAACACTAAGCCCCTGAAGATCTTCCTACCTTGTCTTCACCATCCAGGTATCACCGATCCGTCCTGGCTCCAACATCTTCATCCAACCCAAGCGGGGGTTGGCGATCCATAATCCGGTCCAGAAGAGGCTCCAAAGTCTTCCTCCTATCCGGCAAGAAGAGGACATCCGGACCGGCAAACATCTTCTCCAAGCGGCATCTTCGATCTTCTTCCATCCGGAGCGAAGCGGCAGGATCCTGAAGACATCCAGCGCGGAACATCCATCCGGACCGACGACTGAACGACGAATGACTGTTCCTTTAAGGGACGTCATCCAAGATGGCGTCCCTCGAATTCCGATTGGCTGATAGGATTCTATCAGCCAATCGGAATTAAGGTAGGAATTTTCTGATTGGCTGATGGAATCAGCCAATCAGAATCTAGTTCAATCCGATTGGCCGATCCAATCAGCCAATCAGATTGAGCTCGCATTCTATTGGCTGATCGGAACAGCCAATAGAATGCGAGCTCAATCTGATTGGCTGATTGGATCAGCCAATCGGATTGAACTCGATTCTGATTGGCTGATTCCATCAGCCAATCAGAAAATTCCTACCTTAATTCCGATTGGCTGATAGAATCCTATCAGCCAATCGGAATTCGAGGGACGCCATCTTGGATGACGTCCCTTAAAGGAACAGTCATTCGTCGTTCAGTCGTCGGTCCGGATGGATGTTCCGCGCTGGATGTCTTCAGGATCCTGCCGCTTCGCTCCGGATGGAAGAAGATCGAAGATGCCGCTTGGAGAAGATGTTTGCCGGTCCGGATGTCCTCTTCTTGCCGGATAGGAGGAAGACTTTGGAGCCTCTTCTGGACCGGATTATGGATCGCCAACCCCCGCTTGGGTTGGATGAAGATGTTGGAGCCAGGACGGATCGGTGATACCTGGATGGTGAAGACAAGGTAGGAAGATCTTCAGGGGCTTAGTGTTAGGTTTATTTAAGGGGGGTTTGGGTTAGATTAGGGGTATGTGGGTGGTGGGTTGTAATGTTGGGGGGGGGGTATTGTATGTTTTTTTTTACAGGCAAAAGAGCTGAAATTCTTGGGGCATGCCCCGCAAAGGGCCCTGTTCAGGGCTGGTAAGGTAAAAGAGCTTGTAACTTTTTTAATTTAGAATAGGGTAGGGAATTTTTTATTTTGGGGGGCTTTGTTATTTTATTAGGGGGCTTAGAGTAGGTGTAATTAGTTTAAAATTGTTGTAATATTTTTCTTATGTTTGTAAATATTTTTTTATTTTCTGTAACTTAGTTCTTTTTTATTTTTTGTACTTTAGCTAGTTTATTTAATTGTATTTATTTGTAGGAATTGTGTTTAATTAATTTATTGATAGTGTAGTGTTAGGTTAATTGTAGGTAATTGTAGGTAGTTTATTTAATTATTTTATTGATAGGGTAGTGTTAGGTTTAATTATAACTTAGGTTAGGATTTATTTTACAGGTAAATTTGTTATTATTTTAACTAGGTAACTATTAAATAGTTCTTAACTATTTAATAGCTATTGTACCTGGTTAAAATAAATACAAAGTTACCTGTAAAATAAATATTAATCCTAAAATAGCTATAATATAATTATAATTTATATTGTAGCTATATTAGGATTTATTTTACAGGTAAGTATTTAGCTTTAAATAGAAATAAGTTATTTAATAAGAGTTAATTTATTTAGTTAGATAAAAATTATATTTAACTTAGGGGGGTGTTAGTGTTAGGGTTAGACTTAGCTTTAGGGGTTAATACATTTATTAGAATAGCGGTGAGCTCCGGTCGGCAGATTAGGGGTTAATAATTGAAGTTAGGTGTCGGCGATGTTAGGGAGGGCAGATTAGGGGTTAATACTATTTATGATAGGGTTAGTGAGGCGGATTAGGGGTTAATACATTTATTATAGTAGCGCTCAGGTCCGCTCGGCAGATTAGGGGTTAATAAGTGTAGGCAGGTGTCGGCGACGTTGAGGGGGGCAGATTAGGGGTTAATAAATATAATATAGGGGTCGGCGATGTTAGGGGCAGCAGATTAGGGGTACATAGGGATAACGTAGGTGGCGGCGATTTGCGGTCGGAAGATTAGGGGTTAATTATTTTAAGTAGCTGGCGGCGACGTTGTGGGGGGCAAGTTAGGGTTTAATAAATGTAATACAGGGGTCGGCGGGGTTAGGGGCAGCAGATTAGGGGTACATAAATATAACGTAGGTGGCGGTCGGCAGATTAGGGGTTAAAAATTTTAATCGAGTGGCGGCGGTGTGGGGGGACCTCGGTTTAGGGGTACATAGGTAGTTTATGGGTGTTAGTGTACTTTAGGGTACAGTAGTTAAGAGCTTTATGAACCGGCGTTAGCCAGAAAGCTCTTAACTCCTGCTATTTTCAGGCGGCTGGAATCTTGTCGTTAGAGCTCTAACGCTCACTTCAGAAACGACTCTAAATACCAGCGTTAGAAAGATCCCATTGAAAATATAGGCTACGCAAATGGCGTAGGGGGATCTGCGGTATGGAAAAGTCGCGGCTGTAAAGTGAGCGTTAGACCCTTTAATCACTGACTCCAAATACCAGCGGGCGGCCAAAACCAGCGTTAGGAGCCTCTAACGCTGGTTTTGACGGCTACCGCCGAACTCCAAATCTAGGCCTTAGGGTTTATTTTAAAGGTGTCTGTTAAGACAAAAGCAACAAGAAAGAGGCGCCAATGGTGCAGATCAATGGGGATTCTTATAGTGTACCAATAGTATGTGAACACAGGGTACTCACAATAGATGGAGGCATTCAATTATGCCAGTAAACACAGGCTGGATTTAAACAGCAATCCAGCTAGCTGAACATGGAGGCAGCTCTCTACCGGCATCCAACTGGAGGAAATCTAAAAGTGCAAACAAGGATAGAGGCACCAATGGTGCAGATCAATGATGGTTCAGTAGCAATAATAGCAAAAAACAGCTGGCTGATCCAGAGTGTAATGGCTGATTTGTGGGTAAACATGCCTGAGGAAACAGTTTAGCTGAGAAACGCGTCGCATGTATTCCTTATGTATCATATACTTTTTTAACACTGTGATGAGTGGTAAACCTTTTTATATGTTTTAATAAACCTATTTTTATACAAATCCACTCCTAGTGTTATGTATGGTACTTTTTTGCTATGCTACTTTAGAGTGCTAACACTCTGATACCCACGAATCAGCCATTACACTCTGGATCAGCCAGCTGGATTGCTGTTAAAATCCAGCCCGTCTCTATAGGCCTAAGTGAGTGCCTTCAACACATGTGAGTACCCTGTGTATTTTTTGCTATTATTGCTACTGAACCATCATTGATCTGCACCATTGGCGCCTCTATCCTTGCTTGCATTTTTATTTTAAAGTTAAGTATTTAGTTTTAAATAGGATTAATTTAGTTCATAATAGAAATATTATTTAGATTTATTTAATTAATATTTAAGTGGGGGGCGGAGCCAACAGCACACAAGCATGGACGCATTTTCACATTGCTCCTGGACTAATGATTCCATAGGGGACTTTGGAATATGTTTTTAACTTAATTATACTTTATGGAGCTCTTTATTGACTACTAGGATTCATATCATGCTGTTAGTGTGAGTTAACTCTGGTTTCTGGTAAGATACTATCAAGCTGAGACTGGAGGCCTGCTTCGACAGCTTATAACGGCAGCCTGACACCTAAAATCAACATGACTGCTGTTAATCAGTTTTTGGAAGCCCTGCGCTGTATACTGATGGAACACCATCCCGCACTTGAAAACTTGCTGTATGAGGCGTTTAAGCCGGAGGACATCTACACCCCTAAATCAGACACGCAGCTTGAACCTACACTCGGGGGAGATGTGGAGGGTTGCCCTTCGGAGCTAGTTGCGGCAGATGAAGAAATCGCCGTTGTGGGCGCGGCCCCACATGGAGCGAACCCATTGCGCAGCATGGAAATTGTTGCTACTGCGACTCAGCCAGCTCTCACACTTAGCCCAGCAGAGGCGACACAGGAACCTAGAGGTCAGAGAGAGACATGGCCACAATTGCAAGCGCCCTTATGGTACACAAAGGTTTTACCCTGCGCAGACATACGGGCAGTTAAGAGTGGGCCTCGTGTCACATACAAGCCAGATCCATCTGTAAACTATTGGTTCATGTTGAGGATTGGTGTGAGGCTTAGTGCGTACCTCTCATTCCACATGTGCTTTTCATCACTCATCTCACCGGAACCGTGCCCTAGGACTATGGTGCTAATGCATAGGAGAGGTATAGGGTAGGAAAAGATACATTATTCCACGCTATCTTGTTTGGCTGCAAGGAGATTTGTATAAGTATAACTGAACTGCTTTCCTCAGGCTTTCTCCCACCGAATTCTAATACACAAGACACTTGCTGATACCATAATATTATTTTTGGCACTAAAGGATAACAAGGCTGTCAAGCTGACTGGTGATTTATTCATCCACTACCCATATCTTTAGTTTTTTATGCCTTCAACGTGACCCTTACACTCCATGAGCCATTTGCTGCTAACTGCTCTTGTCCCACCCTGAAGCAGGCTAGAACTGTACATGTCTGAGTACCTACATTAGAACTTTGTCACTAAAAATACTGCATGGCTGTTAAATAGCTTTGTCGCTGGACTGTTAATGGTTCTTATCATATGTTTACTATTTTTCGTTTGTATATATGAAAATGTGTGCATGCTGGAGTGATTTTGACTTTTGAAGTTAATTAGGATACATCTATGTGTGAGTTATAATGCCTTGAAAATGTGTGCATTGCGGTCCTATCTATATTCTTAGATTATGACGAATAGCTTACTCCTAACAAGACTAATAGGCTAGTTTATAAATTAAGGTAAATCTAGTGAGGATTTTACTTGTGATCAAACACTCAATACAGGTAAACAGTCAATAACCTTTGGGCCATTACTTTACATTTAATTTGAATTCTAAGATTGCCTTATAGTTTTACTGAATGGGGGCTCCTACCACAGTTTCCTATTTCTACTACTATAATTCAGTCTTGCTGTGCCATCGGCGGCCGAGATGGTGCAGTTTAGCTTCTAATAAGAAACCCTTACGCTGCAGTAATTATTACGGTCATGGGATACAGCCAGATTAGCTCACTGACCACTATATGACAGGGAGTTATTAAACTAATTAATATTTAAGTTAGGGGGTGTTAGGGTTAGTGTTAGACTTAGCTTTAGGGGTTAATAATTTTATTACAGTGGCGGCGGTGTAGTGGGGGGCAGGATAGGGGTTAATAAATTTATTATAGGTGGCGACGGTGTAGGGGGGGCAGGATAGGGGTTAATAAATTTAATAATGGTTGCGGCGGTTTAGGGCTTAAACTATTTATTTAGTTGCGGCGAGGTGCGGGATCAGCAGGATAGGGGTTAATAACTTTATTATAGAGGACAACGGTATAGGGGGGGCAGGATAGGGGTTACTAGGTATAATGTAGGTGGCAGCGGTGTCCGGGAGCGGCGGTTTAGGGGTTAATACATTTATAAGAGTTGCGGCGGGGTCTAGGAGCAGCGGTTTAGGGGTTAGTAACTTTATTTAGTTGCGGGGGGCTCCGGGGGCGCCGGTATAGGGGGTAGAACAGTGTAGTTTAGTGTGGGTGCTTAGTGACAGGCTAGCAAGAAAGCTGTAAAAAAGCCGAAGAGCAGCGAGATCGGATGAGTGATAACTATCACAGTCCGCTGCTCATCGCCCCGTACTTGGTGCGCGGCTTTTTGACAGCTTTTTTGATAACTTAGGCAAATTTTTGCAGGTCTGCGGCGGCGAATTGAGGCGAGCTTAGGCGGGCGTATTGGGCTGGCGAAGGCAGGAAAAGTAGACGCGTTGATAACTACCCCCCAGTGCCTGTACATGTGGTTATTGTGGCGTATCTCTCAGTCTGCAAGTCCAGTCTCCTGATCCAGCTCTAGTGCAAACTGCTACTTGCGCCACAGGTTAGGTGTTAGCGCTCCGGCCACTTCAGTTTTGCCTGATAGTTATGTTTTGCCTGATAGTTTCACAGCGCTAATGTCGGATGATGCAGACCTCTGAGTGTGGCTTTGTGGGTGTCCATCAGCTATGCGATCAGTTCCATTACTCTTTTAAAAGTGTCTGCCTGCTTGTCAGCTTTTAAAATGCAGAACTGGGGGATCAGGGCCTAGGAGCTGTTCTAGCAAGCGGCCATCATGCTGCACGGCCAAGCTCCACCCCGTCACAAGCAGATGTTTTTATACAGTTTAAGAAATTTTTTCCCCTTACCGTCAATTATGATGTCATACTACTTTAGTTCTAAACCCCCCAAAAAATATTGATTCACATGTATGTGAAAGAAAACTGCATTTTTACTTTTTAATTTCATTTATACCTTTCTTTGTGTTCTGAGTGACAATGCATGAATCCACCATTTCTTGTTTGGGCTCTGCGTTTGGCCATGTACCCAATGAGCCCTCTTTAACATTAGACAGACAGACACTGTTCCAAGCTAGGAAACCTTTGCACCCCTTCTTGATGGCAAGCGGGCAGCAGACTCTTTTCATTTGCTGTGAACAGTTATCATTGTACAAGAAAATTCTTGTGCAGCCCCACCCTTGCTCCAGTGCAATGAATTACACAAGAGTAGGGCCTGCCAATCACCCTAAATTAATCAGTTCAGTTGGATTTAAGCAGTCATAAGACCCCTGCTTCTTAAAGGGACAGGAAACCCCAATATTTTCTTTCATGATTTGGATAGAACATACAATTTTAAACAATTTTCCAATTTACTTCCATTATCAAATTTTCTTTGTTCTCTTGTTATCCTTTGCTGAAGGAACAGCATTGCACTACTGAAGCAAGATTAACACATCTAGTCAGCCAATCACAAAAGACAAATGTTTGCAGGCACCAATTAGCAGCAGCTCCCACTAGTGTAGGATATGTGCATATTCTATTTCAACAAGGGTTACTAAGAGTACAAAGCACATTTGAAAATAGAAGTGAATTTAAAAGTGTTTTAAAATGACACGCTCTGTCGAAATCATGCAAGTTTAATTTTGATTTTCTTATCCCTTTAAGTTGTGGTAAGCAGGCATTGCACAAGGGAGCCTGCACGGCAATAGCTCTAAAGCAAGTTTCACTGCTTAAAAGGACACTGAACCCAATTTTTTTCTTTCGTGATTCAGATAGAGCATGCAATTTTAAACAACTTTCTAATTTACTCCTACTCTGGACAGCATTTTTTTAATGGTGGATAAATTTATCCACCAATCAGCAAGAACAACCAAGGTTGTTCACCAAAAATGGCCCGGCATCTAAACTTACATTCTTGCATTTCAAATAAAGATACCAAGAGAATGACGAAAATGTGATAATAGGAGTAAATTAGAAAGTTGCTTAAAATGTAATGCTCTGTCTGAATCACAAAAGAAAAAAACTGGGTTCAGTGTCCCTTTAATCAATAAAGTTCAATCTTTTCTCCACCTATAAGCCCTTCACTGGCTAAACATTAAAACTGGTAGCAGAGGGAAGTGGGTAGAAAGGCTTTTCTGTTTTGCCTTCTAAAGATAGCTCTATACACAAAATTGCTTTATATATTTAATAGATTAAATTTGTTCATTTATCGTTGTTAAACTGATATAATTTTATTTAACAAATTGCAGACACCTGACACATTTTAATCTGCAACTGACCTCTGTTAAAATTTTATTTATTAATTTACGTACTGGGATACTTCAAAATTTAACCTACTCACATGAAATATTAGTCATTTACACATTTATGTGTGAGAATACCAGTGTTATTTATGAAGCACATATATACTCTTGAAAAATAATTGAGACTTGTTTATAAGTTAAATTTTATGTATATGGAGTCATACAATATTATTTTTCCGTTTCTTTTTAAGATATTTTCAGTTATGCCTGCCACAATTTCACACATTCTCATTTGAAAACTATTTCTCACTCTGTAGCCTGACAAATAATTTACATTCAAATATTTCATTGCTTTAATAAAAAAAAGGGCCGGATATTTGCCTTGAATTCACTGTTTACAAGTCAAATGCAGGATATGGAAGAAGTAGAATTGGTATAAGCCCAATTTCCATGTTTTCTGAATGGTGTGTGCTATTAGCATAGATCCGGAGTTCTGGAAACCCCTTTAAGGTTCCTAGGGATTACAACAAAACTGACACTATTACAACAATTTTTGCAGTGTTGAAATATAAGATGAAAAACAAAACAAAATAAAAAATTGCTAACTGGTTACTGTCTATTTTAGTGATTAAATTACATTAAACAAATTTTTCGTTGTTAAACATAAGAGGGTATTTTAGGCTATAGAACTGGGTTTTTTTATTTTAAAAAAACTCAACAATTTATTTTTACAGGTATGTCTGCACCAACAGAGTAGTGAGAGTCTTTGTTATCAGCCAGTTAAAAAATGCTCATTAAGTATTAATTATGCACAAAAATGCATTTCATTATAGTTTGTCTAAATATGTTTTAGTATACTTAGTCTATTTTTCACATGCATGATATGGTTTTTAATAGGTTAATGCCCATTTAAGTCGTTGTTGTTTTTTAACCTTAGATTTTTAAAAGACATTACAACTTTATGAATGGAAAGTCCATTTTCTACTAAGGGCTCTTATAAGATAGGCTTGATAAAAGCATATATAGAACAAAGGACATATTGAAAAGTGGGATGACTATTATTAATCTTGAGAGCTGGAATTCTGGAAAAGACCTGTAATACATTTTAATACTTGAAAGGCCATTAATGTTCCTACTCAAATTAAACACCGGTAATTGTTATATATACATAGGTTTACTAGTCCATCTGTCCTGTCAATCATCTTATACAAAGATGGTTTCATAATACAGCACTAATACAAAGCTGAAGTCCAACCTCCAAGGATTTTGAAACCGTACTGTACTCATCATGAGATTGAGAGAAAGAACTTTGTTGTGTGCAGTTCAGTCTGTTTACAGCATTGCAGTGGTCTCTGTAGTTTAGATTTATAATATATCGGATGGACATGATTCACTGTGGCGAACATGTCCGCCCGACATCGCTAAATGCCAACAGCATACGCTGGCGGCATTTATCATTGTACAAGTATTTCTGGTGAAATGTTTGTGCAATGCAGCCCCCTGTACATTGGCCGCTAGCAGGGGGTGTCAATCATGCCGATCGTATCTGATCGGGATGATTGCTGTCCGCCACCTAAGAGGTGGCGAATGAGTTAAGGAGCAGCGGTCTTACAACCGCTGCTTCTTAAATTTTGTTTCCGGCAAGCCTGAAGGTTCATGTGGAAACAGTTGCATCTGCAGCATAATGAATCTACCTGTCTCAGTCTGGCAAATTTGACTACAGTAATTGTCACTGTTTTACAGGTACTGTACAGTTTTTTATTGAATACTAATTGAATACTGTACTGTATTGTGTTACAGTTAAACTAAACTTATTGCACACCTGATATTTGTTAGTTCAAATGTTTTCAAGTTTTTAAACACACTGGCAAGTCAAATGAAAGTACCACCGCCTTGCTCTGCTTTAAAGTGAAAGTCAACCCTAGCGTTTTTGAAATGCTAGGATTGACTATTGAAACAAATAAAGGAGACTTTCATTAATGAAATATAAGATTCTTCATGCAGAAAGCTCCTTTATTTGTTTTAAGCGATCGCCGTTCTGAGCTGCTAAAGAAGCCCACGGCAGATTGCTGTTTTGCTAGAGAGGTGACGTTTTCACCTCTTAGCCAATAGCCGTGCGGTAAATCCGTCTTGGCGCCCTTGGGAGCCGGATTTCCCGCATGCTATTTATTAAGAGGTGAAAACGTCAACTCTTAGCAAAATAAATTTCTGCTGTGGGCTGCCTGAGCAGCTGAGAACAGGGATCGCTTGAAACAAATAAAGGAGGTTTCTGTATGAAGTATCTTATACTTCATGAATAAAAGTCCCCTTTATTAGTATCAATAGTCAATCCTAGCATTTCAGAAACGCTAGGGTTGACTTTGACTTTGAGGCAGTTTTTTTTTTTTTTTTTTTTTAAATAGTTTTTATTGTTTTAAAAGATAAATGAACATAAGAGCATCAAAAGCATGTACATACATATCAATAGTACATACAACAGGAATAACAGGATTAACCAGAGGTAGTATTATATAAAACAATCACATAAAATAAGGAGCACAAGAGAGAGAATGCTGGATGTTTAAGTCCATGTTCGGTGTCTGTTGGTCAATAATCTTATTCCCACCTCTCCATGGGAGGGTGCAAAAGTCCATTTGTTGTGGATAAAGACCCATATTATCAATAACCCATATAAGTCAGCAAACTCCTTAGTGTATAGAGGTTTCATCATCATAAATGTTCATACCAAAATTATAGCTTAAACATAGAATATGACAATCAGAAATGTTAACCAGATTATACATAGAAAAAAGAAAAAAAGGAAACTGTGTCAAGCTATCCAAAAAGGAGAAGGAAAAAAAAAAAAAAAAGGGGGGGAGGGGGGTATACATCGACAAGGGATAGGAGCGGGGGAGATTGGGAGGGTTCAGATAAGGGGAAGAAAGGGGGAATGGGCAGGAGGACATTAGTAGCACTGGTTACAGCTAACCCGAGGAACCTAAAGTCCCCAAAGTGTTTGTAGGGTGAATTACTTTGGGCGAAGTGCCCAAATTTGGGACTGAAGGTCTGTGGACCCGTGGACATGGGAGACATAGGACTCCATTCTTTTAACAAAATCCAGTATGTCCATCACTTGTTCCCACGAAGGGACAGTGCGTTGCAGCCACATACGCGCTACAGCTAATTTAACAGCTAGAAATAGGTAAATACAGAATAGTTTCTGAGGTAGAGTCAATTTCCTAGGCAAGATGTGGAACAGGCATGAACTAGGGGACAGAGGTAAGTGGATATTCCCTGAAGAGCAGTATCGGATTGATTTTTGCCAAAGCGGCTGAATCTGACTGCAAGACCACCAAATATGTTGGGGCGTTCCCAACTCCTCGCAGCCCCTCCAACATTTGGGTGAATTGACTGCCGAGATTTTAAACAAGCGGATGGGAGTCATATGCCATTGTAGCATAACCTTGAGAAATAACTCGTACAGGGTTAGACTTTGAGGCAGTTTTTGATTTACAGCGGCTCTCCGGTCCTTAACCTGCTGTATTGGCAGGATATTCCTGTAGCTAATATCATAGCACTGCATACTTTATTGTCACTTTATAAATCATATTAATAATAATACTAATACTACTTGTATTATTAATAATAATAATAATAATAATAATAATAATAATAAAGTGATGTAGTTTGTGTGCTGCCCTAGGCACTGGGAGATCTACTGTCCCTGAACCCTCAACAACTTTTGCTAATATGCTCCTCATATCTTTCACACAGTCGGAGGCCAGGGGCACATGTATAAGTCATGTTTTCCACTTGGCTGCCAGTAACATACAAAATCAATAATTTTACCTCTTTGGTTGCCAGTAACACAAATAAGCTAGATTACAAGTAGAGCTCTAATTTTTGCACGCCCATAAATGGCAAATTTGCATGTTTGCGGGTGTGCAATAAATAACCAGCCATTACAAGTGGCTGGTTATTGCTACTGTGACCTCTGGTTAATTTTTCAATTGTCCCCCAATTGCCCCCAAAATAACATGTGAGGTCCCTTTTTTTTAAAAAACTGCACTAAGCAGTTTTTAGGGGCTAAAGTAGGTGTGGGGGGTTAGAAAAAAACCTGTCTGTGGGGTCTGTGTATTCCCAGTATATGTATATGTATATGCTTATATACATTTATAGTTATGTGTTAAAATGTGTATATACGCATATAATATACATAAATATTTATATTTGCTGCCCATCGCTGCATGACCACCTTCGCTGTGCTAGTTCTCATGCAAGGTTGCGTTCGCATGGCATGTAGCTTGTTATACCAGTGTACATTTGAGTGCGCTGGTATTACTAAGTTCAGTGCAAATATTGCATTCGCAAAGCAATATTTTGCACCTCCTTTTTTTCTTTTCCATATTTTCAATACGTTAAGACATAGGAGGTCTTTTACAACTAGTTAATACTCAGAGACTTTCAAAAATCTGGACATATAAGTGTCCAGTATTTTTGTGAAGATTTTACTGGACCACCTGCTAAATTACTGGACTGTCCAGTTGAATACTGTACACCTGGTAACTCTAGACAAGTTCTTTCCAATTCAAAGCAGACAAGGTTATCACATTTTTATTTTATTTCTATTTAACTGTTTTCAAGTTTTCATTTTTGCATTGGTTTGAATAGATTGCTTTATAGATGGAGTTTTTTTTTTAATTAGTTTGTTTTGTAAGGTTTTGCATTTTTTTCCCCACAGTAAATCTATGCAATGTTAGGGTTATAAAAAAGATGTGGCTGCATTGATTGCAAAAGGAGAGTGACTCACAACAGGGTACAAATCAATTCTGCAATATTTCATATGTAAGGTGACTAGATTTACCAGACCTCTATTCAGGACGGCTTAAACCCAAATTCAGGACACCCTCATAATTGTTCAGAAAGTGTTAAAAAACTGTCATGTGAAAATAGCTTACCTACATTGAAAGGCAATAGTAAAAATTGTTGTTCAGATAGGTTACTTTAACCCCTTGAGTGCTAACGACGGCTCTTAGCCGTTGCAAAGTTTCCCACTCGGGTGATAATGATGGTTCAGAGCCGTCGCTAGCACTTACCCACCTTGATGGAGGTCTGGAGGCTCCCACCCACTCCCACCCCAGCGATCTGGCCTGTATAGTGACAGGCATCGCCGGGGCTTCATGTTTATTTAAAACTGATAATTGTAAGTTAAAGGGAGATGGGGGTATGCTGCTTAAAAGCCTGTATCTCAGGCATCTAAGCAGCTACAGACCCCCAAGACCCACCATTGGAAAGGTAACCGTCTACCCAATGGTATAAGTGTGTGGGGTATAAAATAAAAAATAAATAAGTAAAAAAAAATATTTAAAAGAAGTAAAAAAAAATGATTTGGGGGCCTCTAAAGGCACATAAATAAAGATTAAAATTGCCCCAAAATACATTTTATAAAAATAAACATGTTTAGTTTTGAAAAATAAATATTGGTTTATGTATTAGAGCTAAATGATCACCGTGGTAACCAGCGTTACCCCAGTGATCATCTAGCTGAGAAATGTTGCATTCCCTTTTACAATACAGACCAATATTATATTTGTAATCCCATGATCACCCGGATAATGTGGTTACAAATTAATAAATGGTAGAAGAATGCTATTTAAAAAAAAAAACAAAAAAACACAAAATAATATTTTTATCAGTCTTTTAGTTTGCGTGGAAGATGAGTAAAACACCCTCTTTACGCAGCTCTCTCCAGCTTTAAAAACTTCTGTATTTTTACTGCAAAGAAGACTATTTTTTTGCAATAAAAATAGACAATGTAATAAGTGGAATTTGGATCTTTGCTAAAAAAGAAATAAATACTTTTTATGCAAAGCACCATATTCCATTAATTGTTGCGCACCTCAATTATGTGCTAGAGATACATGTAGCCCCTCATTTGATGCGACAAAGGGTGTACTTTGTACAAATGTGTGCTTTGTGTACCATAATTTAATTTTCCAAGTGGCTAGAACTGTTTAATTGCAGCAATAGCAATCTTGAAATCGTCTAAAAATATAGCCTTTTAACTTTTATGGGTTATGTCTGCAATCAGACAGCTAAAGAACCCTGGGAAATTAAGATACATTAAATAAAGTACACATTTTTGGAAAGTACACCCCTTGGTGCATCAAATGAGGGACTACATGTATTGCTAGCACAAAAATAGACAATGTAATAATAAGTGGAATATGGCTCTTTGGTTAGAATTTTTTTTAAAGCAATGCAACTTATTCCATTAATGGTTGTGCACCCCAAGTTCATGCTAGAAATTCTTGTAGCCCCTCATTTGATGCACCAAGGGGTGTACTTTCTGCTAATGTGTGCTTTGTGTACCCCATTTTAATTTCTCAGGTGGCTAGAATTGTTTAATTGCTGAAAACAGTACAGTGAATTCTAAGATGCTGTTTTTGGTCATTTATCAAATTGACATGCCTGCAATAAAACAGTGAGACAAAACAGTGAAATGTTCTTAATTTCTGCTTATTTCAGACAGGTTACCTACTACAAATATTTATCCACACAGGTTTGGATGATAGAGCTTAGAAAAATAAAATGACATACTATTATTTATTAAGTCAGGAGTAAACAGTATATTTTGAATCTGCTAGGTCTGCTGAAAAAAACAATATATAGTTTGTATAGTTTATTAACACAAACTTCACTTCTAAAAGTGTTTAAACGTGAACTGCAATAAAAAGCTCAAAACCAGCTTAGCACACAGGTGGAAAATGGCTTAGTAGCCTGTCAGGATGCCAGGAATCAGACTGAGACGAGAAGTGCAAAAATAATCACACTTTTATTAATAGCAAAAAATAATAAAAAGTCCACAAGTCAAATAACTGGTTTCTGAAGACAAGTGGAAATACATTCCGGAGACCACAACAAAATTTCGGACCTGCGCCAGTCGAGACTGGGATTGTGCTTTTGGAGCCAGGGATAACCCAGAACAACCGGAAAATGTGGAGAGTTTATCACCTGGAACTGGAGGGTTTCAAAATGGAGAGTCCCAACAGCCATGGATAATGGAGCAGTTTCGTGAGTAACAAGTGCGGGCTGAAGGGGCCTGCCATCAATGGCCTCGACAGCAAGCGGAACGGACTGAGGCAAAACAGGAATGGAGTTCTTTGATACAAAAGCACTGTCAATTAAATAGCCTGAAGCACCGGAGTCAACAAGAGCCTGGGTGACTATGGAGGAGTCCACCCAGGAAAGGACAACCGTGACCAAAGGTTTCTCCTTTAGCGGTTCCGGGGATGAGGATAAACCACCCAAGGGAAATATCCTTTCAGTAGCATCATTGGTTCCAGTTATCATTGGTTTCTGTCACAAAATACATATACATATAACAGTTCAGTTATAATCATAATAACCCTATTTAATACGTTTTTTTTTTTTTTTTAATTGCATAAAAAAGTTATACAGGCTCAAATATGAGGTCTCAGGTGTTATGAAAAGAAAAAAAGGCAGGGAAAGGGCTTTAACATTGAAATACAATGTGTGTGTGTGTGTTTCTATGTGTGCACATATGTATTTATGTGTGTATATATGTATTTACAGACATATATATACACATATAAAGACATAAATACATATGTATTCATATACCTCAATTCCAAAAAAGTTTGGACAGTATGGAAAATGCAAAAAAACAAACAAAAAGTAATTTGAAAATTCAATTCACCCTGTACTATATTGAAAACACATTATTAACACATTATTTGATGTATTACTTTGTGAATTTAATGTATTTTTGAAAAATATACTCATTTAAAATCTGATAACTGCAACATGTTCCAAAAAAGTTGGGACAGCATCAATTTAGGACTAATAGCGATGTGACAAGCTGAAATAAGAAGGTGATGTGAAACAGGTGAGGCAGTCATGTAATCATAGTATATAAGGAGCCTCCAAAAAAGGCCTAGCCTGTAAGAGCAAGGATGGGTTGAGGCTCGCCAACCTGCCATAAGATGCATCATGCAAATAATCCAAAACTTTGAGAACAACATTCCCCAAAGACAAATCAATAGGATCTTGGGCATTTCACCTTCAACAGTGCACAATATAATTAAAAGATTCCAATCTTGGTGCGTAAAGGGCAAGGCCGAAAATCACTAATGAATGCGCGTGAGCTCCGATCCCACAGACGTCACTGTCTCAGAAACCGTCATGAGTCTGTAATGGATATCCTGACATGGGCTTGGGATTACTTTGGTAAAACGTTGTCAGTCAACACCATGACCGCTGCATCCACAGATGCAAGTTAATGCTTTACTATGCAAAGCAGAAGCCACACATCAACACTATCCAGAAGCACCGCCGATTTCTCTGGGCTCGGTCTCATCTGAGATGGACAGTAGCACAGTGAAATTGTGTTTTGTGATCCAACGAGTCAACATTTCAAATAGTTTTTGGAAAAAAACAGCCGACGTGTTCTCCCGGGCAAAAGAGGAAAAGGACCATCCAAGCTGTTATCAGCATCAGATCCAAAAGCCAACGTCTGTCATGGTATGGGTGTGTGTCAGTGTCCACGGCATTGGTAACTTGCACATCTGCACCATTAATGCAGAAAGATATGTATACATTCAGACATCGTCTTTTCCAGGGAAGTCCCTGCATTTTCCAGCAGGACAAAGCCAAACCACATTCTGCCCGGATCACAAGCGCATGACTGCGTAAGCAGAGAATGCGGTGCTAGCATGACCTGCATGCAGTCCTAACCTGTCTCTGATTAAAAATGTGTGGCGCATTATGGAGCTCAAAATAAGGCAACAAAGACCCCGTACAGTTGCGCAGCTGAAGACATGCATAATGTATGAATGGGGGAAAATTCTGCTTGCTAAACTTAACCAACTGGTGTCTTCAGTGCCCAAATGCCTAAAGTGTTATTAAAATAAAAGGTCATGTCACACTGTGGTAAACAGTCGACTGTCCCAACTTTTATGGACTGTGTTGCAGTCATCATATTTGAAATGAGTGTATATTTTCAAAAATATAGTACAGGGTGAATTGAATTTTCAAATGATTCTCTTTGTTAGTTTTTTTGTATTTTCCATACTGTCCCAACTTTTTCAGAATTAGGGTTGTATATATAAGTGCATTAGCCCTTTGTAGTCATGTAGATGAAAAGAGGAAAAAGCATATTTATGCAATATTCATATTTAAAGGGACATTATACACTAGATTTGTCTTTGCATAAATGTTTTGTAGATGATCCATTTATATAACCTATACAGCTTTTTTTTTTTTTTTTTTTAAATGTATAGTTTTGCTTATTTTTAAATAACATTGCACTGATTTTTAGACTCCTAACCAAGCCCTAAAGTTTTAGGAGAATACTGATGTATATCTACTCCAGCTTGCTCCTGTTTGTGTAAAGACTCTTATCCTAAATTGTAAGTTCCCACGGGAATAGGGCCCTCAATTCCCCCTGTAAAATGTCTTTTATGGGGGGAAGAAGAAGAAGAATTTTTTGTGTTATAAAACCACTTGCAGCTAACCTTTTCAACAGAGCTAAACTGGGAGCTTCTAAGTAAGTTTTTAAACGGTTTTATACTGTATTTTTAGATCAGTAGCTATGCATATTATTCTTTATAGTAGTGTCTATTGTCATGTTTCTTGTGTGGGTATTTAGCAGTAGGAATAAGCACTACTTGATAGTAGGTACACAGAGCAGGTATTTATTCAGCTCAGAGGTAAGCAACAACACTAGCTGAACTAAATGAAAAAACTAACATAAAGAAGATGGCTGCTGATCATAGAGTTCCCTCCCAGCTCCAGAGTGTCTTTTCTTAAAGTAACAGTATACCACATCTCCCCAACTACTTCCAAATCCCCTCTTAACATTTAACACATCTTAACAACAAAGAAACAATACAAATATGCTCCAATAGCTCAATATACTTTATCCTACAACATAATCTTTTAGTCTCTCTGGAGGGTGTATTGCCCTTCCAGCTCGTGATGTTTTGTGTCCAGCTTCTGCAGACTGTATAGGGACAAATTCTTCTTGATTTGCATCTGAACCTGGCACTTCAGTCTCTGAGTCAGTAATTGACGACTCTTCTCCTTTTTCAGGTACAATTACTTGTGACTCTGAGTGATCTTGTTCATATGTGTAATCCATCTGGAGATGACGCCAGTTTCTCCTGTACTGTCTGCCATCAGGTGTTTCAATTACATATGATCTTGGCTCAGGACCAACAGATGATATCTGTTCAGGCTGCCAACCCGCTGATGTCTCCATACGCACTGCATCCCCTTTTTGGAAGGCTTGTAGTGGCTTAGTACCATGATCATAATATACTTTCTGCCTATGCTGTAGCTCCCTCAATTTTTGGTGTGCATTCTTAGGGATCTGAGGCTTTAATGCATGAGCTGCAACCGGTAACTTGGTTCTCATTGTCCGGCCCATTAAAAGTTGTGCTGGGGAATAGGCCATTCCAGTGATTGGAGTATTGCGCAATTCTAGAAGCGCAATATTAGGATCTACCCCCGATTCCCATGTTTTTTGGAGCATGAGTTTAATTGTTTTTACAGTTCTTTCTGCCAGTCCATTTGATTGGGGGTAACCAGGACTAGAATGAGTAAACTTAATTCCCCATTGTGCAGCAAATGCCTTCATCTCAGCACTGGCAAAGGGTACATGGTCACTGATGACTTCTATTGGGTTGCCATGTCTACTAAATGTTGCTTTCAGCTTTGCAATTACTGTTGTTGCAGTTTTATCAGACAACTTTAGTACTTCAGGATACTTGGAAAAATAGTCTACTATTACAAGAAATGATGATCCCTTCCACTCAAAAATGTCCACTTCCAGTTTTTGCCAAGGCAGTGAGGAATTTTGTGTGAGAGTAATGGTTTCTTGTGATTCACTGGTAGGTGACTAGCACAAATCTTGCAGGTCTCTACCATCTGTTGTATGTCCTTGGACATGCTGGGCCAGAACAGGATCATCCGAGCCCGCATTTTGGTTCTCTGTATACCTTAATGGAACTCATGCAGACTTTCTAGAATTTTCCTGCAAACATTCCGCGGAACTACAATCTTTTCACCCAGCAATAGGAGACCATCACCCTCCAGAGAGACTAAAAGATTCTGTTGTAGGATAAAGTATATTGAGCTATTGGAGCACATTTGTATTGTTTCTTTGTTGTTAAGATGTGTTAAATGTTAAGAGGGGATTTGGAAGTAGTTGGGGAGATGTGGTATACTGTTACTTTAAGAAAAGACACTCTGGAGCTGGGAGGGAACTCTATGATCAGCAGCCATCTTCTTTATGTTATTTTTTTCAGTTTAAAGTTAATGGGTGCACCATTGATTTGCACTTCAGAGAACCATGCAGAATGTTTTAGTTCTTGTTTTACATCTTTCAATATTGCTCCTATAAATAAAGTCTCAACTGTTTTTACTCTGTCACACTCCTGGCCCTGTGATTTACAGCATTTTGCAAAATGATTCCTTTTGTGACAAGTGTAACAAACACACCCAAATGCAGGGCATCTTTGAGGTGGATGTACCCCGTCACATCTAGGGCACACATTCCTTTTTTGCTCAGACCTTGCACTAGAGTGAGGTTTGTTCTTGCTGCCTCTAGTAGACTCTGCTTGGCTAGTGAGTGTGGGTTTGTACTGTAAAGCATGAATAGTCTGGTAGGAACTTGCTGGTGTGTTTGCAGCCATAACCTGAACCTGGGATTTGGTAGCTTCAGCAGCCTGACATATCTCCACTGCCTTTTGTAGTGTAAGGTCAGCCTCTCTGAGCAAACATTCTTTAAGTCTGGTATCTGTAACACTGAATACTAATTTGTCTCTTAACATATCATTAAGTATTGCACCAAACTCGCAATCTCTGGCTTTTAGTCTGTCATATACCTTTCAATGCCCTGCCCCTCATATATGCAAATCTCTTGAATGTTTCACTGTAAGTTTGGTACCTTGGTTGTGCAGCGTCCTTATGGGTGGTGGCTCTTCTAGGTGTTGCATATTCAGTTGTTTTTTGACCAAGTAAAATATGTATCTGCATATTCAGATTCTCTGTGTCTGGATGAAATAAAGGCACAAAACTCTTACTGTGATTTTTTTGAAGTTATGTATCATGGTGTCTATGCCATAGCACTTCTTTATGTATTTGGTCTTAAAGTGCTCTGATGTTGTTTACTAATAAGAAAATACAAAAGCCATCAGTAAGTTTAACATGTCAACAGCTACAACAAAAGCGCCGTATAGCTAGAGCGCCGATTCAAACTGTTAGCTCACAAACAAATATGAATTTTGAGGTGGGTGGCCAGAGCCTGGGATATTAGAATGGCACAACTAGATTAAAAACTAAGTTACAGCGCATATTTATTAAAGTCCCTGTAAAATATCACTTTGATTCTGGACTTGGGGGCCGAATTGCTGAATGGCCCTGAATACCCCTGTTTCCGTGCGAGCCTTCAGGCTCGCCAGAAACAGGATTTAAGAAGCAGCGGTCTTAAGACCGCTGCTCCTTAACTCGTCCGCCACCTCTAAGGCTGTGGACATCAATTTGCTCGATCGCATATGATCCGGTTGATTGACACCCCCTGCTGAATCTGCAGGGCGGCATTGCACAAGCTTGTGCAATGTTAAATGCCGACAGCATACGCTGTCGGCATTCAGCGATGTCTGGAGGACATGATTAGCTGCAGCGTATAATGTCCACCAGACATTGATAAAACGGCCCCTTGATGTCAAGTTTACAATCACTTTATTTTCTGTTTTTAACCACCAGACTTCCCTATAGATGATGCATCATCCATAACCACATGAACAGCAAATTAATTTGGAATTTCCTAATATTTTATCCCATCCATCAGGATAACTTTTTTTTTTACTCAGACCACTACAATGACCATTTGTCTTTTAGCTACATCTTTATAATTATAGAAACTATCGACTAGATTTGGGGTTTTGTCGGTAACGACCCGAAAAACTAACGCCGGCTTTTTTCTGGCCGCACCATAAAAATAACTCTGGTATTGAGAGTCCACATAAAGGCTGCGTTAGGCTCCAAAAAAGGAGCGTAGAGCATTTTTAACGCAGCTTCAACTCTCGATACCAGAGTTGCTTACGCAAGCGGCCAGCCTCAAAAACGTGCTCGTGCACGATTCTCCCATAGGAAACAATGGGGCTGTTTGAGCTGAAAAAGACCTAACACCTGCAAAAAAGCCGCGTTCAGCTCTTAACGCAGCCCCATTGTTTGTTATGCGGTAACCCTTCCTACGTCTGCACCTAACACTCTAACATGTACCCCGAGTCTAAACACCCCTAACCTTACACTTATTAACCCCTAATCTGCCGCCCCCGCTATCGCTGACCCCTGTATATTATTATTAACCCCTAATCTGCCGCTCCGTAAACCGCCGCTACTTACATTATCCCTATGTACCCCTAATCTGCTGCCCTAACATCGCCGACCCCTATATTATATTTATTAACCCCTAATCTGCCCCCCACAACGTCGCCTACACTTATTAACCCCAAATCTGCCGACCGGACCTGAGCGCTACTATAATAAAGTTATTAACCCCTAATCCGCCTCACTAACCCTATAATAAATAGTATTAACCCCTAATCTGCCCTCCCTAACATCGCCGACACCTAACTTCAATTATTAACCCCTAATCTGCCGACCGGAGCTCACCGCTATTCTAATAAATGGATTAACCCCTAAAGCTAAGTCTAACCCTAACACTAACACCCCCCTAAATTAAATATAATTTTAATCTAACGAAATTAATTAACTCTTATTAAATAAATTATTCCTATTTAAAGATAAATACTTACCTGTAAAATAAACCCTAATATAGCTACAATATAAATTATAATTACATTGTAGCTATTTTAGGATTAATATTTATTTTACAGGCAACTTTGTATTTATTTTAACCAGGTACAATAGCTATTAAATAGTTAAGAACTATTTAATAGCTAAAATAGTTAAAATAATTACAAATTTACCTGTAAAATAAATCCTAACCTAAGTTACAATTAAACCTAACACTACACTATCAATAAATTAATTAAATAAACTACCTACAATTACCTACAATTAACCTAACACTACACTATCAATAAATTAATTAAATACAATTCCTACAAATAAATACAATTAAATAAACTAGCTAAAGTACAAAAAATAAAAAAGAACTAAGTTACAAAAAATAAAAAAATATTTACAAACATAAGAAAAATATTACAACAATTTTAAACTAATTACACCTACTCTAAGCCCCCTAATAAAACAACAAAGCCCCCCAAAATAAAAAATGCCCTACCCTATTCTAAATTACTAAAGTTAAAAGCTCTTTTACCTTACCAGCCCTGAACAGGGCCCTTTGCGGGGCATGCCCCAAGAAGTTCAGCTCTTTTGCCTGTAAAAAAAAACATACAATACCCCCCCCCAACATTACAACCCACCATCTACATACCCCTAATCTAACCCAAACCCCCCTTAAATAAACCTAACACTAAGCCCCTGAAGATCATCCTACCTTGTCTTCACCTCACCAGGTATCACCGATCCGTCCTGGCTCCAAAATCTTCATCCAACCCAAGCGGGGGTTGGCGATCCATCATCCGGTGGCTGAAGAGGTCCAGAAGAGGCTCCAAAGTCTTCATCCTATCCGGGAATAAGAGGCGATCAGGACCGGCAACCATCTTGATCCAAGCGGCATCTTCTATCTTCATCCGATGACGACCGGCTCCATCCTGAAGACCTCCACCGCGGACCCATCTTCTTCCGGCGACGTTCAACTGAAGAATGACGGTTCCTTTAAGGGACGTCATCCAAGATGGCGTCCCTCGAATTCCGATTGGCTGATAGGATTCTATCAGTCAATCGGAATTAAGGTAGGAATATTCTGATTGGCTGATGGAATCAGCCAATCAGAATCAAGTTCAATCCGATTGGCTGATCCAATCAGCCAATCAGATTGAGCTGGCATTCTATTGTCTGATCGGAACAGCCAATAAAATGCGAGCTCAATCTGATTGGCTGATTGGATCAGCCAATCGGATTGAACTTGATTCTGATTGGCTGATTCCATCAGCCAATCAGAATATTCCTACCTTAATTCCGATTGGCTGATAGAATCCTATCAGCCAATCGGAATTCGAGGGACGCCATCTTGGATGACGTCCCTTAAAGGAACCATCATTCTTCAGTTGGACGTCGCCGGAAGAAGATGGGTCCGCGGTGGAGGTCTTCAGGATGGAGCCGGTCGTCATCGGATGAAGATAGAAGATGCCGCTTGGATCAAGATGGTTGCCGGTCCGGATCGCCTCTTCTTCCCGGATAGGATGAAGACTTTGGAGCCTCTTCTGGACCTCTTCAGCCACCGGATGATGGATCGCCAACCCCCGCTTGGGTTGGATGAAGATTTTGGAGCCAGGACTGATCGGTGATACCTGGTGAGGTGAAGACAAGGTAGGATGATCTTCAGGGGCTTAGTGTTAGGTTTATTTAAGGGGGGTTTGGGTTAGATTAGGGGTATGTGGGTGGTGGGTTGTAATGTTGGGGGGGGTATTGTATGTTTTTTTTTACAGGCAAAAGAGCTGAACTTCTTGGGGCATGCCCCGCAAAGGGCCCTGTTCAGGGCTGGTAAGGTAAAAGAGCTTTTAACTTTAGTAATTTAGAATAGGGTAGGGCATTTTTTATTTTGGGGGGCTTTGTTGTTTTATTAGGGGGCTTAGAGTAGGTGTAATTAGTTTAAAATTGTTGTAATATTTTTCTTATGTTTGTAAATATTTTTTTATTTTTTGTAACTTAGTTCTTTTTTATTTTTTGTACTTTAGCTAGTTTATTTAATTGTATTTATTTGTAGGAATTGTATTTAATTAATTTATTGATAGTGTAGTGTTAGGTTAATTGTAGGTAATTGTAGGTAGTTTATTTAATTAATTTATTGATAGTGTAGTGTTAGGTTTAATTGTAACTTAGGTTAGGATTTATTTTACAGGTAAATTTGTAATTATTTTAACTATTTTAGTTATTAAATAGTTCTTAACTATTTAATAGCTATTGTACCTGGTTAAAATAAATACAAAGTTACCTGTAAAATAAATATAAATCCTAAAATAGCTATAATATAATTATAATTTATATTGTAGCTATATTAGGATTTATTTTACAGGTAAGTATTTATCTTTAAATAGGAATAATTTATTTAATAAGAGTTAATTAATTTCGTTAGATGTAAATTATATTTAACTTAGGGGGGTGTTAGTATTAGGGTTAGACTTAGCTTTAGGGGTTAATACATTTATTAGAATAGCGATGAGCTCCGGTCGGCAGATTAGGGGTTAATAAGTGTAGGCAGGTGGAGGCGACATTGTGGGGGGCAGATTAGGGGTTAATAAATATAATATAGGGGTCGGCGGTGTTAGGGGCAGCAGATTAGGGGTACATAAGGATAACGTAGGTGGCGGTGCTTTGCAGTCAGCAGATTAGGGGTTATTTATTGTAGGTAGCTGGCTGCGACGTTGTGGGGGGCAGATTAGGGGTTAATAAATATAATATAGGGGTCGGCGGTGTTAGGGGCAGCAGATTAGGGGTACATAAGGATAACGTAGGTGGCGGCGCTTTGCGGTCGGCAGATTAGGGGTTAATAAGTGTAGGTAGGTGGAGGCGACGTTGTGGGGGGCAGGTTAGGGGTTAATAAATATAATACAGGGGTCGGCGGTGTTAGGGGCAGCAGATTAGGGGTACATAAGGATAACGTAGGTGGCGGTCGGCAGATTAGGGGTTAAAAAAATTATTTGAGTGTCGGCGATGTGGGGGGACCTCGGTTTAGGGGTGCATAGGTAGTTTATGGGTGTTAGTGTACTTTAGAGTACAGTAGTTAAGAGCTTTATAAACCGGCGTTAGCCCAGAAAGCTCTTAACTACTGACTTTTTTCCTGCGGCTGGAGTTTTGTCATTAGATGTCTAACGCTCACTTCAGAAACGACTCTAAATACCGGAGTTAGAAAGATCCCATTGAAAAGATAGGATATGCAATTTACGTAAGGGGATCTGCGGTATGGAAAAGTTGCGGATGAAAAGTGAGCGTTAGACCCTATTTTGAGTGACTCCAAATACCGGCGGTAGCCTGAAACCAGCGTTAGGAGCCTCTAACGCTGGTTTTCACGGCTAACGCCAAACTCCAAATCTAGGTCTCTGTTTAAAAGATTCAGTTGACCTTTTCTTTGATCTAATACTTTTACTTTACAGGTCAAAAATTTTAGAACACCTCAATTTTTACAGTTTTTATAGAAATTCCCCCAGTTTAATGTCTCAATGTATTTGAAACAAAGCATAGAACAAACAAACAATTGGAAGGAAAAAAAAGAAAAATAAATCATGGAATGGTTGTTTGACAAAATTGAATCTACATTTCTACTCATTAATGTAGCAGCATTTTTACAGATACAACAGCTGACTTGTAACATTCTTACTGCAATAGAAATATTGTTCAGGAAGTTCTTCACAAAACTGTTAAAAGTTTGCACAAGCTGTTGCACTGGCTTTGCATTCGCCTTCTGTGCAGTTCAACCCAAACCAGCTCAATGCTGTTTGGAGACTGTGCTGGCCATTCCATGATTTAAAGCCTACTGTCTTTTCTAAGTTGGTTCTGACATAACCTGGAAGCATGTTTTGGGTCATTATCTTGCTTTAGGATGAATCCCTGTCCAAATAGGCATATACAAGAGGTTATTGCGTGGTGCTGTGAAATCCTGGGGTAGTCTTTTTGTTTCAGGGAACCACTTATTTTGTGCAACTCACTAACTCTGGATCCTGCAAAAGAGCATGAGACCATCATGCTTCCTCCTCTTCCATGTTTGACAGTTGAGTCACACAAAAAAGAACCATCTTTTTGCCTACTCCACTGCAAACAAAAACCCTGTGTGATGAACCAAAGATTTTACATTTTTATTCATAGGTATAGATATCTTTTTCCAGTTTTTAGTAGCCACTTTCTGTGCTTCATGGTCAAGGCAAGCCATTGTTTCTTATTTTGTCAAGGGCTTTCTTACTGTTACTCAACCTATCAAACCTCTGAGCTGCCTATCACCCAAGCTGTTAACTCTCACAAACTTGACTTCTGATTCAAAGGTGGTTTTCCTCCAGTTTCAAAGTGTCCTTTGATGGTGTAGGAAACACCACCTTGACACCTTGGCTTTCTTTGCAATTTCTCTAAAGGCCTCTAGACCTTTTTCAATACATTTTTGGTAAATTGTGGCTGTCTTTTTTGTCCTGCACCCTCACCAGTGCTTTCTCTCCTACCCTTCACTGACCTACTCTACTTACCACTCTCTCAAACACACTCTCTCAAACACACACTCTCTCAAACACACTCTCTCTCACACACACACTCTCTCTCACACACACACTCTCTCTCACACACACTCTCCCTCACACACACTCTCCCTCACACACACTCTCCGTCACACACACTCTCCCTCACACACACTCTCTCTCACACACCCTCTCTCACAAACATTCTCTCACACACTCTCTCACAAACATTCTCACACACATTCTCTCTCTCTCACACACACACACACACTCTCTCACACACTCTCTCATACTGTGGTATTCTGAGCTTCGTATTTAAATAAACAAGTATTTGCACATTGGTTATAAAGGTTAGCTCTAAAATTAGAGCTTGTTGCTCTTTTTTGTAGTAATCAGAAAACAACTTCTATGTAGCCTGATTAAACAATATGAGACATTTAATATATGATGAATTTGTATATTAACTACTGACTTAAGTGTTAATAAAATATAAGGAATATTTAATATAATATATATCTTATGTTCAAGATATATATATATAACCGGAGGCCACAGATGAAACAGAAATACTGACAAGCTCAGAATCTGAATTGGTAGAAACAAATGATTCTTCTTACTTCACGCAATCACACACAGCCTAAAATATTTACAAGTTCAGACATTCCACAGACATACAATGTTTGTTCATATTGGATGTTGCAGGTAAAAGGAGATGTCCAATAATTCAGTATGGTAACAAAACAAGCAGGTAAGAAGTTTAAAGGCTTTAGCATTGTTCGTATACGTTACCACCTTGAGGACCGTGATATTTCTGTTACCGCATTGGAAGATCCGTGTTTGGAGAGGCAGCGTGTGTGAATGCGGCTTACTTCCGGGTAGCGGTGAAAAAGTAGATCCGGCCGTTGAATGATCCAAAGTCGGTAATGACAAAGTAACGATTTGAGCATAAGAGATTCAAGACACAGGCTAGAGTAAACAAAGTAAAGCACCTTGTACAGGATACAAGCAATAGGAGACCTGAGATAAGGAAAGCTACACCAGAGTAGCTAAGACTTCAATAATCAGGCAGTCAATGAGTGTTACAGGTAATCCTTATATAGGGTGGAGACAAAATAGGAGGGGTTATAGTTAAAGGTATACCACATATCCCCCCCTTCAAGGAAGCACCCCAGGGGTTTCCAAACTAGGTTTCTCAGGATAGCGGCGATGGAAATTTCGTAGAAGACGGGGAGTGCGAAGATCTGAATGAAGCTGCCAAGAGTTATCCTCCGAACCATAACCTTTCCATTTCACAAGATACTCCAACCTCTTCCTATGGATCCTAGAATCCAATACAGCTTCAACTTCATACTCCTCTCGATCATCAACGAGTATTGGAGGTGGTCGAGACAAGGAGAGAGACTGAGGTGAAGGAAGATATGGCTTTAACAGAGAGACATGAAAAGAGGGGTGAATCTTAAAATCCTGGGGAAGCTCTAATCTCACAGCATTGAGGTTGATTATTTTAGAAATCTTAAAAGGACCCAAATATTGATTTGCTAACTTTTTGCTAGGGACTGACAGTTTGAGATTCTTTGTCGAGAGTAGTACCAAATCACCAATCTGATAAGCCGGGCTAGCAGTGTGATGGGTATCATATAACCTTTTTTGATAATCTTTAGCTTCCGAAAGATGTTTTTTCAGGATGTTAAGTCTTTCTTGTAGGGTAGTTGCGAAATCCAATGCTGAGGGAGAGTTCACTTGTCGAGAGGACAATGAAATAGTAGTAGGATGATATCCATAAGTAACGAAGAATGGGGATAGTTTAGTAGACGTAGAAGTAGTATTGTTATAACAGAATTCAGCCAAAGGTAAATAGGATGACCAGTCATCCTGCAGATGAGATATATAACAACGTAGATATTGCTCAAGGGTTTGGTTGAGTCGTTCTGTAAGGCCATTTGTCTGAGGGTGAAAAGCAGTCGAGTATCTAGAATCAATTTTGATTAACTTACATAGGGATCTCCAAAAATTAGAGGTAAACTGTGTACCACGATCAGTTATTATAACTTTGGGCAGTCCATGTAAGCGAACTATGTTGTCTAGGAAAACGTGAGCTGTAGTGAAAGCTGTAGGGAGACCTTTTAGGGGAATGTAATGAGCCAGTCTTGTTAAATGATCAATGACAACTAAAATAGTATTGTAATGGTGGGATTCAGGTAACTCGACAATAAAGTCCATTGATATGGTACTCCAGGGTTTGTCAGGAATAGGCAGAGGAGATAAAAGACCTGATGGTCTTTTGTGTGTTAACTTGTTTCTGGCACAGGTATCACAATGTTTTACATAGTTTGTAATATAGGTATCCATGAGTGGCCACCAATAATTTCTCCTGGTTAGGTCTATAGTTTTAGAAATACCTGGATGGCCTGCTAGTGTCCCGTCATGGGTTTGTTTAAGAATAGAAGATCTAATTTGTTTGGGGATATATAGTTTAGAATTATGATAGAAAAGACCAGTCTTGGAATCTTTTTGACAGTCTATTCCATGTGGTGGTTCATGTTTTAATTCTTTTAAGATCTCCTCTTCTAAAGGTGTTAATAAACCTATAATTTTTTCTTTTGGAATGATTTGGTAAATTTGATTATGAGTGTCTTGTTCATGTAATCTAGAGAGGGCATCGGCTTTGGTATTTAAATGTCCTGGTCTGTAGGTTAAGAGAAAATCGAAACGATCAAAAAATATAGACCATCTTGCTTGTCTTGCAGACAAGGTCTTACTTGTTTTTAGAAATTCAAGATTTTTATGGTCAGTATAAATCTTAAAAGGTAGCTTAGAACCTTCTAATAAATGTCTCCAATGATCTAGAGCACGTTTTATAGCTAGAAGTTCTTTATCTCCTATGCTATAGTTTTTCTCAGCACTAGTTAACATTTTAGAATAGAAAGCAATAGGATGAATCTCAGTCTGGTTCTTATCTTGTTGTGATAAAACTGCACCGATACCTGAGTCGGATGCATCTACTTCAAGGATAAATTCTGAATCAAAATCTGGCATAACTAGAATGGGAGCTGTAGTAAAATTTTCTTTCAATTTCTTAAAGGCAAGACTAGCGGATTCGGTCCACTTAAATCTTTGTTTTTCACTAGTGAGTGTTGTTAATGGTTTAACGATTGAAGAGAAGTTTTTTATAAACTTCCTATAAAAATTCGCAAAACCAATGAATCGTTGTACAGATTTTGTGGAAGTAGGAGTAGGCCAATTTATAATTGCTGATACCTTCTCCGGATCCATTTGAATTTTATTGGGACTGATGATGTAACCCAAGAATTTTATTTCTGTGACATGAAAGGAACATTTTTCCAGTTTAGCATATAGTTTGTGTTCTTTTAAACGAGTTAATACCCAGCGTACATGTTTTTCATGCTCTTGAGGTGTTCTAGAATAAATTAATATGTCGTCAAGGTATATTATGACACAAACGTCTATAAGGTCACGAAAGATCTCATTTATAAAAAACTGAAAAGTTGCCGGAGCATTACTCAGACCAAAAGGCATTACATTATATTGGAAAAGGCCATATCTGGTCCTGAATGCCGTTTTCCATTCGTGACCTTCTTTAATTCTAATCAAATTATAAGCTCCCTTTAAATCTAATTTGGTGTAAATAGTTGCACCAGTTAGACGTTCCAAAAGTTCAGGTATTAAAGGTAACGGGTATCTGTTTTTTATTGTGATGTTATTTAATGCTCTATAATCAATAATAGGTCTTATGGTACCATCCTTGTTTCTTACTAGAAACATACCTGCAGCTGCAGGGGATGTGGAGTGTGAAATAAATCCCTTACGTAAATTTTCGTCTAAGTAGTTTCTTATATACTGGAGTTCCTCTTGAGAGAGGGGATAGATCTTACCATGAGGGATTTTGGAACCAGGTATTATATCGATAGGACAGTCAAACTCCCTATGAGGTGGAAGATTTTCTGCCTCTTTTAAATTAAATACATCTGCCAAATCCTGATAACACGAGGGTAAACCAATATCAAGTGACGCTATGGTTTGATGTGGATAACAAGTTTGGGAACAAAAAGTAGAATCTAATGTTACCTTATTTGAAACCCAATTTATGTGAGGGTTGTGTTTCTTCAACCAAGGATAGCCTAGGATGAGAGTATGCTGATGTATGGTTATGAGATCAAAAGATAAATATTCAGTGTGTCCCTGCAATGATGTTACAAGCAGGGGAATAGTATGATGTGTAATAGGTCCTTGTTCTATTAATGAACCATCTATCAGTTTAATAGATACAGGATTTTGTTTACAAATAGTAGGTATTCGATTTTTATTTACATAAGTGGAATCAATGTAATTTCCGGATGCTCCTGAATCAATTAATGCCTTGGTTTGGATATTTTTCTGGTCCCACTGTAAAGAAATAGACAAAGTCATGTGTGTATCATTAGCTATGCTGTAAATAAAGTCACTGGTTTTTTTCTTACCATTCTTTTGTTTTTTCAACAAAGGACAAGTAGATACTACATGTTCTTTTTGAGCACAATATAAACAGAGATTTTCCAACCTCCTTCTAATTTTTTCCTCTGGTGGCAGAGGTCCTCTAAGTACACCAATCTCCATAGGGGTAGCACTGCCATGAGCTTTGTCATGACTTGTTGTGACTTGGTAAGGTCTTCTATATGAGGTATCATTAGAGGCCTTTTCTGCCCTCCTTTCTCTCAAACGACGATCTAAAGATGTACTTAATTTAATAAGACCATCAAGGGTATCTGGGATCTCAAGACGTGAAAGTTCATCTTTGAGTGTTTCAGATAAACCTAAACGATATTGATTTTTCAAACTGATTTCATTCCACTGAGAGTCCTCTGCCCACATCTGAAACTCAGTGGTATAATCCTCCACATTTCTCTTACCTTGTTTTAGAGACCTCAATCTCATTTCAGCATTTATTTGAGAATTTGAGTCTTGATATAGACTAGTTAAAGCAGAAAAAAAATCTGGTAATGAATCCAGGATATTGTTATTGTTTTCAAAAAACCTATTAGCCCAAGTCCTGGGTTCACCTTGTAGGAAAGATATTGTGGTACAAACTTTAATCCGCTCAGTATGATAAGTCTTAGGTCTAAGAGAAAATAATAAATTACAGGCATTCTTAAATTCCCTGAACTCAGAACGTTTCCCTGAAAAAGGTTGTGGATAATTAATATGAGG